>NC_082649.1:5517291-5833750 GCF_028023285.1 Balaenoptera ricei | reverse complement strand
ACCAATTTTAAGTATCCAGTGTGATGAGCTTTGACAAATGTACACAGTCATGGTACCAATCACCATGCTCATGCCACAGAACGTTTCCAGCTCTCCCAGAAGCTCCCTCGTGCCCCTTTGCAGTCAATCCCCACCCCACTCCTGGCAAGCACTCTGCTTTCTGTTACTGTAGTTTTGCTTTGTAGAGAATTTCATGTAGTGGAATCATATAGTACGTACTCTTTTCCACCTAAGCTGCTTTCACTTAGCATTATACGTTTGAGCTTCATTCATATGGTTGCTTGTATCAATACTTCATTCGGTTTGCTGAGTGGTGTTCCAGTGTATAGATATACTAAATTTGGGTGCCACTTACCAGTGGCACATTTGGATTGTTTCCAATTTTTGTCTATTGAGTAAAGTTACTATGAGCAGTCAAGTACAGGCCTTTGTTTGGACATACGTTTTCAGTCTTTTGGGTAAATACCCTAAAAGTGGGATTGCTGGATCATGTGGTAAGTGTATATTTAACTTTGTAAGAAACCGCCAGACTGTGATTCCAAAGTGGCTGTATATGATTTTTAGCTTACAACAAGAGGAAGGGGGAAAAGAGATATATCTTGCTATTGTTTAGTAAAGATCAAGCCCCCAAAAAGGCTTTAAAGGAGGAAAAGCAGTTTGGGATTAACAGTGGGGTCCATTTCTATGTGCTATTCCTTTCCAGGGATCACAAAATCCAGAGCTGATTGTACCTTGATTTCTGCAAATTAACATAATGCGAGATGGTATAACTATTCTCAAACCTCAAATTCAAGTACACCAGAGAAAATGGATTTTGAAGTCTTTCTTTAGATCAAATTAATTTGAACTTGGTGCCCACATTCCCTGGGCTGGAGGGGAACTTGATCTCTTTCCCTAGTAGGGCGCTCTTCCCATCTACAGGGAAGTGAAAAGGTGGCAGGTCTTCGCTGGACCAAGGCAAAGGGATGGGTCCTGCAGTCCTTGATCACCAGCACCTCTGGGACACCTCTAGGGATACTGCACCCTGTTTCCCTCTGAGACGTTGCCGCCCCTGAGAGCAGGACACAATTCCCAAAGAGGTTTGTAAATAAAAAGCAGAAAGAAAAATTCTGGGCGGTCAGGTCTCCTTTCCACCCAAGTAACCTCTAGCTACTTGGAGAGGAGAAAGAAAGCCACAAGGAAGGAAAACAAATACTACAAAACATCCTGCCAAACAGAGTATCGTTTGCTAACATCGTTCATAGTAATTCCCGTTTTTAAAAGATGACAAAATGAACACACGAAACTACTAGAAATACTGTTACCAAATGAAAAAGGATTAACCTTTTCTCACATTCTGCCTTCGAGATGAAGACACGTTTTAGGAGACCCCCCGCCCCGCCGAGTGGCCTTCAAATCGCTCCCCCAGAATCAGCCAGCTTCCTCAACCAGGCCTGGTGGAAGCCGAGGGGGGAGGTGAAGGCAGGCAGCCCCTCCTCAGAGCGGGTTGGGGTCATGTCCACGGCCACAGCAGACCGGGTGGGGCTACGGGGCTCCTCTCAATAGACACGTCCTTTTAATTTCAGATGTTCAGCTTTTTCATGCAACAGAGAGTAGAAGCCAGACTCAGGGGGAGACGATGAGGAAACTACAGGTACCCGGATGGTGAGGCTGCATCGTGCGGTGCCGGAGGCTAATCCAACTCCACGCTCACGGTGGTGACTGGGACTCATGCCGGTGAGACTATCTCAACGGAGAGTCACTACGTATCTCTGCCAACCACTGTGGATGGATGGCAGTGGGACCTCCCCTGTCCAAAGTGCTGGCTGTCATTCGCTGGAGCATCTGACGCCACTCAGACTGCCTGTGGTGAGGGAACCATCACCTCCATTTTGCCACATCCAGTGACAGTGCCCAAAGCTCACCCCCCAGAATCACCCAGGGACTCACCAGCTCACCCCAGCGGATGCGTCCTTCCTGCTGGCACACCCTCTTCTCCTGGCTTCCTGATATCACCTGGTTTTCTGCCTTGTCTCTGGCCACTCTTCTCCCTCGCTGGCTCCCACCCCCACCAGACCTCTCAGTGGTGGCGTCTGTCCAGCTCAGCCCTCCCCTCCACTGTCCTGACAGTCTCGTGTGTAGGTCACCCGCTGGAGGCCCCGTGTCCTCCTGAGCAGCCTCTCTTCTGCCGCTCTACAGTTTGGATATCACCTGTATGATCTGTCCGGGTCTCACGTGCTCATTCCTCCCAGATACTGTTTCTGGGAGGGCGGAGTTAGGCGTTGCTGGGCAATAGGACAGAGCTGCTCAGCTGTGTCTTGGATACTCATTTCTTATCTCGATTAACAATCAGCTCTTTCCTTTGTTTATTGCAGCTGGGGATTTTTGTGGACTCTTATTATCCTTTGGTTGTTCACACTACTAGGTTTTAGAGGAAGGTTTTAAGATTGATTGAAATCGACAGAGGGAAGTCCAAAGGTCAGAAATCCAATGAACGGTTTTTTTGTTTTAAAATCTCATCAGAAGAAGTATATGTTTCTGTTGTATTACAACAAGCCTATCTATCATTTTCCTTTCCAGCCCTTATCACAGCTTATATTTATTATATGTATTTGGGAAGTTATGTTTTAATTTCTCCTCCATCAGAAACTCCATCAAGGACCTACTGTATAGCACAGGGAACTATACTCAGTATTTTGTAATAGCCTATAAGGGAAAAGAATCTGAAAAAGAATATATATGTATATAACTGAATCGCTGTGCCTGTACACCTGGAATTAACACGACATTGTATATCAACTATACTTCAATTAAAAAAACAAAACAAAACTCCGTGAAGGCAAGTACTATATCTGCCTTGTGGCCTCAGTCATTATCAAACTGCCTGCCATGACAGGAGCGCATAAAGTATCTGCTGGGTGAATGAATTATTTAATCAGCCAATCAGACAAGCAATCAATCTATGAATCGGGCCAGGTTATCCCCTCTCACTCACTCACAGGAACAGTCAATCATGCCCCCTACACTGACTTTGGGGAGCGTGTGTAAAGTTAGCACTGACAGGCCTATTTGAATAAAAAGTACTGATGATAGGCTGGATACTCTGCCACAGGCCAAGGTGAATGGATTTAAAGTATGCATCCCCCATGTCTTTTTGTCCCCATGCAGCTTATAAACTAAGCGACAGCAGCTAATAAGTGCCAGATTAAAAACATAGGCCAAAATATATTGTAGTATCCACATATAATGGGGTATGATTTGGCCTTAGAAAGGAAAGGAATTCCAACAGATGCCACAACATAGACGAGCCTTGAGGACATTATGCTAAATGAGCCAGACCCAAGGGATAAACACCGTATGTTTCCACTTAAATTAGGGACCCAGAGTAGCCAAATTCAAAGACAGAAAGTAGAATGGTGGTTGTCAGGGGGTGAGGGGAGGGGGGCATGGGGAGTTATTTTTAATGGGTATAGAGTTTCAGTCTTGCAAGATGAAAACGGTTCTGGAGATGGATGGTGGTGACGGTTGCCCAGCAATGTGAATACACTTATGCCACCGCACGGTACACTTAAAACTGGTTAAAACGGTAACTTTTATATTTTACCACAATTAATAAAAAACTTTAAAAAAGCATAGCCCAAATGCTGTGGGAGCTCAGAGGAAAGGCTTCCGTGCCTCCCAAGAGGGTTCTGATGCCAGGTGCTAAGCCTAGCAGAGTCTTAACTAAGATCACATGGGGGGAGGGGCGCTTATGAGTTTAACGAAAGATGGCGTAAAACAAGAGAAGGAAAATGTCTTCAAGTGTTTTTCGTGTGGAAGGACGTTTGGAAGCTCTCCCTGAGCAGGCTTCCAGTTTCTGAACGGCAATCTCAAATCTGCTCTCGTGTCTGGGCCACCACCTCCATGTCAACGTGGATCCCAGGACACCCCACCTGTCAAGAGATTCACCAGGCAGAACAGAGCTGCTCAATTACATTAGCTGCTTCCAAATCATGGGGCGTGTTTTTTTTCTTCCCCATTTTTAAAAAGCAAATTTCTTACTACTGCCAATTCCAATCAGCACTTAACCACACAATGACCTCAAATATCCCAACTGTTCCAAAAAAGGATGGAAACTGACCCTGCACGCAGGTACGCGGCTCTGAGGCAAATGGGAAACACCAAATAAGGGGTGCGTCAAGGGGAGTGATGGAGGCCTTGTGGGTCCCTTTATGAGAGCCAGGCTGCGGTGGGAAGCGTTATTTGAAGTCGTTTCCGCGGAGCCTGATAAACGCCGCTCTTACCTATCATCTCTTTTTGGCCTCCTCTCTCTCCCACCCGGCATGGGCCTTGGTTAGTCCCACCAAGATGGTCCTGAGTTTCCACAGCCGCAGGAGTCGGAGTGCCCCGGATAAAGGGGTTGCCCCACTGGCGCGAACCACCAACGCAGCTCGGTCACTCTGGGTGCTTCCCACAGCGAGGGAGCCGAAAGCCATCAGCGCCGATGGTTCCATCTGATTCCATAGCGCTGCAGTGACGGGATTCCCTTTTAGCTCCTTTTAGCGTTCAATGCCTCAAAAATACAATAAAAATTTCCTTCTAAGGCACTCAGTCCTTTTAAGAAGCACAAAAGAAGCCACAGATTTATAACCTGATCAATTTCTTTAGATATAAAATCAACGTTATCATCTTTACTGAACTGGAAGTCTCTTTTTTCTCCGTTTTTGATACATCTAGGATAAAATCTGAGCACTTACCACTCTTTGTAACGGAGCAAAGGCTCCCTGTCTGCCTTGCATAAAAGCCAACACTATGGCACCGACTCTTGAGAAAACAGCCTTCTTGTAAGCTTGGCCGACAAAGCTTTCAAATCTATCTCCCTGACCCAGGGCTTGGGGCGAAATTTAAGGAGAGAGGGGAATTTCAAACTCGGAAGCTGATTGGTTAGTTTTCAATCATTCCATATAAGGTACTCGTGCTGTTGGAAGCCAGGTTTTCCTTATTGAAGGACCTCTTGCTTTGTAAAGGGCTCCAGTGGCAACGCTTCTTTGAGTTCCGGGGACTGAAGGTTCTTGGTTCCTGAGTTCCCGTCTTGCACATGTGCAGTGCTGTCTCTAAAATAACTCAAGGTTTGATTAATCAACCTATTTAAGGAGCCAAAAACAGTTTAAGCTGGGCAATGTTTTACATGTTGTTTCACTTTTACATGGGAAAAAGCTTTTTTTAAAAAAAATTTATTTTATTGAAGTATAGTTGATTTACAGTGTTGTGTTCATTTCTACTACGAAGCAAAGTGATTCAGTTATACATATACATATACATCTTTTATCAAATGAAAACAGCTGGAAGGTTTGTTTCCCTCCTGCCTTTCCTTTGCCATCTGTGGCGCAGGGATCTTGGAGGTGCTGGGATCAGGGAGATAAGAAGGCAGCAGCCAGAGACGAACCAAGCCTTCTAAGACTCTGCTGGTGACTGGCCTGTTTTTAAATAATTAGGAGACGGATTACCCTTCCCACAAACCGATCTCAGTATTGCCGAAAACAGCCAACCATTACCGTTCTTGGTTAATGACTGTTTCATCAGCCAAATATGGTACAGCACTCTTAAGTGGGAGAGCAGCCCGCCATGGTTGATTGAAAATATGTTTTTAAAATAGGTGATCCCTGTTTCATTTGATGCTGGATCAGTGGATGAGGAATTGAAGTACCACGAGTTAACCACACAGCCAATGGGTACCCCAGAAGTTCGCACAACCCGAGCTGCCCCGAAGACTGTTGTGTGCCACAGCTCTCCAGCCAGCCTGGCAAGATGTCTGGGCCTTGGAAGAAACGAGTGTACGTTAATTTGTCCAAATCCCATTGTTTTTAACAAATGCTTTTATCTGTGCAAATGGGAATTCCGCTGTTCTAATAACCCAGGAACTTCTTAAAGAATACCTGGGTCAGGTGACTGAGCAACTCCAACTCTTGTGAGTTTCAGCTGCTCCTTGGAGATCTTTTCCTTCAAGTATCAATGCCTCCACCACTAGTGTCTGCTGCTCGTAGACCACCCAGAACCTTGCTTACTCTTAGCATAGCTGAGACAGGCTGGTAAGAAATTTTTAAAAGATTATAATACAACATAGGGTCAAACAAAAGGGAACGTATAATTAGCAGAAAAACAGTTCAGCTTCAGGTAGAAAAACAGAGAGTGGAGTGGAGGTTACCAAGGGCGAGTGGGTAGGGGAAATGGGGAGATATTGGTCAAAGGGTACAAGCTTCCAGTTATAAGATTAACAGGTTCTGGGGATCTAATGTGCAGCCTCCTGATTATAGCTAATAACACTGAAATACACTTGAAATTCGCTACAAGAGTAAATCTTAAATGCTCTCACTACAGAAACGAAAGGGTAATTATGTGAGGGGATGGAGGTATGAGCCAGCGCTATGGTGGTATCCTTTTGCAACACATAAATGTATCAAATCAGCACACTGTACACCTTAAACCTACACAATGTTATATGTCAATTATACCTCAATAGAGCTGGTAAAATATTTTTTTAATTAAAAAAATTTTAAATATTGGGTTGACCAAAAAGTTCGTTCGGGTTTTTCCATAACGTCTTATAGAAATAAGGACATTTTATCTCACGTATTAAGAAGTCCAGGTGTGGGGCTCTCCCGGGGTTAGTTTATTCAGTCTCAACAACATCATCAGGAACCAAAATTCTCCCCACCTTGAAGTCTTCAGCCTGTGGGTTCCTCTTCTTCTGTTGATTCCACGCGTGATCAGAAATGGTTACCAGAGCCAAGCATCACACTTCACACAGCCATGTGCTGAGGTAAAAAGTGGATTTTTTTCCCCTAAGATATCTCTTTTTAGAAGCAAGGAAAGCCTTTCCCAGGAAGCCCCCAGGGGACTGACTCTCATGTACCATTGGCCAGAACCTGTGTCACATTTTCAGTCCTAAACCAATCACTGGAAAGAGGGATGACATCACATGACTAGCTTAGACCAATGAGGATTTACCTCTGAGCTCAGGGAGGCCCTATCCCCGAGCACACGGGCTCTGTAAGCAAGACAGAAAGGGTAAGGTATGGATTTAGATATGCAACCAATGGTGTCTGCTAAGTGATCTTAATGATCTCTAAGGGTCTTTGCAGCTCCAACACCCAGTCACTATGTGAAAAAGCAACATGAAATCCTGGCTAAGTAGTGTTCCTTATTTCTAATGTAAGATGTCAGAGGATTTCTCTCTTTACACACGGCTCAGATCTTCCACCAAGAATTTCAAAGTCACCAGATTCATTCAGGAGCCCAGCCCAGGACTGGTACTTAGCTCTATACTAAAAAAGGACACAGAGTCACTAAATAGGGTAACCTAGGATGGGCTGTGGTAACAAATTAATCCTGAACTATCAGTAGCTTAACATAATGAAGATTTAGTTCTTCCTCACGGTGCACATCCAATGTGGTTCAGTAGAAGGCTCTGAAGTCACTCAGGAACCCAGGCTGATGGAGGCTGTACCATCTTGTGATGCCACCATATTAACATAGCTTCAGCGTTTAATGGGACATGGAATATTCACACCTGCTCATAAGTGCCTCTGATTGGAAGTGACACTTGTTCCTTCTGCTTACAGCCCATTGGCCAGAACTGGTGATATGGCGCTAGCAAAACTGTGAGTCTTCCCACATGCCCAGGAAGTAGAGGAAAATCCTGTATGATGAGCACAGCCGTCATACACACTTTCTATCGTATACACTTTCCTTCTCTAATCATCAGAATCTGGACACTTTACCTGAGCATTTCTAGGTTCTAGTTCTACACTGACAACTGAACTGCCTTTTAGCTTTTTTTTGCCAATCAGCCTTTCAGCTAAGATCAGATGTCTACATTGAGATCTGTCATTTGAATTATCAATGATTTTGTATTTATACCTGATGATTTAATAATTTTTAAAGCAAAAACAAAAAAGAGAAACAAGAAAGAATGAATGAATGAAAGAACTCCCTCAGTTTCATTTGCATGTTGTTTTTTTCAAGTCACGAACATACCATGTGAGTAGATGACCAAAATAAATGAGCAGCAAACTGTGAAGTTGCGGTATCCGTGAACAGAGTCTAGGACTGTAGTCAAATAACTGTATATTAAATAAGTATAAGTTGACCTATTCAATCACAAATACAATTATTATTTGGCTCCATAGTAATAAGGCATAAAGGGTGGGAAGTCCATATAATTATAACTCATATTAATTCTAGGCAAACAGGGTTCTGACACCAGCTCTCTGACACCGTCTGGGCGCCCTGCAGCACAGTTCTGACGCTACCACCTGGCGTGAGCATGATACTCCACAGGCTTCAGGGCTGAGTCCACAATACAACCCTCAGACACCAGCCACAAGTGGGGTCCCCAGGCCACCTGCACATCTGATCAACCAGCTATATGCATTTGGGGGGGTTCCCACAACCCCCTCAGTTTCAATAATTTGCTAGAATGACTCACAGAGATCATTTAAAACTTGACTTGTGATTACAGTATATTATAATATAAAGGATAAAATTCAGAAAGAGCCAAATGAAGAGATGCACAGGGCAGGGTCTGTGGGGTCTGGGGGAAACCAGAGCTTCCACAGCGCCTCCTCGTGGAATCTGGTCACACCACCCTCCCAGCCACATCAGTGTGTTCACCAACAAGGAAGCTCCACCAAAACCGGTCTCCAGAGCTTTTATTGGAGTCTCATTACTATGCATGATTGATTAAGTCAATGGCCACATGACTGAACTCAATCTCTACCCTGTCCCCACTCCCTGGAGGTCAGGCTGGCCCAAAGTTCCAACCTTCTAACCATGTGGTCTTTCTGGTGACCAGTCCCCATCCTGAAGCTTTCTAGGGGCTCACCTGGAGTCGCCTCATTAGCATAACAAAGACACTCTTGTCTCTCAGGAAATTCCAAGCTTTTTTGAGGCTTTGCCAGAAACTGAGGACAAAACCCAGGCATATGCTTTATTACAGCACACAAACAAAACTATATCTTCAGTTTTTCTCTTCATGCTCTGTTAATTTTACAGTATTTCTAATCAGTGATGACAGTGACTGTTTTCCTAATAGGATCAGAGACCCAAGACTTATTATTGGGAAGGATCTTAGAAAGTCCCTTTTTTTTAACAGATAAGGAAACTAAGACTCAGAGAAGTTACATTACTTGCCTAAAGCCACAGCTGGTTGGTGAAAGAGTTGTGATTAAATCCTGAGTCTTCTTTTTTGAAATGTGTACTTCACAGTCAACCATAACATCTCTCTCTTTTTTTTTTTTTTGGCTGAGCCACGCAGCTTGTGGGACCTTAGTTCCCCGACCTGGGATCAAACCAGGGCCCATGGCAGTGAAAGCGCCAAGTCCTAACCACTGGACCACCAGGGAAGTCCCAACCATAATATCTCTTAATGCCATGTAGCGAACACACATTTTTAGAGGGGGGTTCAACTCCTCCAATCCAGAGTTCCCTAGAAACCTACCTCCAGAGCCCAAAGTTAAGCTTCTCTTGGTTACATTTGGTACCAGCCCTCCATCCTCCAGCCCCAACTGGTCTGCAAGCCAAGTAAGGCACTCTCCCCACCCTCAGGCACAGGGTGGGGAAAAGATCCAGGCTCAGCTTCAGGGAGGATAGAAGGTTGGATTCACAGTGGTTTCCTAAAGCTGCGGATTCATGGGGGAGGGAGGGGACCTCGGTGCTCAGGTAGGGCAAGTACCAGGTCCCAGCTGGCTCTGAGAAGAGCTCTTTACTTCCTGATGTTCCAGCCCCCAACTTCCATCCCTGTCTTTTCATGGAGGCAGAGAGATGACTGAGAGAAGAAACCTCAGTCCCTGCTCCAACCCTAGAATGACAAAGCAGGCTCAGAGCCAGCCTAAACAAGGGTAGTATGATTACTGGGATATCAGAAAATCCTCCTCCTCAAAAAAAAATCCCTTCCCCATCATCTGCATTCTGAGACTTTCAATTCCTTTAAGGTAAACAAATCCTTTCATTCTATGAGAGATACGTTTCAAAATTTCAAAAGCCAGCAGAGGGAATATACTTATGCAAACTCTCATTAGAGTGATTGACTGCTATCTGATTTTGGGTTTTGCTTGCATTTCATTTTAAAGTCAGAGAGCATTAACAACCACAAGGGCACTGAGTACATTCAGTGCATCCCCAAATTATACATTGTGCAGATCACAGCAACACTGCATGTGCTTGTATTTCATTTCTAATCCCTTGCTCCTGCTTACGGAGGAGATGTTTAGGAGAGTGAAATGGGCTCTGGGAGGAGAGGCAGGAAATGTATATCAACTGTAAATTGACTAATAAGGTCTTGAATTGCCTAATAATCAAGAATGATTGCCCAACTGCCTAATAATCAAGAATAACCAAGAATCCTCATATATCATTGCCTTCTTCCCTGCAAGACCAATGAATAAAGGAAGATATGAACTTCTAACATAAGAGTAAAACTCAATATCAAAATAATTCAGAAATGAACTCATCTAAACATGTTTTTAAAAGCAGAAACCTACCGTTTTATTCACGTAGGTCTTTCATCAAAAGAAATCCTTTCTACTCATTATATACCCCTTCCCCTCTAAGAAATAAATGAAGTAAAATTTTTTCTAGACAATTCCATCCTCAAGTTCCCCAAACCACTAACCAAACAATTGCCTCAAAGATCAGAATTTCTTAAGACCCTTGAAGGAGGATGAAATGTATTAAAACCTGACTGCTTTAAGCCAATGGATCGGGCGGGAGTTCTCCAAGGCTATGAACTAGGACCAGGCCGGCTTCATCAGAATCACCTGGGGGGCTCCGTGACAATGAGACTGGGGGGCCTGTTATCTACATGTATAAATGTGCTGTGCTCCGGTTTGGGGCACTCCATTTGGTCTGTAATATATCAAAATTGCTATTAAAAAACAATTGCCCTTCAAGGGATGCATAGTTTGTCTCTGCAAAACTGACTTTTTTAAAACTTTATGCATTTTTTTCCTCAAAATAGTACATTCACATAACACTTGGCCATCCTTAAATGGAAAGACCATAAAAAGAAACATTTACTAAGTATCTGTAATATGGCTAAACTCTGCACCAAATGGAAAATTCATAACTTTTTTTTTTTTTTAAATTCATAACTTTTGATCATGTTAGCCTTTAATTCCGGAACGAATGCCTTGTTTCCTTGCCAAATAGATATTAAAGAATGTTAGTACATCAAAAGAGTGATTATCTTAAAATGCTAATACTGGGAGTGAAAATAAAAGAGCAAAGACAAGTGCCATCTATCTCCCTTTTTATGTGCTAACAACACTCTCTAATGCAGACAAATAGGTCCGTATAGTTATTCAATAAAACCACCAGGCTATGAGTCAGAAGAGCAGAGCAGCTACATAATTCACAGGGCCCTGCACAAAATAAAAATGCAGGGCCCCTTATTCAAAAAGCAGGAAAACAAAAAAGGCTTTTCCTTTCTTCCATGATCTCTCCTGACCTGTCATGGTGGGTTTTATTTGTTTTTAATGTCACGCTCTGACAGGCAGGAGGATGGTCACAGATGGAGTGCTGGACACCCACCGGACACCCCCTCCCCTGGGGTAAATGTGCCCAAGCTCCCCCCGCCGAGCAGGGACGAGGAGTGGGGACTAACGACCATCCCTGGGAGGTGGGAGGTGGGAGGAGGAGACGCTTCGCCCCATCATGTGCTCCATTATCCCATCTGACTGCTCTCCCAAGACACAAATTCAAAGATAAATCATTAAGAATTCCAAGATGGCAAAAGCAGAGCATTGGATCCCAAGCCCAGGCTCCCTTCTGAGCACAGACCTGAGTGTGACATGTGAGAAGCGCCCCATAAGAGCCCCCAGGTTATAGGACTATGCTGCATGGTACTAGGACATCCAAAAATTTGTCAGAATAAAAGCTGCAGGATGCTGTTACTCATCATAAAATACACACACGATTTATCATTCTTTTAGAAAAGAGAACAAAACCGAGGCTTTTTGATAAGCGGTGGCCAAATTCTTTTACGTAAAGTGGCAGATAGTACACATTTTAGGCTTTGGAGACCATAGCATCTCAGCCGCAACTACTCAGCTCTGCCCTTGTAGCTCCAACCCGGTCACAGACAATATGTAAACAAATAGGCATGACTGTGCTCTACGAAACATTTTTTGTAAGTGCTGAAACTTGGATTTGATATGATTTTCATGTGTCATGAAATATTCTTCTTTTGATTTTTTTTTTTTTTTTTTTTTTTGCCCAACCATTTAAAAATGTAAAAACCATTCTTAACTCACCAGCTGAGCAAAAACAGGCGGCCAGCTGGACTTGACCTGTGGACTGTAGCTTTCCAACCCCTGCTTTAGAGTATAGTAGATTCAGTATGGAAAACTAAAGAAGCCTCTAATAATCCCTCAAATCTGTAAGCGTGTCATTTCAATAGCAGGGTCAAGAGAAGCAATATTTATGAGTATTCAGAAAAGGGATTGGGAATAAGAGTCAGGAAGCTTGGATTCTAGACTAGGTTCTGCTATGCACCAGCTAGTGCAATGGATTGAATTGTGTCCTCTCCAAAATGCATATGTTGAAACCCTAGCCCCCAGTGTGACTGTATTTGGAGATAAGGCCTATAAGGAGGTAATTAAGGATAAATGAGGTCATAAGGGTGGGGCTCTGATCTGATAGGATTAGTGTCCTTATAAGAAGAGGCATATATAGAGGTGGTGTTTTAAGGTTTCCATAAAAAGTGAGAGCTGGAGGAAACAAGGAAGATTTCCAGGTGAGACTGAAAGGATGAACATGATTTCCTTCAAAGCAAAGAAGAAATTTAAGTCAGGAGGAAATGAATCGAATGTATTGGTGAAAAAGTCAAGAGGCCAGACTGCTTATAGCAGAAAACTATAAGAAGAAATGACATTTAAAAGATACTTTTCAAATGAAAGCATAAAATAAATTTGGAAGATGGATGTACTGTGTTTTCCCCTCACAAGTATGTTGTACCAGAAACACACAGGATGAGCAAAAATCCAGGTGACCATGTAACCTATGCCGGGTTTCCAGATAAGGGGACAGAGTGGGGAGGGAATGTACCTGGGTTTGCAACCTGCATCCTCACTGAGAAGCTGGTGACCTTGGGCAAGTCACTTGAGTCCCCCAAGTTCCATTTCTTCAGCTGTGAACTGGGACCAGCGATGCTTGCATCTTAGGGTGGCAAGATGATCAAATGTACCAGGGCATCAACTACTGTGCAGGTGCTGACAGAGGAAACCACTCTCGCTCTTTTCAGTAGTCTATTTCCCAGGAAACCTAATCTAAGACATCCATGCAAAGTACTCAATAAAGAGAAGCTCTCATATTTCGAGTCTAAGAGGTATCAATCATATGATGCATGCTATAGACTGAATGTTTGTGTTCCCCCAGAACTCATATGTTGAGACCCAATCCCCAGGGTGATGGTATTTGGAGGTGGGGCCTTTGGGAGGTCATAAGGGTGGAGGCCCCATGAACGGGATTACAGAGAGAGATCTCAGAGAGCTCCTGCACCCCTTCCACCATGTGAGGGCACAGTGAGAAGACAGCCATCTGCCTATGAACCCTCACCAGACACTGAATCTGCCTGTGCTTGATCTTGGACTTGCCAGCCTCCAGAACTGTGAGAGATAAATGTTTGTTGTTTAAGCCCCCCACTCTATGATATTCTGTTCTAGCAGCCTGAATGGGCTAAGACAACGCATGTTTTTGGGGTTTTTTAATAAATTTATTTATTTTATTTATTTTTGGCTGCGTTGGGTCTTCGTTGCTGCGCACGGGCTTTCTCTAGTTGCGGCGAGGGGGGGCTACTCTTCGTTGCGGTGCGTGGGCTTCTCATTGCGGTGGCTTCTCTTGTTGTGGAGCACGGGCTCGAGGCGTGCGGGCTTCAGTAGTTGTGGCATGCGGGCTCAGTAGTTGTGGCTCGCAGGCTGTAGAGCGCAGGCTCAGTAGTTGTGGCTCACGGGCTTGGCTGCTCCACGGCATGTGGGATCTAGTTCCCTGACCAGGGCTCGAACCCGTGTCCCCTGCATTGGCAGGTGGGTTCTTAACCACTGCGCCACCAGAGAAGCCCCGACACATGTTATTAACTGAGAGGTCGGGTGCCTACAGAATCACTGAAAGGGCTGCAGGACTGAGCGGGCGCTAAGCTGGGCTTTCAGAAATAACTCCCAGGGCTTCCCTGGTGGCGCAGTGGTTGGAAGTCCGCCTGCCGGTGCAGGGGATGAGGGTTTGAGCCCTGGTCCAGGAGGATGCTGCGTGCCATGGAGCATAGAATGAGTGCCAATCCACCACGACCACCCTGGGCAATTACGTAAAAAACCAGCACCATGCCTGTCCCCTGTGACACGCCTGGTGCATTTCCAGCTAAAGCAAACAACATGAAAAATGTTTCACCTTCTCCTGCTCAGCTTAGGAAAAACACAAAAGGGAAAAGCTAGCCTGTTTCTTTTCTCCGGGGTGACTTTTGTCCCCAAGCAGAAATGTCTCCCACTGTTATCTACTCAGCAATAACACAGATGGTTTTTTTGAAGTAGCCATTTGCAAAGTAGCTGAGAAAGTGAAATTCCTCAATAAAGCAATAAAAGAATGCTCTCTTCACCTAAGACAGCTGCCTCTCTTGCCCCCATAGCATATTCATTGCAAAACTGTTTTTTCCTGCAAGTTCCTTCCTAATGATTAAGCCAGTAAAGCCCTAGACGTTTCTGAAATGTTCTGAAATATTTTACTTCTTGCTTCCCATGAAAAATCCTAAAACTCATGAAATTTGTTTCTTCAGAAGAGCGAGAACTCAAGGGACTCGTGTAACCAACATCTCCAAGTTAAAGGGGGATGGTGGCCTGTCCTTCTGGTACGTGTCCTATGGGAAACGTGTCGGGAGCACGGGGTGACATCAGGTCCATGCCCTGGTCCTTAAGTCACCCCTTTCCAGGGGTGACAGGGATGCCAGGCTGAGAAGGGCAAGGTGAGTGTCCCTGGGGAGCAATGATTTCCTTTAGCAGAAAATCCAACTCACCAACTTTTCCCAGTTCTGAAGGCCTAAGGCTCTGAGATTTAGACTTGTTCCTCCATTTTGACTTCTAATGTGATTTCATCCAAAGAAGCCAGAAAAACATGACAAATTGTTTCATTTGTGTTTACATATTATCCTGAAACCTCTGACCTTCTAGAATTTTTTGAAAATTCCAAATCTTAATTCTTCTCCTGTCAAACAAAGCCACTTTTGTTAGTATTTTAAAAATAGGCTTTATTTGGGGACGAACAGTTTTAGGTTCACAGCAAAATTGAGAGGAAGGTGCAGAGAGTTCCCAGACAGCCCCTCCACACACCAATCTACAGCCTGCCTAGTAATCTTTTTAATGATCACCTCTAATAAAATGAAGAGGCAGATTCTTTTTTCATAAACCCCATGGAATAACTGCCTTGGGTAAATAGTCACATTCTAACCTGGCAAAAAAGTTATGGGAAATGTATCTATTCTTGATAAAAATCATAATTCAACAAAGCTATCATTTTGCTTCCTTGGCTCCAAATTTTACCTTTTCTCCAAAGAAATCAAATAAACTCTATACCCACAGCAATGCTTTATGGGAGGGGCGTTGGCGTTGTGGTTGTTTGCTTTTCAAATTGGACGTCCCCATCCAATTTGAGTCCCCATGACTCAACCTCCATCTCTAGTGCTACCCCGTTCCTGTTGCCCTCAGAGTTCTGCTCTTTCTGCTTCTTTGGGATTATTATCAGAACTACTAGGTTTGGTACTTCACCTCCAGCAGACTCAAAACCCATGACCTGCAGGAACATGCCCACAAACAACTCTTCACATGGAATAACCAAATTTTCCATATTTAGTCTATTTATCCCCAATTACTATCAACTTTCCAGTTTCTCAAGTGTAGGTTTTTATTCCCTCAGTGATTGCCCTAAACTGTGTTTCTTTTCAATCCCCAAAACCAGGCTGGGCACACTGTGTATTCCAGTTAAAACACAGGTGCTTTAGGGGCTTTCCTGGTGGCGCAGTGGTTAGGAATCCGCCTGCTACAATGCAGGGGACATGGGTTCGAGCCCTGGTCCGGGAAGATCCCACATGCCGCGGAGCAACTAAGCCCGTGCGCCACAACTACTGAGCCTGCGAGCCACAACTACTGAGCCTGAGCTCTAGAGCCTGCGAGCCACAACTACTGAGCCCGTGTGCCACAACTACTGAAGCCCACACACCTAGAGCGCGTGCTCCACAACAAGAGAAGCCACCGCAATGAGAAGCCCATGCACCGCAAGGAAGAGTAGCCCCCGCTCGCCGCAACTAGAGAAAGCCCACGTGCAGCAACCAAGACCCAACACAGCCAGAAATAAAAATAAAAAATAAATTTAAAAAGCCACAACAAAAAACACACAGGTGCTTTAAACTGCCTTACAGAGTCAAAGAAGAACCCAGAGTCCTTCCAGATGGAAAAAAGTGAAACAGGAAAGCCTGCCATGACTTGTTAATAGAAAGCCTCAGTGTTAAGTTCCTTCCCTGAAGGAAACTGTAATTGCTGTTAATTTTCTTAACAGTGCCTTTTGAGGAGCAAAAGTTTAATTTGATAAAATCCAACCGAGGGATTTTCTCTTTTATGGTTTATGCTTTCTGTGTCCTATTTAAGAAATCTTTGCCTAACCCAAGGTCACAGAGAATTTCTACTATGTTCTCTTTTAGAAATTTTATATTTTAGCTCCTACAGGTAAGTTTATGATTCACTTCCGGCTGTTTGTGTGTCGCTGAAGGTAGAATTCAAGGCTCACTGCGCTCCACAGGGATGTCCTGTTGTCCCAGCACCGTTTGCTGGTAGAACTGCCCTTTCCTCGTTGAATTACTTCAGTGGCTTGTCGAAAACCAACTGATCACATATCTGTGTATCTATTTCTAGATTTTTTTTTTTTCTGTTCTATTCATCGACATGGCTAACCTGGTGCCAGTACCACTCGGTCTTAGTTACTGTAACTTTGTAAGAAATCTTGAAATCAAGTAGTTTAAGTGTTCCAACTTTGTTCTTTTTCCTCCCTAAACTGTTCTCTTTCAGATCCACTGCATGTCCATATAAATTTTTAACTCAATTTCTATCAAAAAAAAATCCTGCTGGCATACTGCAACATTGGGTGAACTTTGAGGTGAAGCATGCCAGCTAAAAATTGGCACTTGCCATCTACCTCTACAAGGATTAGGTCACAAGCAACTGCAGCCACTGACCTTCAACACACCCTGAAAGGAGTTCAGGGTGGAGATCAGGAATGAGGCCCTCTGTGCTCTAGAAAAACTGGCAGAACAGGCCTTCAGATAGTTAGATATTTTCAGGAGAAGAATTTATGAGCCCAATTCTTGCATTTCCTCATATTTGGAAAAGCACTGAAGTCATTAATGGTGACATCTGCTCCTTGTGACCAGCAGCCAGCATCTGCCAACATGTGTGACTGCACATAGACCCCTTCACTGAAATCACATATACCGCTTTGGAGCAGTTTCTCAGAGCTATCTCAGATGCTCTCAGGCTATAGTCTTCATTTTGCCCCAAATAAAACTTAACGCACAAGTCTCACGAGTTTTTGTCAACAAGTGAAATAAGCCAAACACAAAAGGACAAACATTGTATGATTCCACTTATGTGAGGTCCCTGGAATAGTCAGATTCATAGCGAGGGAAAGGAGAATGACAGTTGCCAGGGGCTGGGGCGGGGAGGGATGGGGAGGGATGGGGAGGGAGTGTCTAATGGAGACAGAGTCTCAGTCTGGGAAGCTGGAAAAGTTCTAGTGATGGATGGATGGTTGCACAACAATGTGAATATACTTAATGTGACTGAACTGTGCACTTAACACTGTTTAAAATGATATATTTTATGTTATGTATATTTTATCAGTTTTAAAAATGCATTATGCTTTTAAAAGAAAAATAGCCTGCTGGGAAAGTACCGCAATTGCATTGAAACTTGTTCAATCTAGAGAGAACGGGTACCTTAAACATGTCTTCTGATCTGTGAGCATGGTGCTGTTCCCAAGCCAGGTTTGTTTGCCCGACACGCAGCCAGCCAAACGCTGAGATGCTGAGGTCTGCAGTGGAGAAAAGGTTTATTCACGAGGGGCCGGGAGAACAATTCAATTCCACCTCCCCGAAGGCCAGGGCTTGGGATACTTACAGGATAAAGCTGAGGCATGGGGGGCACGTGGGAAAGGTGACTGGCAAGAAGAAAAAGGTGAGGTCATCGTGGTTATGCACAGGCGCCACTAAGCTACAGGCTTCTCCATGAGACTCACGCTCAGAAAACTGCAGCATCTACACGCTCTGAGGGTGGAGTTTCCAGCTCTCTGACGTCAAAAGGTCACCGATTGGACATTCACTCAAGTTCAGCTGGAGGGTCTCAAGGGTCCCAACCCATCTTAACCAGCTGGAACTTGAACTGGATGCAGCTGACACCAAGTTCCTGAAAACCAACTCGGGCAAACATCTTACTGTTCAGGCTACTTGATGCTTGGAAGGCAGGGAGTTTTTCTTAAAAAGTTAAAGCCAGCTTGATCAGTGAAGGCAGTTGCAGTTCATTATTTACTAAGCAAGCTACAGTTTAATGGATCTGACTGATGACTACCCTCAGTTTCAGCACCTCTTCATTTATGTCTTTAATTTCTCTCAGGAAGATTTGTGATTTTTCAGCACGCAGGTCTCACACATACTTTATTAAATTTCTTCCTATGTCTTTTACGCTTATTGATGCTATTTCCAATTTTCATTACTAGTATATAAAAGTTATAATAGATTTTTATGAATTGACCTTGCTAAATTTATGAGTTCTAGTATGGTTTTTTTGGTAAATCTCTACATAGGTGATTATGTCATCTGTGAATTAAGACAATTATTACTTCATCCTTTCCAATCTATACACATTTCCTTTCTTTCTATTGCATTATTGTACCAGTTAGGACCTCAGTACAGTGTTGAATAGAAGTGGCAAGAGCAGACATCTTTGCCTTGCTCCCAGTCATAGGAAAAATTATGCAATCCTTCACTATAAAACATCTACAATGTTTTGTAGATGTCCCTTTGCAAGGTGAGGAGGCTCCCTTCCATTTCTAGTTTGCCGCGAGTTTTTTTTTTAAGCCCTAAATAGGTATTGAACTTTATCATGTTTTCTCTGCATCTACGGAGGATCATATGGTTTTTCTTTAGCACATCAATATGGTAAATTACATTGATTGAGGTATGTTTCTTCTTGAGTAAACTTAGGTAATTTGTGTATTTCAAGGAATTTACCCATTTCATCTAAATTGTTGAATTTACTGGCATAATATTCCCTTTCTATCATCTTAAAGTCTGTAGAATCTTTAGCAACATCTCCACATTCATTCTTGATACCAATTACTTTCTTTTTTTCCTCCTGGCTAGAGTCATCTGCCTAGAGGCTTATCAAGTGTATTCACCTTTCTCAAAAACCAGCTTTTGGTTTCTTTTACTCTATTGCTTTCCAGTCTTCTATTTCACTGATTTATGTTCTTTATTGTTTTCTTCCTTCTGCTTAATGTGGGCTTAATTCAATCTCTTTTTCTATCTAAGTTTACTCAAGAAGAAACAGATACCTTGAAATAGATTCAGTATATTAAATTCATAGATAAAAACCTTCCCACAGGGCTTCCCTGGTGGCGCAGTGGTTGAGAATCTGCCTGCCAATGCAGGGAACACGGGTTTGAGCCCTGGTCTGGGAAGATCCCACATGCCGCGGAGCAACTAGGCCCGTGAGCCACAACTACTGAGCCTGCGCGTCTGGAGCCTGTGCTCCGCAACAAGAGAGGCCGCGATATAGTGAGAGGCCCGCGCACCGTGATGAAGAGTGGCCCCCACTTGCCGCAACTAGAGAAAGCCCTCACACAGAAACGAAGACCCAACACAGCCATAAATAAATAAATAAATAAATAAAATTTAAAACGAAAAACAAAAAAAAACAAACCTTCCCACAAAGAACACTCCAGTCCCAGATGGCTTCACTGGTAAATTCTACCAAACACCTAAAAAGGAATAGTATCAATTTTTCACAATTCCAAATAATAAAAGAGGAAGGAAACTTTCCCAGCCCTCATTATCTTGATACCAAAAACCAGACAGACGTTACAAGTAAACTACAGACCGATATACCTCATGAACGGAGACACCTTAACAAAAATTTGGCAAATTTTCGCAAACAAGTGCATCTATCAAGACATTAAAAAAACACTATCCTATTTTTCCCCAATCCCACCACCCTACTCCTTTCCCCTTCTCTCTCATACTAAAAGCCCAAGTACATCTTCTAGTTGGTGAAGTCATTGAAATCATAATGAAAAACAATATTATAAATTAAGTTATACTATATGAAACTGATCATTCAAATGGATTTGACCTACAAAAGCAGCAATTTCATATGGCTCAACATTATGGTAACTCCAAAGTCCTTCAATCTGAATTTTATATACTTAGAAATTAAGTACAAGGGCACTAATAGGGCTTCATACTGGCAAGCGACCCATTGATTCTCACCTTATAAATTGGAGAGCTTCTTCCACACCTGAACCTAGCAGCCAATCTGATCTAAATCTAGTCAACCTTTCTGGCGTTGTCAGTTACTTACTCACATAATCAAGGTTTCCTTTCTATTTGGAACCCACCTTGGAATCTTTAACCTGGGTTTCCCAGATACTGCTCTTCAGACGTGAGATGTTTAACATTTAATGCCAAAGTTTCAACTGAACAATCTGGCATACAAGAGAATATACTATACTACTAGCAACGAGAAGGAACAGACTACAGACACACACAACATGGATCAGTCTGTGAAGAGGCAAGTACTGTGCTGTAGCATTCCACTTACATGAATTCTAGAAAAGATGTATCTAATCAATAGTATCAAAAAGCAGATTTGTGGTTGCTTAGGGCTGGTGGTAGAGAAACTGATTGGGAAAAGGGGTATAAGGGAACTTCTGAGGGAGACGGAAATGTTCTCTATCTTGATTGAGATGAAGGATACATGGTGGGGGTATAAGTTTGTCAAAACTCAATGAAGGGCTTCCCTGGTGGCGCAGTGGTTGAGAATCTGCATGCCAGTGCAGGGGACACGGGTTCGAGCCCTGGTCTGGGAAGATCCCACATGCCGCGGAGCGACTAGGCCTGTGAGCCACAATTACTGAGCCTGTGCGTCTGGAGCCTGTGCTCCGCAACAAGAGAGGCCGCCATAGTGAGAGGCCCGCGCACCGCGATGAAGAGTGGCCCCCACTTGCCGCAATTGGAGAAAGCCCTCGCACAGAAACGAAGACCCAACACAGCCATAAATAAATAAATAAATAAATAAATAAATAAATAAATAATTTAAAAAAACAAAAAAAACTCAATGAAATGTACACTTAAAATGAATGTATTTTACTGTATGTAAACAGTACCTCAATCAACTTTATTTACAAAAAACAAAATGACAGTATATTTTTAATTAACAAGTGAAACACAAATACTACCTTATTTTTAAACAATTAATGCATAATGGATGAAGCTGAAGTTCCCTTTGACCACCCTCCCAATGCTGGTTTCCATCCTTTCTCTCTCCCATTTATACCTCCTCCCTCAAATAATCACTGGTGGGAGTTTGGGATGAGCTCTTTTGAACCTTTACAACTGTATTTACATTCATATACAGCCAGAGAAGATGTACAGTATTGTTTTGTACATAGATATAACTTGTACCTATGTTTCTGAAACTTGTTTATTTTCATTTAGCATGTCTCTGAGATCTATTCATGATAATATAGTTTATTTCTTTAAATCCAATATAGTAATCTATCATGTGACTATACCACATTTTATTTAGCCAGGCCATTCCCCTTCTGATGAATATTTAGGTTTTTCCCTTTTACAGTTCACCCGTGGTTACCCCCTGGGGTGGCCACAGGGATCACAGATGGTGCTCCAACCATTCTTTAGCCTTATCTGTAAGGTTTAATTTTTTACAGTAAGAATGCATTTATGTATTAGTTATATAGTTTAAATATTCACTTTAATTCAATAATTTTGATACATAATTATCAAAAAAGAATGAAACAAAATCAGTAATAGGAGGCAATCATCCATTAAAATATAAGGAAAACAAAGTTCTAGGGCATAATCAATGTACTCATGGTTTGAGATGTAAGTATTGATTGAAAAATAATGATCTGAGCACTAAACAGTTCATATAAGCGCATTCTCCCACTCAAAGCAATTATGATAAAAATATCAGCATATTGGTTACCATGGCATAAACATAATTAATACACGCACAAATACTTCATTTACATTTTTTGCTTTCTTCTTTTATGACTATGATGTCTTTCCCCATCCCTGAAATGAAAGGGGTGAAAAAAAAATTATAAATGACAGGCACTTTAATATCAAAGTTTTAAAATAATAATTCACAGTCATATACTGACATCAGATATAAACCAGAACAAGTTAAAACATGCCCTTAAAACTGAACAGTGACTTTTTTTAGGAGTAGACATAAAAAATGCATCATTAAAACTACAGGACAAAATTGAGATGGGGATAAGGAAAACGGATTTTTTACCTGCGCTTTGGAGTTACACTTTAACATTAACTCTGACTATATGTACCCGGTTGATGACCTGAGAGTTCATGGCAAACAGGATACTGGAGTCATAGGAGGGGTTCAGATGTCTGATCTCCTCACCCTGGCCCCCATCTCAGTTCCCACAATTCATTCCCTCTCAGGGGTGGCCCTCAAAGACTATCCTACTGAGAAGTGTTTCCTGCTAATACTCAGTTTATCCTCTCTAACGGAAGATGACTCATGTTTAGATTTTGAGGCTCTCTAACATATGTGAGTCCATAGGGACTGACTGGACATGTCAAAAATTACTTAAGTGGAAGAAGCACTGACAACCAGAAGAAGTGAGACAGCACAATTTCTGATAGCTAATCAAGAGTTAACGTGTGCAGGGGCTTTCCGGGTGGCGCAGTGGTCAAGAATCCACCTGCCAATGTAGGGCGCACGGGTTCGAGCCCTGGTCCGGGAAGATCCCACATGCCGCAGAGCAGCTACACCTGTGCGCCACAACTACTGAGCCTGCGCTCTAGAGCCTGCGAGCCACAACTACTGAGCCCGCACGCCACAACTATTGAAGCCCGTGTGCCTGGAGTCCGTGCTCTGCAACAAGAGAAGCCACGGCAATGAGAAGCTCGCACGCCGCAACGAAGAGTAGCCCCCACTCGCCGCAACTAGAGAAAGCCTGCTCACAGCAACAAAGACCCACGCAACCAAAAATAAATAAATAAAATAAATTTACTTAAAAAAAAGAGAGTTAACGTGTGCATAATTATCACAGATTATCATGCATTAAATGAATCAAAAGGGTTTACTAAGCAAATATTTCATTTTTATAAGAGAAGGACTAAATCATAGCTAGCTTTAACTCTATGAACTGAATGATAATAAGATGAGCAAAATTATTAAACCAATAAGTCTTACTAATTCCTGATCGCCACCGGCCCTGGAGAGGTATCATTTAAAAGCCTATTACTAGACAAGCACTGTGCAAGTAATACTAAATAAGGCATGGACCTGCTTTCAACGAGCTCAGTCTAGTAGAGAGAGAGAAATAACTTACGTTCAATAAAAAGTAGGTGCTGGGTAGAGTGGTAACAAAATGGGAAAGGTCAGCTCTGTTTGAATGAGTGAAAAAGGCTTCATGGAAATGACTAAGCTGGGTCTTAAAGGATGAGGAGGAGTTTACCGAGCAGGCTTTAAGGACTCCCCTGGTGGCACAGTGGTTAAGACTCCGTGCTCCCAATGCAGGCGGCCCGGGTTCAGTCCCTGGTCAGGGAACTAGATCCCACATGCATGTCACCACTAAGAGTTCGAATGGCAGTGAGCTGCAAGTAAGGAGCCCACGTGCCGAAACTAAGACTCAGTGCTACCAAACAAATAAATAAATAAATATTAAAAAAAATAAAAAATCAGAACATGAGGTGGAAAGGCATGGATGAGGCACAGTGTGGACGACGAACTGTGAGTAAGCTGGGCTGGCTAGAGCTGAAGTTATGTATTTCACGGGGTAGGAGCAAAATACAAGGTAGGCAGGCAGGTGCCCTGCTCCTGGAGGTCTCGAGAGCTGTTCTAAAGAACGTGAACTCTACCGCTGAGGAGTTTTAAGAGGTGAAAGTTCAGTCTGGCAGCAGGGCAGGGATGGATCCACGTGGGACAAGCTTACAGACCGAACAATTAGGAAGATGGCAGCCTTAGGGACAGAGAGGAGGAGGAGCACATGAGGGATCTTCACACAAAACTGACAATCAGGACCAGACGGGAAGGAGTAAAAGGGAGCTTCGAGCATGAGTCCCCGACTTCTGGCTCAGGTGAACAGATGATAGTCATCCATTAACCAGGACAGGAGTACTGGCCGAAGAGGAGCAGACCAAGAAAAAGACAAGCTCAGGTGTAGACCTGATAAATCTGAGATCCACGGAGATGCCCAGTAAGCAGCTGGATACAGGAACAGACCTCAGTCAATTTGAATTCATTATTTCAGTATTACTTTGTATCTCCCCAGCTTTCACAATTTTATCAGGAATACCAACAAGGGCAAAACTGACTGCCATTAAAGCTTAGACCTTCTCTCTGACTTTATAACATCCTTTATCTGATGAATTAGCAAGAGAAAGAAAGGATGAGAAAGAGAAACAAGAAAGGGAGAGAGGGACACAGAAAGGACTGAAGAAAGAGCTAGGCAAACACCTTTTTAACACGATTAACTTTCTACCTAGACATTACTTTCCCATCTCCTGGTGAGGAAACAAGTAATAAAAAAGGGAAACTACCAATCAGGCAGATAGAGCTGTGGATATTTGAACTGAAACCGGAAGAATGTTAAGAATCTTCATCAATTGTTTACTCTCTTCACCTTACTTTACTTACAAGCCATTTTCTCAGCATGGCCTATGACAGGAGGACCTTTTGCTTCTCAAACATCAACAATTCGACAGCGAATGACGCGGTGTTGGGCTTACCTCTCTTTCCTTCTTCTTGAGTCCCAGTGTTTATCCTTATCTTTGTTTCTTTTGCGTTTATGTGGGCTCCTACTCCGATCCCTTCTATGTCGTGAACACTCCGCATCCAGATAGCTTCCCCCAGACTGCCGTGAGTCTACTGAAGCCGACCGCCTTTCTTTGTTCCTGAAACAGAAAGAACATTAAACAGTTAGTTTTAACCACGGTCTCCAGTACAGACCAGCCTAAAGCTCAATATCCTGTACCAGACCAGGGACGGATAGAGACTAAATACGTATAACCTTGCACTCCAGATAAGAGGGCAGGCAAAGAAACTTAGCTCTTAATGGTATGTTTTACAACTGTGGTAAAATAAAGAACAATTAGCGTTCTGATGAATTACAGTGTGCTACTAATGGTCTTGGAGGCGCTAAAATTCAGTTGAACAATTACAGGTGACAGAATAAAAAGAGAACTATTTTCACCAATTGACGCATTGACATACTTTTCCGCATCATCCTCTGCTTTCTCCTGCTCCTCCTCCTGCCAGTGGCTGCTGAGTTCCTCCATGTGCACGTTGATCACATCCCGAATCACCTACGGAGAGTTAAGTACCGAATTTCAGATAAGAGAGCTGCTCAGGGACTTCCCTGGTGGCGCGGTGGTTAAGAATCCGCCTGCCAATGCAGGGGACACGGGTTCGATCCCTGGTCCGGGAAGATCCCACATGCCGCGGAGCAACTCAGCCCGTGCACCACAACTACTGAGCCTGCGCTCTAGAGCCCACAAGCCACAACTACTGAGCCCACGTGCCACAACTACTGAAGCCCGTGCACCTAGAGCCCGTGCTCTGCAACAAGAGAAGCCACCGCAATGAGAAGCCCACGCACCGCAACGAAGAGTAGCCCCCGCTCGCCACAACCAGAGAAAGCCCGTGAGCAGCTACGAAGACCCAACGCAGCCAAAAACTAAATAAATAAATAAATAAATTTATTAAAAAAAAAAAAAGTTAACCATAAAATTGTAAAGAACACTTAGCGACGACACTTACATTTGAGTTCAAGGTTATGAGACCAGAGAAAAAAACAAGTGTTGAACCACCAAGGATTTGAGGGACTCTAAGAATCACTAGGGCGACGCCCAGTAAGGTGAGTCTAAAACACGTGCTTTCATTGTAAAAAGCACAGCATAAAACTAAGTGCTAAGCCGTCGGTACAGAGCATGAGTGCAGTAAGCCGGCAGACGGCTCAGAGCCATCAACACCCATGGAAACAGTGAGTGGGCATCAAGTTTCTAAACAGCAAAACAAAAGGCACCGCAGATGAGACACCATGTATTAGGATACTGAGGTAAGAATAAATACGTGTGATCAGATACAGTTTAACAGACAGGCTTGACTAAAGCAAAAGAAAACGCTCGGTAAAATGAGGCCAGATTACGGAAGGTCTCTGAAATCATAGAAGGAAGGAAAAAATAACATGGGAACAATGAGAGATTCAATAAGGAAATTATTTAGAGTCTAGGCAAGGTGATTCGTGTACCAAAAATTCATCAACTCTACCCACTAAATGACATCTGAAAATAAGTCTAGATGTACATCAAGAGGTTAATGTACTTAAATTTTATAATATACATAGAATTATTTTATAATATAAATCACAAATAATTTATACCAAGACATTTCTTAAGCCCAAATGTTTAGTAAAGTACATAAAAGCACACTAAAATTTCTGCCAAAAAAGATAACTATTTACTGAACAATTTCTTTGTCCATAAGCATTATTTCAATTACGTCTCACAATAATCCTGCAGTCTGTATTACTATAAAATGAAAAAATCTGAACCTCAAAAAGCTCAAATAATTTGCCCAAGTCAAACCGCCAATGATAAACCGCAGAATCAAAACTCAAGCCCAGGTGTGTCTAAAGCCAAAATCTATGTTCTCATCGTGATGTAATACCACTTTCTCAAAAGCAGTGTTTTCGTAAGATCGCACAACCTCTTCATAGCAGGGCTCTGTGCCCTGAAAAGCCTCTGTCCGGTACAGGGTGGGTCTGAGAGTGACGGAGCAACTACAGAGCAGGTGTGGCCACCGTGGAACCACTTCCTCGCAGAAAACCTCTAAGGAACTGTGGAAATCCACGGGACAGAGGACAACTACCTAAGGGAAATCTCTGTGTTCAACAAAGCTCTACACACTTATGTAAAACTTACCTCAGTATATGATTTCTTGGTTATGTGAACATTCTTAGCTCTATAGGACTGGCGTCTTCTTTTATAATCTCTCACTTCTGCCAGGATTTCAAGGTAAGATTTTGGACTTTTTCGACTATTATCTAATAAAAGAACAAAATAAAATTAATACATCCTCAGAAGCTATAAATTCTTATGACTTAGTGGGAAGGAACACCATAATCATCCGGTATTTCAACATGCTTTAATGTATTGTAATAATATAGGACTCAAAAATATTCTAAAAATTCTGTTATATAAATGAACTAAGTTTTATAGCTTTCCTTTTCTCTAACTGTTAACTGAACGTAAGAGTGCTTAGGTACAGAAATGAAAGTAACAGCCCAGCTCAAGGAACATTCTTACAGAAGTAAGGTATGCTTAATGTAACAATCAGAGAGCAAAATTTCAAGTACTAAGTAAACATCTTAATATGTATGTGAATATCAGATGATACAAAACCATCCTATTCCAACTCAAAGTGGCCGGACAAGTCATCCTAATAACACTCAAAGGATGGAATGACAATTAAGAAATAGAAAACTATGATATTCGTCTCAAACCTTGATTGACTTTGGCAGCCAAGTCTACAAAGAGATCGCTGTCATTTTCAATAATTTGAGAATCTGAGCGCTTTTTCTTTGTCTCCTCGATTACAAAATCATAGAGGGCAAGACGATCGGCTTGGGTTAGATCACAAACAAACCGTTTGTGATTCAGAGGAACTTCAACAGGCAATGAAGAATACATCCCTAGAGTAAAAATAAAATCACAAGAATAAACAATACATGAAGCTTTGTGGATTTATGATCTACTATACTTATCTTTAAACATGTGCTGTAATAATGCAACATTAAACTAACACAAGCAATCTGTTTTCATGGTAATCCCTAAACATACAAAACATCAACCTGTGTGATAACGGCCAACACTGACTCTATCCCGAATGCTACACCCACAGAACGTTTGCTGTTGTGGACGCTTGCTATTCTTCCAACAATGTTAAGACAGATCCCATGAAGGCAGGCAGTAATAACTATGAGACAATTTGCTAAGAAAAAAAACTTTTAAAAGGCTACCCATACTGTAAAAGTAGATATTAACTTTCTTTCTGTCTATATGCTTTTCCCCATAAAAGCTGGGAAAAAATGTTTTTAATAGGTAATACACATTACAGTCCCTTTGAAGATAAATTATAGAAATATGAAAAATGTGTAAAAAATATCATTTTTTATGAGACATCAAGCTAGATGTTCCATAGTCAAAATACATCCCATTTGTGCAATGACTTAGAGCTAGGGACCAAGAAACAGTTAAGTAGCAGAAATCCCAAGAAAGACCAGAGAAAGACAGACTGAGACTAACCCTGATTTAATTTTCGGAAGAAGCGGCATATTGGCTTCACCAAATTAACTGAAAAACGTTAACAATACCCGCCCCCCCAAAGTCATAGAACTTTCTAAAATCTGCTCATTAATGAAAAAAAGTAAATACAATACCTTGATATGATGTATTAAACATTGAAGAAAATTTGTTTTGAGATTCAAATTTTCTCAAAGAAACAAAAAAATTACTGTAACTGTAAATAAAGCAATTTAAAACGATTCTTTCTAGACTTCATTATTCACGAATGCAAACAAAGAACATGAGCTACTAAAGGAATCCTTTTAATGTTTGCTAGTTACCCTCAAGTAATAACTTAGGTTCACAGAACAATGTAAAATCTGTAGCTCTTCTCAAATACTGATATTTGATAAAGTTTAACCCCACTGACTTTCTAAGTAAAGAGGCAAAACAAAAATTCAAATGAGAGCACCCTAGGAACTAAGCGTTACAACACAAGAAAAGAGGTGACTTTACATTTGTCGACAAATTAAGAGGAGAGCTACACCGAATCTGAGTCCGTGGTGTAACAGCTATAGATAACCATCTGTACTAGCAGAAGGCTTCTGAATTAGTGCGGAAGGAGGGTTCCCTCCCTTTCAATCAATCTTACTCTAATTCTGGTAGACACTAGGGAAAGTCAGATGTTAAAACATTTAATTTTATAATATAAAACTGAGATGGCTTTGATAAACCTAATTTATCTGAATATAGGTTATATATTCTGGGAGAAAAATACAAAAGATTAGAAAACACTGATGTATTATAAACAAGCTCCATATAAACCTCTCTCTGTTCTTTCTAAACAAAGAAGTATAATTTCCTCCTTAAAATATTTTGGAGTTTTCTTTATTCATCTTAAATTTCTGTATGGTCAAGACTCATAGTTAAATTCTTTGAAATTCAACTAAAATTCCAAATCAAGACTATAATATTGTGACAGTGATTAAGATAAAGTTTAGAAATTTGAGTGATACTTTTAAAAGGATATCATTTGCAAAAAGGATACTGCATATCTTTAAATAAGGAGTACATTCAGGTTCCTAATTCCTCTTTATACTCACCCCAATTACTGAAAAAGAAAAAGTACAGGAAAAGTTAAACAACAAAACTGCATTCAAATCATTCAGAGCATAGATATTTCTGACAAAAAAAGAAATAAACATACTTCAATAAGCTTACATTTCCACAAAATGTAAAAGTTCAAATGCAAGTTTCTATACAATTTAGAGGTATATCTGAATGAGCTGTAATCATACTAATTCTGTGACCCTCTATCTACTTTTTTTTATAGTAGTTTTTAAAAACTGTGGTAAAATATACACATGAAATTTACCATTTTAACCATTTTCAGGTGTACAGTTCAGTGGCATTTAGTACATTCATACTGTTGTGCAACCATCACTTCTATCCATCTCCAGAACTTTTTCATCATCCCAAACTGAAACTCTAATCTACTTTTTCAAAAACTTGAACTCTCATTCTTCTGTGTTAGTCCTTTCTGCCATCACAGGGCATCTCAAACGTGTGAGATACAATATTAAATATTAATAATAAATATTAATATTAAATAATAATATATTTAACAATATTAAACATTAACTCGTGTTAAAGGTACAAATTCAGAATTTTGTAAAGAATTCATACAGAGTCAATTTCCTAACACTGGAGATGAAGAAATGAGGCCCTTGGAAGTAAAACGATTTGCCAACATCTCACAAGTGGTAGGAACAGATCAGGTCTAGAACCATAATCTCCTGTCTCTTTGGGGTTCTTTAGCGTAGTACACTGATGTTCAAATCATGGCCACCACCCAAACAGATGCCATGAAATTGAAGTACAGCAACTTGAATTTTTAATATTGAAGGAAAAAGATAAACCACCAACTATAAAATGATTGTTTATGACTGAAATCAGTATCTTGGTTATAAAATTAACCGAAGTAACTATATCTGAAAATAAATAAGTAGACCTAATGGCTGTTCAAGCTTTGACAAAGATTAACGAATTGAGAATTCTATACCTTGAGTTTAGACCTGATGTGACTGATGAAATGAAGACATAAAAAACTTACAATTTAGTACATAACAAACAAAATATTAATGAAATGGAAAATATAAAACTATTCATGTTAGTCATTCTTCCTTCAAAGTAAACATCAATAAGAAAGTATTAAAGAGATTTTTGTCCTGGGGTAAAAAATTTTAGATGTGTAAGACATAAGGGTGCCACAAAAAATAATCTCTATTGAGAAATTGCAGAACTCTACACAGATGAAAAAAAGTTTTAAAAAGAGGGTTACAGATCATATAACATGTTATTCTTAACAATTAAGTGTTAATTTAAGGTAATACAAAAATTCAAAATCAAACAGACGTTCCTCTTAACTATCTATTGAAAGAACAATTCATTCAAAGTAATTCTTTGCTTTTGTAAAGAATTAAACTCAATGTGCAAATCTGCAAAATTCAGAACTTGGCTCTCAATCCAGCTTTCCTATATTATGGCAAAGGGGTGTTAATTCACTTCTGTGTGCCTCTATTTCTTCATCTAATATGAAAGGGCAAATACTTGTTCAACCTATCACAAGTTTGTTGTCAAAGGGAAATGAAATACATAAGAGAGCTTTGAAAAAAAAAAAAAATCTCTTCTAAAACATAAAAGCACTGAGGACCTTTAGAACAAGCACCCCAGAACTTTATCATCTCTATCAGACAGGATTTGTTTCCTGATCTGTAAAAAGCAGAAGCTGGATTAGATGATCTCCAAGTTCTCTTTCAACTCTAAAATAAATTCAGTAAATCTATCTAACTAGCTAAGGTCAAAAAAAGTCCTTTAACTAGTAACCCCTCCAAAAAAAAACCAAAACCAAAATCCTTTACTTTTTTAATTGGTTCACTAACTGAACAGGGGTCAAAAAAAGCTTGACTGACTATAGCTCAGTAATCTCTTCAAATAAGATGAGAGTCAAATGTCTCCCTCAAAGAATAAAACCTGCAATTTAGCACAAAAAGTACTAAATGGGATCTTCAAAACAGGAAATACAAGAAATATGCTTCTGGCTGTTACAAGGAACCAATGTAATGCAGACTAAAAAGACTTCTTCCTTCTGCAGCCACAGGGCAACTGAGGGAGAAATGAAGCCCAGATACTGGCTTAGAACAATGGGATTAAGACCCTGAACATCGACACAGGAGAAAAGAAATCGTAACTATGGGCTGGTGAGTATCATTCAGCTAAAAAGAAGAGTGAGGGAGAAAAAGGTAAGATGTCCAGAGAAAGAGCTACCTTCAGGAGGCTTAAAGAAGTCAACTGAGAATTCTTATCAGAGCCAGTCAGCTTTGGCTGGATGATCTACCTAGAGTCAGAAATCTGTTAACTCCATTTACTTGTTTTCTTCTATCATTTTGAAGGATTAAGGTTTCTTTCAATTTCCTAGAAGCCGCAAACTTAAAAATTCTAACCTAGTCTCTGCTGAAGTTAAGTCCTAGGCAGAAACTCTTAAGCCAGCCTTCCAAAGCTGGGCATGCAGGGATCCACAAACCCTCTGAAATTGTATATAAAACTGTTGTTTGTGCTTCACTGAGGAGTAGCTGTGGAGACAGATTAGCCCGAGCCTTTCTTCTTACACTCCATTTCGACATTCCTACATTTAACACTGGGCTAATTCTCAAGAGAGAGGGGAAATGTCAGGGTGGAACAGTCTACTCAATGGGATTTATTTACTATATAATCATAATTTTAAAAAAATTATCTACGAGGCAATCTCACCTATTAGGTAATCCCAAAGCATGAATCCTTAGCTAAAACAGTGTCCTGGTGAGACGGGTGTATCTCAGTGGAATATATCTAACAAATGAAGCTGACACCAAGCACTGAGTCTAATGTCAAATGTAAAACTTAGCCTTTCTCATAACTGTTCTCATAAGATTTCTCTTGAAAATTAGTAACGTGCTATGGAAGAAAAACAGTTTTATTAATTAGCTCAAACTTTGATGCCACTTACTTTGATTATAATAATCACCATCGTTTCCAACTGCATCTCTAGCTTGTTTAATTATCTGGAATTGTGAGTCCTTATCTGTCAAAAAAATCCATAAACACAATATGAATCATCAGTGTCCACAATGAAATTAACTGGGTTCTAATCCGAGCTCCTTGGGCACATTGAGAAACCTTCCAGAACCTTAACACCCACAGTGCTGCCAATGTACTCTGAATGCAGAATTCTTTCAGATCTACCTAGAATCCAGTAAGTAACCAGACTTCAAGCAATTCAGAAAACACTATAATCAAGCATGCAGCAGTAGCTGCTACAAATTTTAGCAACCAGTATAATATCTAACATTTCTTGAATCCCAGCTAAGTGTCAGGCAGTATTGTAACCATATTACATATATCATTACATCATTTAATCCTCACAAGGGTGCTATTATCATCATCCGCATTTTATAAAGAAATTTAGGCAACAAACAGGTTAATTACCTTACTGAAAGTCACACAACTATGAGTGACAAAACTAGTTGACTCAGGGCATTCTGATTCCAAAGTCCAAGATTTTAACCTCTATGTATGCTGTGAACACTTGGAACACATTTCCATCCTCAGTTCTATCGTCAAATTATGTGTGTGGCCGGATTTTTGTTATAATCAAGAAGGAAGGCATCTGTCCTATTGTACAAAGCTTTGGAGGATTTTCATTGCCTATTATAAGCCTGGTCTCTAAATTTCAGATTGAGCAAACTAGTGTCACTATAGGAAGTATCTTTCTTGGGACTTCCCTGGCGGTCCAGTGGTTAAGACTTTGCCTTCCAATACAGGGGGTGCGGGTTCGATTCCTGGTTGGGGAGCTAAGATCCCACATGCCTCGCAGCCAAAAAACCAAAAAAACATAAAACAGAAGCAATATTGTAACAAATTCAATAAAGACTTTAAAAAACGTTCCACATCAAAAATAAAAAAAATCTTTAAAAAAAAAAGAAATATCCTTCTTAATCAACCATAAGCATACTTATAAAGTCCATTCTTTTGATAATTCAAAAATGAAACATCAAGACTTCCCTGGTGGCGCAGTGTTTAAGAATCCGCCTGCCAATGCAGGGCACACGGGTTCAGTCCCTAGTCTGGGAAGATCCCACATGACAAGGAGCAACTAAGCCCGTGAGCCACAACTACTGAGCGCTCCAGAGCCCGCAAGCCGCAACTACTGAAGCCTGTGTGCCTAGAGCCCGTGCTCCACAACTAGATAAGCCACTGCGACGAGAAGCCCGTGCACTGCAATGCAGAGTAGCCCCCGCTCGCCGCAACTAGAGAAAGCCCGCGCGCAGCAACGAAGACCCAACGTAGCCAAAAATAAATAAAAAGAAATAAATTAAAAAAAAAAAAAAAAGAAATATCAATACCTATACAGGTACAGCTACACTAAGATATTTTTAAATTATATTAATACTTACTCAAGGTAACTGAAGGTATCTTCGCATTCTCATAGAAAAAGTCAGAATTATACATTTTATCCTAAATAATAAAAAAAACAAAATCTTAGTGTTCTTCAGTATCATATGACTATTTTAAGATTTGAGATAAACCAACAACAGATTAATATCATTTAAACATTTCTTGCAATAATTTGCAAAATGAGGCAAGTACCATTGCACCCCTCAAATGACAATTATTTTGTCAGAAAACATCACACTGTACCTTCCAAATACTGTGAACTTATTAAGGCATGAATTACACAACATACACATAATAGATATATGGTACCTCTTCTTCTTTGGTATAGCCCAGTTTCCTCAATCTACAAGATACCATGTGCTTTGCTAAAGACGACTTAGGCATGTGATGATTGGAATCATAAGGGCATATGGCAACTTCATCCTATTAAAGATCAAACAGAAGCAAAGAAAAAAGGTACAGAATTTTTAAGGAAATAATTATACCATTAAATGTTTTTATATCCTCTTCTGTAGGCCTCTCCCAACGCCCCTGTGTGAGTGTATGTATACAGAAAAAAGAAAAAAAACCTCCCTCATTCTCTCTCCCCCTTACAGTCTCTGCCCCCTTCAACCCATCAAAGCCCAACTCTTTTTTTTTTAATTATTTATTTTATTTATTTATTTTTGGCTGCATTGGGTCTTCGTTTCTGTGTGAGGGCTTTCTCTAGTTGCGGCAAGCGGGGGCCACTCTTCATCGCGGTGCGCGGGCCTCTCACTATCGCGGCCTCTCTTGTTGCGGAGCACAGGCTCCAGACGCGCAGGCTCAGTAGTTGTGGCTCACGGGCCCAGTTGCTCCGCGGCATGTGGGATCTTCCCAGACCAGGGCTCGAACCCGTGTCCCCTGCATTGGCAGGCAGATTCTCAACCACTGCGCCACCAGGGAAGCCCAAAGCCCAACTCTTGAAAGATGTGTTTACACTCACTGCCTGGACAACCTCACCTACCAATCAGCTAGTCTTTTTTCCTCCTAATGAACTCTGAAATCCTTCCACATAATCCATGCCCGCTGTCATGTCCCCATGCAGGAGATCATCACCTCCCTCCTGGGTTACAAGGGCCACTGCCTAACTGCTCTCTCTACTTCCGGTCTGGCTGTTCTCCATTCTCCACACTGCAGCTAGCTTGAATCCCAGGCCTGCCACTTACTGACTGTATGAACTTAGTCAAGGTATTGAACCTTTCTTTGCCTCAGTTTCCTCATCTATAAAAGGGGTGTAACAGCAGGACCTCTCTCACAGAGCTATGAGTTTATACACATAAAGCAACTTGGACAGGGCCTGATAAATAGTAAGCATTCAATAAATATAAGCAATTATTATTTTATTAAAAGGCAAGTATAATCATGATATGTCTTGGCTTAAAATACTTCCATGCGGGGCTTCCCTGGTGGCGCAGTGATTAAGAATCCTCCTGCCAATGTAGGGGACGCGGGTTCGACCCCTGGTCCGGGAAGATCCCACGTGCCGCGGAGCAACTAAGCCCGTGCGCAACAACTACTGAGCCTGTGGTCTGGAGCCCACGTGCCGCCGCAACTACTGAGCCCGCAAGCCACAACTACTGAAGCCCATGCGCCTAGAGCCCATGCTCCGCAACAAGAGAAGCCACCGCAGTGAGAAGCCTGCACACCCCAATGAAGAGTAGCCCCCGCTCGCCACAGCTAGAGAAAGCCCATGTGGAGCAACAGAGACCCGACGCAGCCAAAAATATATAAATTAAATAAATTAATTAAAGAAAAAAACAAAAACTCCCATGCCTCCCCCACTGTTCTCATTAAGAAAAAAAAAAAAAAATCTAGATTCTTTAACACGGCTGACACAAGGACCTTCAAGCTCTGGCCCCTACTGACCATCATTCCCCTCCTTCCCCGTAGCCTATGCTCTTGGCTATCCTTAACTACCGGAGGTTTCCTATCTGCTCACGCTCTTGTCTCTGGATTTCTACACATGCTGTTGATGCTTTCTCTGAGCTTCACTAGCTAATTCAGTTCACTTTCGTTTATCAGCTTAGAATTCACTTTACCCAGGAAGTCCTGGCCATCCCCTCACAGCCTACAATAACTGGCACTACAGTAATTCCAACCCAGCCTTCACAGACTTTATCACATTACAACGTAGTGGCTGGTCTCTCTGTATTCCCCCTCATCACCACCACCAGCCGCTGAGCTCTGTGAGGGTGGGAACTGTGACACCAGTCGCTCAACTTCAGCATGAAAACACTCCAGCAGAAAAGAGAAGATTCACTGCCTATCTGGACTGCACCTGGTCTAGGAAGTATGAATGTCACTTACCAGGATGTTTACGCCAGTCCCTCTCCTGGATATCAGACACTGGTTTTGCAAAGGTCAGATGCACACCCACAGCCGATTGCCAGAATTTTGGAATTTTAAAGAGGAGTTTGAGAGCGGCCGCATGCCAATTAGGCACACGGACTCTCAGAGCAGAATGCCTGGGGGTTCAAATCCTAACTGCCACCTATCAGCAACGTGTCCTGGGACAAAGTATCACCTCTTCTGGTTTGTTTCCTCATCTGTAAAAAGTGGCTAACGGTACCTACCTCATAGGGTAACTAAGAATATTAAAGGAGGTATAGTAAGTGGCATATACAAAGCTCTATTTAACTGTTAACAAAAGAAATCTAAATTTACTAAATCGCTGGGTAAACAGCGGTGTGGAAAGGCTTGGCAGGCCCCACTCAATGGAATTCGCAGCTTCAAATATACCTCTAAACAAATAATAAAAGTGTTGCTGCTGTTTTCTCCTCTGGCCGAGCAGCACGCGGGATCTTAGTTCCCAGGCCTGGGATTGAACTGAACCCGGGCCCCCTGCAGCGGAAGCGCGGAATCCTAACCACTGGACCGCCAGGGAATTCCCAAAAGTGTTTTTTTTAAATGGTAAACCCAGAAAGAATAGTCGACCGCATGAATAATGATGCCACACTGGAGCACTTCCCTTCCTCCCATCCCATTAAAAAAAAAAAAAAAAAATCAGGATTATTCACCCCAATACTCTTGCCTACATCTCTTCCTAACGTCCAGGAGAGCTGCTAGTACCGACTCTAGGTTGATATCCTTTAATAATCCTGGAATCGGTGCACAGTCTGGAGGCAGAGAAAGGTGACCTGCACTCCCAAGCCCTCCCGACACCGAGTCTGGTGCAACTGCGGAATCCACGCGACAGATGACAGGGCAAACCGCCGCCGCCTCCGCGAGCAGCACCCCGAGACCCGCCCGCTTATCTCCCAATCACACCCCAGCCCGGCCATCCGCTCCGCTCTGCACCCGCCGCGATCCCTTGGCTCCTTAGGGCAAGGTTCCGCGGGGGTGCGCAGCCCGGGGGTGGGTGCGAGCATCCCGGGGGCGTCGGGCGCTGCAGGCCGGATCCCGCGCCTCCCACGGCCCTGCAGACGCGGGGCCGCGCCCGCCGCCCGGGGCTCCGCAGGCTGAGGGCCCCCGGGAGGACCCCGCGCCTCTCACCTCGGCCGCCTCCTCCTCCCCGGGCTCCAGCCGGTCCAGGCTCCAGCCCAGCGACGCCGTCACCTCCTCCAGCGTCCGGCAGCAGCTCTCCACGAACTCGCTCAGCTCCTCCCGCAGCCGCCGCCGCTCCTCCACCGGGGGAGGTTCGCCCTCCATGGCCGCCACACGGCCGCTCACACCCCTGCCGGGCCGGAAGGAGCGGCCTAATTGCCGGCGGCGCGCGCGGGCCTCTGGGAGCGGTGGGCGGGGCCACACCGCCACGTGACTGGATCCGCCAACAGGGAAGGGCCCCGGGATGGGCGGGAGACGTTCTGTTGAGAAGTCTCTTTCGTCCTTTCCCGACGTCGCTGCCTTTGTAAGGCTCGTGGATGCCTTTGCGCTTGGCCTTCTCTGAACGGCGTTCCCCGCCCCACCCCAATTAAAAAAAAAAAGGCTTATATCTACAGAAAAGTTTAAAGAGTAAGTACGATGAGCATTCGCATAGCCGTTCTCCAGTTCATTAACTGCTAACATTTGGCCTCTCTCCCACCGTCTCCATGCACACAGCCCCGCACACTGATTTTTGACGAATAATTTGAGAGTTGCGGATACTTCACCCCCACAGACGTCCGTATGCATCTCCTAAGAATAAGGACATAGCCCGACATAAGCACAATACATGATCAAACCTAAGAAAATTAATAATTTCATAGTATCATCTAACATAATTCATATTCAAGTTTCCCGAGCTGCCCCCCAAATTCCTTTGATAGCCGTTTTATTATTTTTCTCAACCCATGAGCTATAATCGGCTCTTCTAATGCAGAACAGTCTTCTCCACTCTCCTCTGTAACTTGTCATTGAATTTTGTCCCGACTCCCCACCAGTTGTCTGGTAGAATGTTCCTCCTTCTGGACTTGTTAGATCTTCCCCTTACGACTAGATTCAGTGTAAGCATTTTTTGCAAGACGTGTGTACCTCTTTATATCACACCTCATAGAGGACACATATCTTAGATTCTCCTGCTGTCAGTAATGCTAAATTTGATCACTCGGCAAAGGCGGTGACTGCATGGTTCCATTGTAACTGTACATTTTCCTCTTGGTATTTGGTAAGTAATCTGAGGGATGCTACTTTGAGGCCACGTGAACGTCCTGTTCCCAGCAAACTCACACAATCCTTCACTGAATCTGTGATTACTGATTATGTACCCGATGATTCTGTAACTGTCATGCTCCCACGTTTATTAGCTGCCATTCTTACCACACCTTCATTTTTTTCTATCGTTTGTTTCACTATGGAATCACGGTTTGGTTTTTAAAAAGTCATTATTAAAAGTTTTAAAATTCGTTATTACATACTCCATTACCATCATAATTCTTTTTTTTTGTAAGCAGAAAATGTGTGTGCAGAAATTATAAAGTGAATACGAAATACTGATATTTTTGAGAAAATTGAATTGGATCAAATCAATAATAAAAATTTTCCCATGGTTCCATGGACTTCTGAATAGTAAGATCATTGGTATTTGACATAGCCATAATGATGCTGTCCACACAAAGTGAACAATGCAAGAGGCATTTACTAAAGACTATGAGTATTTGTTATATGGATTCAGCCCATTAATAATCAATGTCCATTTCCATCCTGTATCCTGGACTTAATTTTTTTTTTTTAACCATCATAATTCTTGTTGATGCTCAAATGGTCCCAAGTTTGACCAGTGGAAACCACTATAACCATCTGTGTCTCTTTGACACATCCCTGTTAGTCCTCAAGTACTTCCCTGCTTTGATTAACCCAAGTCTACTCTGTACATTTCCTACCCAAGACCTGGAACCAGCCCTTCTGGTTTCCCCAAATAGTTTTAACTACCAGAATCTAATCCCTCTCATGTTTTGTTTTTTTTTTTTCAAGCCTGATACCAAATCTTTGCTTTCCTTTGCACTTGCTTCCATCAGGCAGTATACAGTGGAGTATACTTTTGTGAACAACTATTCTCAAAGGCAAACAGCACAGTTCTCACACACACACACAAATAAAGGTGATAATATGGAAAAAGGCCAGTAGCTACAAGTGGATGTGTGGCGAGAAGCAGTCTATTCATACTCTGCCCACAGCATCCTTACTTTTTGTTTGCAATTACGTAGTTTGCCAAGCCTCCTGGAAAATGTGAGTCTATTTTTGGGTGTGAAGTGATGACTGTTGTTGAAATTTTACATATACAGTTCCCTTTTCTGTGGATGTACAGTATACGTGAACCAGATCAAAACTCAGCCCAGGTCAAGTATGCCCTCTCTCCAGGATCCAGCCCTCTCATTTCACAGCTTAATGACAACTCTGGCAGCAGCTTGGAGGGAGTGTACCATTTCAACCTGAAGAACTCCTTTCCATTGATTCATGTTAATCTGTCCAATCACCATTTTCCTAAAGAGGTCTCCTGACCCCTGTTCTAGGTTAGGCCTCTATTCTGGGCTGAATTCTGTCCCCTCCAAAATTCAAAGTCCAAACCCCCAATGTGACGGTATTTGGAGAGGTAATTAAGGTTAAATGAGGTCATAAGGGTGGGGCCCTCATGTGACAAAACTAGTGTCCTTCTAAGTTGAGGAAGAGATGCCAGAGCTCCTTCACTGCCTGTTAGCCCGGATGAGAGCTCTCACCATAAACCAACCCCGGTGGCATCTACCTTGACCTTGGACTTCTGACCTCCAGAACTATAAGAAAATCAATGTTTGTTTAAGCCACCAGGTCTGTGGTATCTCATCACAGCAGCCCGAGCTAATGCAGCCCCCCAGCTCTGGCGTAAGGATCCTCCTTCATTTCCTTCAACATAGCATTTCCCACGCACTTTCCTTCCTTTTAAACTACAAGGGCTATTTCTGTACCAGGTACTTCTCCCATTAGATCCACAGCTTCTGGACCATGTGTGGCACACAGAACTCAATATTCAGTGAATGAAATTAATAACAAATCCTCCAAATTGGGAGGGGGCCAAGAGGAAGAAAAAGAGAGGCGAGGTAAGGAAGAAACGAGTGCTGTTTTCACCCTAAGTACCAAAAGCCCCCCCAATAAGTTAAGGATTATCTAGAGTATGATCGTTTTTATTCTACACAATTAGCATTTCATTTGTCTTCCTAGTGTCTATTGTACCATCAAATGTGTCTGGTTGTATTAATATATGCTTCTGATATATGAAAGTTGTCCCACTCATTGTTTTACATGTGTCTTCTGTACCCATCCAGACTGTACGTGCCTTGAAGTCAGGGTCTTATAAACTCTACTGAATCCTCATTGTACCCAGCCCAATACTAGACATAGCAGGCAATCAGTAAAGTATTATTAATTTAATAACAAATGTCTGAATTTCAAAAGTTTTCTTTGATCCAAAAAATAGGCTTATATTTTGTTGTCCTTCAACAGAGAAGCAAAAACTCTTCAGGAATGTTTCATAGATTCAAGGTCAAGTCCTTCCTCTTTGGGGACAAAAATGCAACCATGTAGTTTAAGGCTACCCAAAATGGAATCTTAGCCACTTCATGTTTTTTGAAGGGTATGACAGTGACTTCTCCCCATGCTATGCACTGTCCAGAATAAGCCAGAAGTGGGTATTGACCTCTTGCCTGGCCTCCTTACACAGGCTTCTTTAAAGGACTCTACCTGGTACATAAATGTTGAAAAAACTACCTTCAGAAGACCAACTTCTAACAGGAATTCAGAACTAAAACAGTTTTTTAATGGTCTTTCTTAATAGGTATTTAGTAAACAGTTTCAGACACATTTTACAATAAACAAAAAGCTTCTGCTAAATGCCCTTGTGTGTATGAACATATTATTAAATCAAAACGCAAAAACTTCAGACGTCTAAAACTTTATTGCCAGAATAGCAAACTTCATAAAGACACCTTTTGGAAGTACATAGAAAATGAAAAGCAAAATAAACAGAAAACTTTGACCAAAGAACAGCAAAGATTGCTACTATCATGCACATACAGTCAAATTAATACCAAACCAAACAGGTACAATTAAGAGTATATGGGTCATGCAATCCAAGGAGACTCATTGCAAAATGCTTGGGTTTGAGGGGGATTCTTTGCTTGGGGGGGGAGGGGGGGAATAGGGTAATTTTCTCCTCATACAGAAAATGGAAATATTTAGATGAGATGCAGACTGATGACTACAAGGTCAATTTAATTTTTATCTCCAAGAACAGAAATCTGGATTATAGGCCATGAGAAGTTCAAGAAGCATCACTCAAAAATCTAAAGACAGAAGAGAAGAAACAAACTTTAGATTCAATTTGTGTTATCCTTACAACTGATTACTACTTCCTATGCACTACATCCAGTGTATGACATTAGTTCAGGTAAGCTAAGAAGATAAAAAGCCAGAACAGCCTTTACCATTTGATTCCCCCCATGGCTACATTTTCTTAAGCCTAGAAAGTTCTATCACTATCCTACAAGCACAAGGTTTTCTTTTTCTATTATTTAGTAAAGTGAAAATTCATATAAATGAAAGCCAAGGTCTAGCAACCATTTCCAGCCAACTACTAGTGCCCAACAGAGCTGTTGCTAACAGAGTAGGAGTGGGAGTAGGAAGAATTCCCCGTTGCATCGAAGCTTCCTCTCCGGGACCCACTGCGGGAACCAGATCGGGAGCCAGAGCGGGAGCCGGAGCGGGAGCCTGGGGCAGAAGACATGTTATAAGGGCTGGGCAGGCCCTTGGAGGAGACCGAGGCGGCCTCCAGAAGGTGCAGGCCGGTGATGTCTTCCACCATGGAGCGATTCATGGCATTCTTATAGGATATTTTCAACTTGGTTTTGGGGCAGGTCAGGATCTTGCCGTAGCTGCTGGGGTCTTGCAGCCTCTGCGCTGCCCGGCCATCGATGTACCCCTTTCTGATGGCTTCTTCCATGCTTATCCTCCCTTGCACTTCGGGGTCAATCAGGCCCCCCGTGAGGTACTGGAACTCCAGGAAGCGCTGGCCGGCCTCATAGGGGAGCCACTTTTCTTTCACTGCCTCTGCTGCCGACATCTTCTTCTTTCCCTTCACGCCTTCAAAGCCGAGGAAGGCTTTCTGAGCAGGCTTCAGCCTGGTGGCCATATCCTGGTCAATCAGGCCCTGGGAGACGGCATCCTGGAGGGACAGCTTCTGCCCAGTGGTTGGGTGGATGATGCCGCCCGTGCAGGCCTGAGCCTCCAGAAGCCTCTGCCCAGTGATGCTGTCAACAATGCCCCGCTCTATCCCTTCCGTAATGGAGATCTTCTCCAGGTTTTCCGTGTCGAAGATGGCTGCGATGGGGCTTGATTCTTCCAGGGGTTCAGACAGAGACCTGCTCCTGATGGTTAAATTCCTGACGCTGGATACGGTGGAAATCTTGCTTAAGGACTCATGTCGCGAGCTGCTGAAGACATCTTCGCTGACGCCACTCCCGGTGCTGACACCATTCTTCAAGGAGATCATATCAGCAAACTGAGTGAGGCTGAGGCTGCCGGACTGGTACTGGTCAAAGAACTTCCGGTCAATGAGGCCCTTGTCAATCGCATCTTGAATATCATACTGACTGCCCGTCTTCCTGTCTACCAGGACCACCCGTGTGGAGCCGTCTGATCCAGTGATGGTTATTTCTTCCCACTCGCACTCCTGCTCACACAGTTCTTTGAAGGTTTCATAATCTATGAGGCCCTTCTTGTAGGCCTCCTGGACAGACATCTCCTTGTTGGTTTCCGGGTCAACTATGACCACTCTGCGCTTCCTGAGGGTATTCTTTTGTGATGTCTGCACCTGTTTCTTCTTTTCTTTCAGGGGCAGAAGACACAGCCCCGTTTCCTCATCCTTAATGCACCTTTCTTTCAGTTGCAGATATGTAAGGTTTTCCTCAGTGTTTGGGTCAAAGAATCCTTTTGTATCATCACTTGGATCCGAGAGAATCTCATTGAGCTCCTGATTGAAGTAGCCCCTCTTGTACGCTATGTCAACGGGCAGGCGGTGGCTTTCCTTCGGGTCGATGATCCCACCGGTTGCAATCTGCGCTTCCAACAAGCGAATGCCATGGCCCTTTTCGATGAGTTCCTTGTTCATGGCTTGGAACAAGGAGATGGTGTTTCCCGTTTCAGGGTCGTTGTAGCCGGTGACAGCTCGTTCTGCAGACAGGAGCTTCTCCTTGAACTCGATGCCCACCAGACCTCTTTTGTAGGCTTCCTCCACCGGTAACCTCAAGTTGCTAACAGGATCCACCATGAAGCCAGTAGCTGCTTGCGCTTCCAGGAGCTCCAGGGCAGTACCAGGTCGAACCAAGCCAATTTTCATGGCCTCGTAAATGCCAAGCTTCTGTTTTGTGGTCTCATTGTAGATGCCTGCGATGCAGCTTGAACCCTGAAGGAATTCCTTAATTCTCTCACCAACCTCAGCATAAGAAATCTGACCTGATTCCAGTTCATTGACAGTGGATGGTCTCAATATACCGGAATCAACCAGCTCGGAGACGGTCACGGGTTGTCTGATTCCTTGGAAGGACATACTTCTCTTCTGTACCAACAGCAGAAGCAGACCGGTGTGCGGTTCGATTCTGCACCTTTCCCTCAGCTGTATGTAACTGACCTTCTTTTTGGTGACCGGATCCACGAAATTCTTCTGACTGTCTCGGGGATCGTTCAGGGACCGATACAGATCTCTGTCAATCAGCCCACGAGCCAAGGCTACATCTTTCGGCAAAAAGACGCTGTTCACAGGGTCCACCACACCCCCTGAAGCAATCTGGGCTTCCAGCAGACGCATTCCGATTTCCCGATCAATCAAATTTTTCTTGATTGCTTCGGACACAGATACCGTCTTGCCCGAAAATGGGTCATCAAACCCAGTGATGGCTTTCTCTGCTGTGTATATCTGCTGGCGGTCATCGAAGTCGATGAGATCCCGAGCTATGGCACTGTCAACAGTCAGCTTCTCGTTCCTGTGGGGATCAATTATACCACCAGTGGCCGCCTGGGCCTCCAGAAGCATGACCGTAGATTCTGGGGTGATCAAATTCTTTCTCTTGGCCTCTACCAAAGAGTACTTTTCCTTAGGGGAAGCGGAAGCTCCAGCGATAGCTCCTGCTCCCCGAAGGAAAGGCTGGATCTCAGAAGAAACTTCTTCCACTGACTTTTTCCCCTTCAGCAGTTTGTCCAGGGTTGTTTTGTCAATCAGCTGGCACTCGTACAGCTGCAACGCCGTCACCTTCTTCCTCAGTCCGTCAAACACCAGCTTCGAGGAGTCAACGGACCACTCGTACTCAGTCTGGGTCTCGCGGTGGGAGCCGTACGGGCGCTGCTTGAGTTTGTCGATTTCCCTCTGAAGCCGGGAGCGCTCTGTCTCCAGCTGGGACTGGGTCTCCCTGCTGGAATCTTCCAGCTTCCTCTGGCACCTCTCCTCGATCCTCTTGATCTCCGCCTGGAGCCTTTCAATCTCACTCCTAAGGCTGTTCTTCTCTCTCTCGCTCTTTTCTCTTTCGGACTCTATCTTCCTCACAACCTCCTCTTTGCGGGAACACTGCGTTTTCCACTGGTTCAGGTCATTCTGGATCTGCTGTTTCTCACACTCCAGGTGCTGTTTCACCCTGCTTTCTGCCTCGAGGGTCACTTTGGCGCGATTCAGCTCATCCTCTAGCCTCTGCAGCCTGGCCTTGTCTTGCTCCAGAACTTTGATTTTCACCAGGAGGCTCTCTCTCTCCTGCACCACCTGAGAGCACTGATTCTTGGATTCCTGAATCCTATTAGATGCCTAGAATGCAAAAAAGAAAGAAATGGGAAAAAATAATGATGTGATCATATCACAGGACCATTATCATTTAACTTCTTTTCCCATATTTTTAAAAAAAGTATATTTACATATTGGCCCTTTTCTTTTCCTTGAGTATACTGTTATTTTGTTATCTTACAAGTTCCTGAAAAAAATTCTGTAGATACATGTTGCCACTTTGATAAATGGCTTCTATACTTTCCATATTTTTCCACAGAAGGAAATAGGAGCAGCTGTAGACCTGGCTTACTCTTAATAGTAATTATGGTTTGAACACATATGGGGAGTTTTATTCCAGGTTATCCCACCTGCTGTACCTACATTTCACCTGTTATAGCTATACTCACATGTTGAATAAAGCAATACAAATCTACGGACATACACACACCCCTCACCCAGCCCCACACAAATATTGTCTACAGAAGTCAAACGTATTAGAAGTTAAAGAGGTTAAGTGTTTTAATTAGGGGTTAAAAGAAGAAAACTCAAACAAAAAGAAACATATTAGGGCCACGATGAAAAGAGCACAGAATAACGCATGCAGAAAAATCACATAAGCAAGCAAGAAAGTGATTTTAAAACTGCACAGAAAACCCATTTAATGTGGCTTCTGTTTAGGAAAACTTTAATTACAAACGTATGTCACAGCTCACAAAGAGCCACCTTCTAGAAAACAGAGTGGAACATTGAGAGGAAGTGATCTCAGATGTCACACCCCAGCCAAAGTTCGAAAAGCAGAGCCAAGTGCGGGTTACACAGGGATGGGCACCCGATGTGGCAGTAGAAGAGACGGGCAAACAGCACTGAAATTACCCTGAAGCAGCGTCTGGATCAGGACAGACAGCAGCACAGCATCAAAAAGAAAAGCGAGACGTGTGCAAGCATCCAGCCCAGCAGCAAGAGCACAGCCCAGCTGGGAAGACTGTGGAGGGAATTAGTTGAGAGGGAGTGAAGCAGCGATCAAATATTTGTGAATACCTCTAATGCCTGCTTTTGGAATTTCTCAATTTCCTGTCTCAAATTTTCCCTCTCTCTCTGTAAATCATTAATCAGGCCCTGCAGCTCCAGGGTCCGGGCGTTGCTGATCTGCAGCTGGCTCCGGAGCTCCGAGATGGTGGCGTTTTGGTGGTGATCAGCCGTGCTGCGGCTCTGCTGGAGGTCGTCGTACTCCAGCCGGAGGTTCCGCAGCTCCCCCTCAAGCAGCAGGTGCTCTTTGGTGAGGTTCTCAGTCAGCGACTGCAGCCTCTCGATTTCGATCTTGCTCTCGTTCAGGCTCCTGCTCTTGTCCTCGACGGCCTTCTGGAAGTGCTCGTTCCGCACCTGCGCCTGCCTGACGTTCTCCTGCTCCTGCAGCAGCTGCCGCTGCAGGGCCTCCACGTCGGAGGCCAGCCTACGCAGCTCGTCCTGGGTCCTCTGCTTCTCCCGCACGTGGCCATCCAGCACGTCCCGCTGCTGCTGCAGCTCGTCCTCGCTCCTCTTCTTGACGACGGCCGCCTGCTCCAGCTGCTGGGTCAGGCTGGTGACCTTGATGGCCTGCTCCTTCAGGGACCTCTGCAGGGTCTCCAGCTCCTCCTCCAGCGTCTTCCTCCTGAAGGAGTCCTCAGAGGCTGCCCTCTTCAGCCACGTCAGCTCCTCCTCCACCTTCTGCTTCTGCAGCTGTAGCTCCTTCAGGGAGCTCTGGAAGCGGGCGGCGTCCTGCTCCTTGACGGTCCTCTCCTGGGACATCCGCTCGTAGTCAACCCTCAGGCACATCAGCTCCTGCTCCTGTGCCTTCAGTTTGCCGATCGTCTCTGTGGCGCTGCTGTAGGCCTTCTGCAGCTCACACTGTGCCCTCTGCCACTTGGCGTTTTCATCCTCCAGACACTTGCGCTGCTTTGCTTCTGTCTCGGACAGCTGCTTTAGCCTCTCTATCTCCTTGTTTTTATCCTGGATCGTCTTGGCGGCATCATCCAGAGACTGCTTGTACCGCGTGCTCTCTTCCACCCGCACCTGCGTGACCTGCTTCAGCTCCACCTCCAGCTGCTGCTTCCGCTGCGACATCTCCAAGCCCGTGGCCTTTTGCTGTTGGACGTTCTCTTCGACCCTCCTGAGGTTCTCTGTGGTCTGGGCTAGAGCGTTCTTCAGCTTTGTTACTTCTTCCGAGAGGCTCCGGTTTTCCCTGGTGAGAGTGTCTATCTGGGCTCGGTAGCCGCTGGTGTCCTCCTCCTTCTTCAGGGTGAGCTGGTGGATGGTCGTCTTGGTGATGTTGATCTCCGTCTCGAACTGGTTCTTCAAGCTAATGATTTCCTCATCGTAGTTGTTCCTTACCTTAGCCAGTTCATTCTCAAATTCCCAGCGGCGCTTGGCCTCCTCCTGAAACTCAGCTTTGAGTCTTTCGATCTCCTTGTTTTTGTCCTGGATGGTCTTGGCAGCCTCCTCCAGGGACTGCTTGTGCCTGGCGCTCTCCTCGGAGCGCTGCTGGATGACCTGCTTCAGCTCCATCTCCAGATGCTGCTTCTTCTGCAGCATCTCGGAGCCACAGGCCTTCTGCTGCAGGGCATCCTCTTCTGCCCGCCTCCGCTGCTCCGTGGTCTGCAGGATGCTATTGGTGAGCCGGACAATCTCATCCTTCAGATCTCGATTCTCCTTTGAGAATCTATCGAGCTGGTTTCGGAGATTTTTGGAATCATCCTCTTTTTGCATGGATATCTCCTTGATGGTAGTCTTTGTGATGTTAATCTCCGTTTCGTACTTGTTCCTTAAATTACTCATCTCCTCATTATAGTGGTTTCTTACCTTTGCCAGCTCACTTTCATATTCTCTCTTCCGGGTACCCTCCTCCTGCAGAAGAACCCTCAACCTCTCTATCTCGAACTCCTTCTCCTTGGTGGCTTTCTCATACTCCATTTTCTGCCAGTCAAGGCTCTCCTTCTCGCTCTGCCTCGCCTTCTGCAGCTGGTCGTAGTCGTTCTTCTGTTGATCAAACCTGTCTTCCATGGCTTTTCTGCTTCGCTTTTCATCCTCAATCTCGTAAGTCAGCCGGGTGATCTTCTCATTGAGCTCTTTGATTTGGCCGTAGCACTTGTCTAGATTTTGCTTGGCTGACTTGCCATCCAGCTCGGCCTGTCTCTTCAGCTCCTCCAGGCTCACAAGCTTTGCTTTGAACTGGGAACACTCCGCCTGGTATTTCTGCAGGTTCTGATCCAGGAATTTGTTCTTACTGCAGTTTTCAGAGTTGGCGTCTCGGCACAGCCTGAGCTCCTCTTCCAAAACTTCGATCTTGGTATTTTTCAGCTGTGGAAGGGAAATCAGAGAGCGTGTTGAAAGAAAGACGCCTCACATCATAAGAAAGAAGTGGTACTTCCTCCTCCCCAGACCAACGTGCTTTCTCATTTCCTGTTACACACCTGCACACACACAGACAAGCACGCACACACAAGCACACATGTAGACACTGATACAAGGCGAAAGCTACTGGACAAAAAATTCAAGAAATCTGTATTCTTGTCATAATCCTTCCGTCAACTGCTTGTGTGATCTTAGTAAGGGATCTACCCTCTCTGAGTTTCAGCTTCCTCATCTGTGAATGAGGGAATTTCTTCCAAGACCCAAAGCTTATGATTTCCTAAATTATGTTTCCTTTATTTCCAGGTATCAAGTAAGTTTCCATATAAACTCAATTCGAATATTAGAAATGAGTAAATTAAACAATAACTCGACATGGAAAATTCAAATCCAGCTAGTCCTGGATGTTCTTCTTAATTTAACACAAAGAAAGAAAGAAAGCAAATTCCTTGACCAAACATTAAGTGAAATTACTGGGGGTTATGGCAAGGTAAAATAGCTATAATTTTGAAAATATTACCTGAGTGCATTCCGAGCAGTGTACTGGAGAAGAGGACTGACACATGATTTATGAATAAACTATATTATACTAACTGTTTAGAGGAAATACAGTTTTACCAATGAGTATGTCCAAATTCATGTTATAACGAGGCAGTAATAATTAAGTTCCATTCTATTTTCTTTTTTGATCCTCCAAGGAAATAAAGTAAATTACCTTCAGATCTTCCAAACTCTTCAGCATCTCATTTAAGAATCTGTAATAGTCTCCAGACCTTGTAAGAAGTTCTATGTACCGAGCATGGATATCTGCAGCCTTGGAGAAAAGAAGTGCAAGGAAAAATCAAAGGTACTGCATTCAAAAGAAGTCCTATGCAAGCTGACCAATTCTGTTTTCTGAAACAATCCAATAGTGAAATTATATTTTAAAGAGTGAATTCCCTTCTTTCACCTGTGCTAATTCCAAAACCCAATAAAAGAATAAAGTGCAATGAAACAAAGGGCCAAAAACCTCACATTTCATCCTCATCACTCCAGGGTGTTCCCCCTAAACCATCTGATGGGTGATGTTCTCTGACACCTTTGAGAAGAAGTTGTCTTTTAGAAATCGACTGGATATTTTCCACTCTTTAAATGCCCCCCTCACTAAACCCAGAATTTAAGCCCAGTTTCTGCAAAGATTCTACTGTATGAGCAATAGTCCCAGACTTCTCACTGATCATTCCCTAAAATGCATTATGCTGATGACTTACACTAGAGAGAGGATAATCTATTAAACCTTTTTGAATGGATACCCTATAGCAAGAGATGAATTCAGGGAGGGTAGGGAAGACAGGAAGGGGACAGGGAAAAGAGAAGATGCAGAGGGAGGGCCGAGCTCTAAGAGATGGGTAATGACATATCTACCTCTTGCATAATCACCCCAGAAGGAGACTGAACGATGGTTCTCTTGACAGGTATGTTCAGTAGAGTTTCCAGTCCTGAGGTGTATGACGCCAGCTGCAGTTCATAATCCTGCAGAATAATAACGTTTCAGAAAAACATACTTAATTGGCTTAAAAGGAGTCACTGATGGCTACAGTTCCCCAGCTTTAAATCACCAAGCTGTACTTCTAATGTCCAACCCCAAAGGCCATCACGTGCTGCTAGTGTCCAAGCATCATATGACACTATTAAACCAAGTAGCACCAGTTTATATGCAAAATGGAGATCTCTGCACACACCCCCAGTCTAAAGGATGAAGACCAGCCCATTCCCGTAGATATTGCCAATGTATAATCAATTCAAGCTAATGGATAACAGCATTTACAGTTTGTTCACGAGAGAACATATAAAAACCATAATCGCTGTCCTCAAGAAGTCTGTAATCTTTAAAGTGAATCAGAAAATAATGTAGTTAATAATATTCTTTTATAAAAAAAGTATGGAGGGCTTCCCTGGTGGCGCAGTGGTTGAGAGTCTGCCTGCTAATGCAGGGGACGCGGGTTCGAGCCCTGGTCTGGGAGGATCCCGCATGCCGCGGAGCGGCTGGGCCCGTGAGCCACAATTGCTGAGCCTGCGCGTCTGGAGCCTGTGCTCGGCAGTGAGAGGCCACGATAGTGAGAGGCCCGCGCACCGCGATGAAGAGTGGCCCCCGCTCGCTGCAACTGGAGAAAGCCCTCGCGCAGAAACGAAGACCCAACACAGCCAAAAACTAAATAAATAAATAATTAATTAATTAAAGGTGCTAATAATTAAAAAAAATATATATATATATAAAAAAAAAAGAAAACTGACGGAAACAAATCATTTGCACCACATTAAAAAAAAAAAAAAAAAAAGTATGGAACACTTCATGGATTTGCATGTCATCCTTGCACAAGGGCAGGCTAATAATCTCTGTATCATTCGTTTTAATATACGTGCTGCCGAAGCAAACACGGTTAATAATATTCTTGATGAAACATCAACATTCTTTGTGAAACCAACATACCTTAATTGAATTTGCACAAAGTTCGGCAATTTTTTGTACTTCTTCTGATTTGTCTCGTTTGCCACTTATATCACTGTGCAAGTTCTATATAGAAAAGGAAATATTTACAAATGTTAAAATGTACACATATTTTAAAATAAATGTTTTTTTCACTCTTTAACCACTGTAACTTGTTTTTTTTCCCTCAGTTTATGACTACATATGTTCAGACCCCATCGTCTCACAGTTAAACCTTGGGAGATGAGCAAGTTTTCTAGTCAGAAACTAGAAGAAAGATCTTCAACTTCTTATGATCTAAGAGGTTACTATCTGGCCGGCACTCTCTTCTGGTCCTATCACCTCAGTTTATAAAGATACTTTACTATGACGGTCGTTACATTATTTCCATGTTCACAACTGCATTTCTTTGTAAATATCTCAATTGCTTTTCCTCTGGACACTATTTAAGCATTCACAAAATGGACTAGTAATAGTAAATATTTATCATTTCATGAAAAGATACATGCATCCCCATGTTCACAGCAGCAGTATTTACAACAGCCAAGACATGGAAACAACCTAAATGTCCACTGACAGATGAATGGATAAAGAAGATGTGGTATATAGACACAGCTGGAATACTACTCAGCCATAAAAAAGAATGAAATAATGCCATTCGCAGCAACATGGATGGACCTAGAGAGTATCATACTAAGGGCAGTAAGTCAGAAAGACAAAGACAAATACCATATAATATCACTTATCTGTGGAATCTAAAATATGACACAAATGAACTTATCTATGAGGCAGAAACAGACTCACAGACAGCAAGAACAGACTTGTGGTTGCCCAGGGTGGCAGGGGGAAAGGATGCACTGGGAGTTTGGGGTTAGCAGACATAAACTATTACATACAGAATGGACAAACAACAAGGTCCTAGTGTGTACAGCACAGGGAACTATATTCAAGATCCTGTGATAAACCATAATGGAAAAGAATATGAGAAAGAATGTATATATATGTATAACTGAATCACTTTGCTGTATACCTGAAACTAACACAACACTGTACACATCAACTATACTTCAATAAAGTTTCTTAAAAATGTATCACTTTAAACCTAAGTACTGCTATGAAAACCAGAGGAAAGTACAGCTTACACCCAGTGACATCTACGCAATGACAAATTGCCTTATACCTTCTGCTCGTTCAAAAATCGCATGACCGTGTTGGAATCGCCAAACTTCATGGATTCTAAGTTATCCTGGCAGCGTTTGGCATCAAAGAGCCATTTGCAGAAAGTCTGATAGTTATCACGGTAATTCCTCAGTTGCTTGATTTGTTTCTCCAGGTCCCATAATCTGGGGCAAACAGAGATAATAAAATTATTTAATATTGCTCTTGCTCCGCAGAAGTATTTAACACAGTTACCCGATGACCCGGCAATTCCACCTGGCACATACTCAAGAGAACTGAAAACATACATCCACACAAAAAATTATACATGAATGTTTGTAGCAACACTTTTCACGATAGCCAAAAACTGGGAACAACCCAAATATCCATCAGTTGATGAAAGAATAAACAAAATGTGGTATAGCCATACAATGGAATATTATACAGTCATAAAAAGAAATGAAGTACTGACACGTGCTACACCATGGATAAACCTGGAAAACATTATGTTAAGTGAAAAAAAACAGTCACAAAGGACCACATATTGTATCTTTCGATTTATAGGAAATGTCCAGAATAATTGGCAAATCTATAGAGACAGCAAGTAGAATGGTGGCTGTTTGGGGCTGGAGGGTTGGGAGGAAATGGGGAGGGACTGCCAGTGGATATGGGGTTTCTTTTTAAGGGTGATGAAAATGTTCTAAACTTAGATTGTGGTGACGGTTACACATTCTGAATATACTAAAAACCAGTGACTTGGACACTTTTGGTGGGTGAGTTATACGGCATGTGGATTATGTATCAATAGAGATGTTTTTAAGAAGCACTGCTAGTAAAATAAACTACAAGCAAGATTCAGGAGATGTTTTTAAACCCTCATTTGCAGTAAGGCATTTCTTTTGTATAAGATTTAATTTTCACAAACTTTTGGAAAACGCTCCCTCAAAGGAGCTACTCCTTCCAACAGTTGTAATAGGAGTTTACAGGTCACGAAAGAGCTGGATCAATGGCTTCCATTATTTCCCTAAAACCTGAAGTGCCTCTGGCACAGGTTGGTTCAAGCTTGGCTACTGGATATACTCTCTTCCTGTCGTCAACAAAGCTGCCCACAGCCAGTGCGTGAAGAGAGCTCCCAGGATGCTGAACTCACACACAAAACAAAACCACTGTTTTTTATAGTGATGACTTCAAGCGACATTATCTTGGGAACAACCAAATGGGAAGAAAGTGTGGAAGGAGGTTGGCACACCTGTAGTCTATCTGTTTATCGATTCTTTGCCAGCGATCTGTCAGCTGTGTGACTTTTTCGCTGAACTTGCCCAGGTCCAGGTCGTACAGTGGATACTGCTGTGAAGTCTGGGAGTAGATCTGCTGGGCTTTCTGCAGTTCTGTCTTCATGGTGGCCAACAAGGACTTCTTCAAGTTCAAGTCGTTTTTAATTTTCTGTCACAGGAGGAAAAAAAAAAAAAAGTACAAATTAACCTCATTCCCACTTGATGCTACACCGCAAGGAAAATATATCTACTGATTGCATCTCCCTATATTTATGCCAGTGACCTAGTTCCTTGTGCCGACTCGTTAAAAAAAAAAAAAAAAAAAAAAGGATTCGATGTGTAAATTAGTTTGAGAAATGCTACATCATCACACTCCACTCCGTTCCTGAAAAATTATAAAATCTATTAACCTATTAAAGGTTCTGAGAAGTACTACAGTACCAGCTTAACTGTGTTTAACTCGCGTTCCCCAGACTAATCTCACCACGAACGACTTTCTCACATAGGTCCTGCCAACACGCCCTGGAAAACAGTGTTCTAGAGATAACGGCTGATGTCAACCACATGTGGCCAACGAAATCCAGTAATCCTCCAAACTCATGAAGACTTAGTGAAACTCTACCACCGGGGACTGAGTAGTCCTGTATTCTTTCCCACAAACCGGGCCGCTCGCTGTTCAACCCTTCTCCTTACCTTCAGTCCACAGCGGTGAGCATCCATTTTATCCAGATCCAGGCAAACTGTCTCCTCTTCAATAAGCCTGGCTTCGTAAACCTTCAGCATGTCTTCTGTCTGGAGAATGGCCTGCAGGAGTGCTCTCACCATACACAAGCTGTCAGGAGCCAAAGAGGAAAATAAAATTGCCGGCGACATAATTAGACTTGGAAACTCTCTTGGGCTCTTGCCACTCTTCATAAAAGGGAACAATATTAAAGCAGATAAAAATTTACTCTGCTTATTTTATAAGTTGCGGAGCAATACATTTTTTCCCTCTTTCATGACTCAGAACACCATCTTGCATCAATGGAAGAAGTCTAAGTTCTGGCCTTTAGAGGATGCCTTGGCTGGAAGAGACAGTTCAGAACAATGGGATTGGCACCCGAGGCTGGAGGACCCTCTCTCAAAAGCACAGAAGAATGTGAGTGAGGCTCCAATGAAAAGAGAAACCATAAGGCAACAGCTCCAGCAACCAGCACATAAAGCAAATGAAGTCTCAGAAAACGAAGCTTGAGAAAAGCCAAATATCCGAGGTCAGTGTCAGTCGCGTTTACCTATTTAAGTAGCCGTCTGTAACGCCATTGATATTTTCCAGTTTCTGAAACAATCCAAATACCTCATTCTGCAAATAGCAATATTTTTCCGAACCTCTGAAGTTAGCTAGCATGTCCTTCAGCTGGTTGAGAACTTGAGCAATTGCTTGAGAATCATTCTGTAAGCCCTGTCCAAAAAGAAGGGAAGCGCTTTTGATTTAGCTGTATGCTTCTCACCGTCATTCATGTCCTCAAAAGGCCCACAAAATGTGAACAACTCAGGTGAGAGTTGACCTTTCATGTCCTTCATCAGAGAGGCCTTACCAGCACTGGGTAAATGTGACCCTCTTCCTTAGAATATATACCTCGGAGATCCCAGTGCAGTGCCCAGGCCTGGCTGAGCAGAAGAGATCGCTGAGCTTGACACTGAAACACCTGGGCTGCAGTCCCAGCTCGGCCGATGGCTTGCAGCTCTTACCCCACCCCTTACTGTCTACAAGTAAGATCATTCTACCTGTCTAGCCCACATCATAGACTGTTTCAGGCAGAAGCCAAATTAATGTCTGTGAAAACTTTCAAAATCTACAAAGCACTACGTTGCAGAAAAGGAAAAACACTGCAGCCAGACTGAGCGGCCCACAAACTAACAGCAAAGGTGGTTTAATCCCCAGCCTGGTATCTTTCCACAGATTCGGCAGCATGGGAAAGAAAAAAGGAAATTGTGCCAGAAGCCTCTTTTCTTGAAAATGAAGGTTTCTTGCCTATAAATATTTAAACCAGGAGGTCTTTACCAGTTCACAGTTAAATATAAATATACCTAGAATCAAGCAAAACATTAACGGATACCTACCTTTAGCTCGTTTATTTTCACTGTGATGTGGTGCGAACACCCTTGATCTGCCAGAAGGACGTTTTTAAGGGTCATTCTGCTCTCACAGAGCTCCATCTGCCTGCGAATCTTCTGGAGCTCTATCAGCAACCACGTTTCCCGCTTGTCATTTTCTCTGTTGGTTTCAATTACTTTATTATGGTTGACAGCTTGGCAGGAACCAAGATGAGTGATTTCAGTTGTGGTTACTGTAAAAATGTTAGGACCACAAAAATCAGAGACTTCTTGGCTAGAAGGGCGCAAGGCCTCAAAAAACCATCCATGCTGCATGAAACTGTCGCTACTTCCTTTGATTTGGTTCTGAAAACCTAGCATCTCAATGACTTTTGATATACGATCTTTCAAAGAAGTGATTCTGCAACTAGTTTTTGGCCAACTACGTACTTTCTTTTGAAAACGGCATGTACGGTGGCTGCAAAGGACTGGCTCTAAACCCACCTGTCTGGTGCTGGGGGTGGCCGGGGAGCTGGATGACCAGGGCCTGGTAATGCTTCTGGGCGTCCGTGAACTGGGTCCGTATTTTCCTCTTGTCATCGTCTCCAAACACCTCTGAGCCTTGGCTGTCTCTGATGAACTCTTGGTAATGTAACTCAAGGTCAGATATTGTCTTCATGTAATCTTCCTGCCGCATCGTTTTCAGCTGGAAATAAACCAGGCGGGGCGTGTTTCTTGGCCCCAGGGCGTGGCCAAGAAAGCTTCCCGGGAAATGCACTACTCTGGTGGCGCTTGAGGCAAAGCCCCTCAAAGACCCATTAAGACAGAAAAGGTCTTTGATGATTTAGAGCTTGCGCCTAAGAACCACAGCAGTGGGTTGTCAATTTTCTTCTGCCTATGGAATTTTCTTCTTCAAAGGAAATAGGACTCAGAAGCCCCAAATGTCAAGCAGATCACAGCAAAGCTGCTCTGACTGAAAAGAGTTAAAGGGGTAAAGGGAAGCCCCAAACTTACCCATTCCCTGCCCCTCTCCGCCCTGCTGTCCCTGTCATCCCAAAGGACTCCCTCACCTGGATTCTTGGGCCACTACCTGGAAACCACTGATCTAGGGTAACTAATGCTTCCAAGAATTCAATCCCACCTTTTACTTCTGTGCTAGCCAATCAATAACTATGCCCTCACTTTCCATTACATCTAAGGAGAGTGGGACCCTGAGTATCACAGGACCTCATGCCTTTCCCACAGGGACTTCTGGCTTGTCCGGTAACTTTAATTAGTACTTCTGTTTGTCTCTTAACCGGCCGGGTGCGAATCCCTCCCATCCTGTGTTGGACGGACTAGAACCTCTAAGGAAGGCTGAGCCGACTCTCTTGTTGACGCACAAAAGCATCAGCTGCACAGCTAGGTTTGCCTGGTAGAAACTGCACTTCAGGGAGCAGCTGGGGGGCCCCTCCAGGCAGCGTGTGGTCCTGAGGACGTACCTTGGCGATGGTCATGACCTTGATCTTCTCGATGTCGATCATGCAGTAGTGCCAGGACACCAGGCTCTTCATGTTGATGTAGAGCTGGTTCCACAGGGCCAGGATGGCTTCATAGTACTGCTCGATCCTAGGAGGCGCAGAGGGAAAGCACGCTAGCCCGGCTCTCCAAGTTCATCCCAAACGGGAAACCCGGCCACACTCCCCCGATGGCACAGAAAACTCAAAGAACCAACAGAGCAATGGGTGAAAGGGGCATTTGCAAAACATTCACCATTTCAATGGATTTAGACTAATACCCAAAAGTACATTCTCAATGACCGACATGGGTTTCGATACACTGGAATCGTTTTGGTCAAAACAGGCTGTACAATTTGTGGTTGTTGGGTTGTTTGTCAACCACTTTTTAATTGACGGAGGTCTGGCGCCGTGCAGGCAACAGTGAGAAATGGGTCTCGGGTCACAGAACGCCTGCTGGAGCTTGGAAACGGGCTCATTGGGCTACTCTCACCCCACCCTGAGCGGGCTGAAGACTTCCATCATAAAAGGTTTGGAAGAATCTCCCCTGGACGGTCTGTCAAATGAATGCGCCACCTACTGATGGCCAAATATTGATGCTGAGTGCATTTTCTATTTGCGGCTACAGGCCAAACTACTGACTGTCTAAAAGGCAGAAGAATTTCGAAACAATGTCTTTAAAGTGCATGGCCAGAACGAGCTCCTCTATTGTCAGACATTCTTTTTCATCTTCCCATGATAACCACAGTATCTGCAACATAAAACCTCCAGACAATGCCAAGGGACCTTCTTCACCGGGTCCCCCTCTGGGGAGAGGTGACAGCAGTAAGGAGCGGTGTGTCTAAGTGTCTTGGATCAGCGTCTGCCCTATCTCTCCCCACCCGCGTTCATGTCACAGCCAGAAGGAAGTTCAAGACGTACTTGCTTGAGATGTCCACGGCCAGAGGGTTGGGCGGAGGAATGATGAGGCCCACGGAGGGCACGAGCATGTCCACGCCCCCTGGGCCAGTCACGTGCCACTTGCTCCGTTCATTATTGTCCTTCAGGATACACTCGTCCCCTTTGTGGACGATTTTCTGCAAGGCAAGCAGCACCGTGTTTTGGCTTTATCCACGAGCCCACATTTTTATCTTTTTGCTCAAGAACAGAAGCAGCAGAAGCGACCATGTGCTGTTTCAGCTTTGCTCTTAGTATTTTTTGCCTCAATTGAAGCTGATCTTGACACAACCCAACACGACTGATGCTTTAAATAAGACAGGTGAGCCTACAAGGTGTGTCTGAAGGGAATGAGGTAGAGTGACTTTCCAGGGGACAGCCAGGGGAGTCCCCCGGTGAAGTGAGCAATCCTTTTGTAAAGCAGAAACTCACTCCCTGGCTTTTCTATTTTTGTTGAGTATGTGTTTTATATTGTAGATTTCAATGTGTGGCAGTCACTTGTCTCATTCATTTGCTCTTAAAATTGTTAAATAAAAACAAAAAAATTTTGGTATCAGGTCCCCCAAAAAATAACTTCCTAAATTAACTCCAGCATCTAAATAGCTTCTTAAAATGGGTATTTAAAATATGCCAACTATCTTAACTACTAAAATGTAACAAGTTCGACATGGAGGTATTTCAATCTCCTTTTAGATTTCTTACTTCTCTCCACCCAAGTTCTAAAACCATTTCTGCGTGGTAGAATAAACTCCATTGTTTTAGAACGTCCATCTCACCAACTCATCACATTTTTTATTCCTTAAGTCCTCCATAATTTTTATAAGAAAATAGAGCTGTGGGAATTACATAAATAATGACTAAAAACAAGTCATCTTTCTATATAAATGTTTGTATTTACCACTGAGCCTACAGAACTGATGTGCTCGTTTAATGCATAAAATCCACAATGACATTCCCGTTACATGCAGCATAATGGCCACGTTTCTCTTTTTTTTTTTTAATTTCAGAAATTTAAAGAGGGATCACAGACGCTAATTGCATATTGGAAGAAAAGAAGGCTTAAGCCTTAAAATAGAATTAGAATAGTTTAAAAATAACTATTGTCCTACTTATTTGCAACTATCATACAACTCAGAACAAAAATCACTGCATTTTTTCAACAGCTTGCCACTTTGTGTACAAAAGAAAGACATTTACTAGGGTACTCACTGAAACCTAAATTAAATTCTGCCCTGGACAAAAATCCATCCGTAAAGAAAGGGACAACTTTGGCAGCATTCGGACTAGCCGAGTACACACCTGGTCCTGTTTGTAGTCACAGAGAGCCCTGACAATAATGGGTTTATTGCTTCTGTAGTCCGGGTTCCGAGGTTTCAGCTGCACAATCCTCTTGGACTTGTTTACCAAGTTCTGCACCTGGCGCCTGTTTTCAAGGATTTTCTCCCATTCTTTCTGCAATTGCAAATAAAATCATACTCGAACATAGATACTCTCTGAAAGTGAGATAAAGACCTTCAAATGGCATTACTATAGCTATCATGACATTACAAATTAGATACCGCTGTAGCTGCATCAGCTGTAAAAAGCCACCAATTCATCTGTCGGCAGGGACCACAGGTACCTTTCATAAGAAGCCACTACAGAGGCAACACAGCCATGAATTAGGTGGGCGGGAAAGAATATCGCTTTGCAAAAAGGCTATGCTGACAATATGTGAAGTACGTTTTTCCGAAGGGATTTTCACGTTACGTCATCGGTGTTCTCTCCGGTTTTGTTCTGAGCGCCCGTAACTACTGAAGCAGAAGTAACGTGCCACAGCAGCTGATCGCGCAAAGAAATGTATTTTGAGAAAAGCCACTGAAAATGAAGACAATGCTTGCTTGAGCTTTGGGTACTCGTTGCTCTATAGAGCAGTACAAATCCAGATAATCTGAATTGAGTCGGTGGGCGCATTTGTTTTATTCCCGGGTGAGGGCCTGGGGTCTGAGACAGTACCTCCAACACCTTGATCTGCTCCAGCAGATGCTGCAGGGGCATGTTCTTGTCACACAGGTACTTCTTCCTGGCGCAGTCTTGGAGGCTCTTCAGGTAGGCTTCCGTCGACTGGGCCTCTTCAAAAAACTGTTAAGGATGCGGGTGACCCCGTGTCAATTAAAAGCAACTCAATACGCGGCATCACCTAGTATTTCAACTTCAAGGATTATCTTCCCTACGAGTCTATCTGATAGGTGGTTAAAGGAAAGAATTACAGCAGAAAGTATATTAACTTATGTGACAGCAAGAGGCTACTTGAATGATTGGTAACCAATCTGTGCTCCTCTAAACTAAAAACCAATAAATAGTATCCACGCCCTAGCGTGAAGACTGTTTTCAGCGCTTTTTCAGACACATTCGGAAGAGAAGCTGTGAAGACCCAAAAGACAATTAAATGATTACTAGGTATAAAAACCTGAAAGTAGGCGGCATTTTCTTTGAGATGAACATCAATGCATTTGGTGATCTGAAGAATCCAGCTCCACTGTGTCTGGAGAGTATCCATATATGCCTGAAACAAGAAAACAACAGCTGTCTCTGCACCATTCAGCCATAGAGAGGCATCCATTATTTCATAGATAGGTGAGCCTGAATGAAAACCATGAAGCATTTTTTATCTAATTCCAAATCAAGCAAACTTTTTTCTAAAAATTGAAACCAGAATTTCCCAACAGGGAACTCTTGGTATGGTAGAAATTAAATTTTAAAACCAATTTTGGGAATTCCCTGGTGGTCCAGTGGTTAGGACTCAGCGCTTTCACTGCCGTGGCCCCGGGTTCAATGGTTGGGGAACTAAAATCCTGCAAGCTGGGTGGCCAAAAAAACAGAAAAAACCCAAAAAAACAACTTTAACAAATGGATATAATTAGGAGTATTAGTCAAAATATTCATCCAAATGGCATGGCTACTGACCAATCAAAACAGAACAATCAGAACAGGGATAGCACTGGGGCCCCAAGCCCTGTTCCTGTACAGCTGCTAGATCATGCGGAGGTCCAAGGTGAAACACAGCAGGACACTATGGTCCTTGCCCCCCATGTCCTCAACCTGCCTTTTGTCTGTGGAAAAACTTTAGCCAAAGAATAAGTTTAATCAGAGAAGTGAGAAAATGCAGAAACAAAGGAACAGTCCAGCAAGACTAAATAACAATAGTTTATTCATTAAGCTTAGTCAAGGACCTTTAGTTCCTCCTCAAGGGCTATAGATAATATTCTGAACAATATCCTGTGAGCTGTCTAATAGACACTGAAACCCACACCAGGTGGAAGAAGTGAACTACATGATGACCAGACTGTAGCCATGACATAAGCTGCCACAGTTCTAAGAACTGGCCTCAAAGAAATGGGAACAAACCGACCCTGGAACTAAAGACTAACTGCATTTAAAACAATCAAGATGACACTGATCAGACCGTGGCATGACTAATTTCAAGACGACTGTCAGAGCTGACTGTGCTGTTTCTACAGGCAGCCCCCTACCCCCATCGATAAAAGCTCTTGCCCCGGGATTGTTAAGTGGGGGGGAGGTGGCCTTTGGACAGGTTGCCGGCATCCAAAATAAAGCGAACTTTCCTTTCCACCAACCTTGCCTCTTTGTTAGCTTTTGAGCAGCAAACAGCTGGACCTCCCCCCCCTACTTTCGGTTACAAAGGTACCTGCCATGAAGAGGGCCTGTGGGGGATGAAGGCAGTGATGCTTACCAACTGATACGGAAATATCTGGATTTTTTTAAACAATCAAAATGGTCATACCAGTGCTACCAGCTAATGTCAGCCTTGAGCACAGCCCACAGATGGCAGTCTAGGGCAGAGGTCAGCAAACTACAGCCCAAGGGCCACATCCGGGCCACCATCTGCATTTATAAATAAAGCTGGCACACGGCCACAACCGTTCATCTACACGTTGCTATGGTTGCTTTCACACGACAACGGCAGAGTTAATATCAACAGAGACCAAATGGCCTGCCAGTCTAAGATATTTATTATTTGGTCCTTTCCAGAAAAAGCTTGCCAACCCCTGGTCTAGGGTATTGATAAAATAAACTTGTCATGGCTTTATGGTGGATAAGAACCACTCATCTGCATAGTCTTATTTTCGGAAAAGTGTCCCCTTTTTTCCCCCGGTAAGAATATAAATCTCACGAAGCCCACCTCAATTTTGTCTGAAGCTGGATGCTGACTGAGGACAAGTTGGTCACTTTCTTGTTTAAGCTTATTGAGCTCTTTTTCCTTCACTTCCAGCTGACTCATGCGTACCTGCGAATAAAAGAAAATCAAGTCCTGTAGAACAAGTCACCGGCAGCCTTCCATCCCTCCCACCATTGTTAAAGGAAGTCAAACACAAAACTGCATTTTGGAAATGAACAATGTCAAAGAATTGCATTATGTGTTCCTCAAGAATCTTAGCATTTTTAAGACCAGAAAGGATGTCTGAGATCATCTAGTAAGCAGCTGAGGCCGGACTGGTGACACGGCTTGTCTGAATTCACCCAGGTGAAGGGACAGAGCTACAACACACCGTGAGATTTTCTAATTCTCGGTTCTAAGCCACCACACTCTGCGGTACACACACTCGAGGATGTCTGACCGAACCAATCTCACCCTGTCTGCTGTCTTCTGAGATGCTAACCCTGCACTGCCTCTCTTAAGTCACGGAAAAGCCTTCAGAAAGGAATGGTTTTTCATGACCACTCCACTGAGGCTGAATCCCAGATGGCTGAGTAAATGATCACAAATGGGGCTTCCCTGGTGGCGCAGTGGTTGAGAATCTGCCTGCCAATGCAGGGGACACGGGTTCGAGCCCTGGTCTGGGAAGATCCCACATGCCGCGGAGCAACTAGGCCCGTGAGCCACAACTACTGAGCCTGCCGCGTCTGGAGCCCGTGCTCCGCAACAAGAGAGGCCGCGATAGTGAGAGGCCCGTGCACCGCGATGAAGAGTGGCCCCCGCTCGCCGCAACTAGAGAAAGCCCTCGCACAGAAACGAAGACCCAACACAGCCAAAAATAAATAAATAAATAAATAAAATAAAGAAAAAAAAAAAAAAGATCACAAATGCGTTCATGAGCGCCGCACGGCGCCCGGGGGCTTACAGAGAAGGCCTCCTGCTTCTGGGCAATGTTGGTGTTCCTATCGCTCCAGTCGTACAGCAGCTCCTCCTCCTCGCAGTCATTGATCCACATGATCTCTTGGGACGTGGCCTGAATGATGTTCTGCAGCTGTCGCAGGTGGTCCATCCTCTCAAAGGATGTTTTCTGCACAGGAAGGTCAGGGCAGCGTTAGGACAACAATATGCACATGAATGGCACTCCCTGCAGATTTCACAGATAAACCCTCGGGGATCCCTTTTACCAACAAAAATCCCACGCATCAGTCAAATGTTAATCTTTTGCATTCACTGATCAGCTGGTGGGTGAAAAGGACCCACCCAAACTTATGATGAATAAGGGGTCAATTTTAGATTCAAAGTAACAGCCTAATCCAGAAGGGTCTTGATTCAGACACTGGTGTTTGGCTTCAATAATTAGTTTTAGACTACAGAGAGAAAATAGATTATTAAAAAAGATAAATCAAGCTTTTTCTGCCCTCTCCCACATCCCTAAAATTCAAGGTGCCATCACCTTGGAAAATAGTTGTGTCACCACTAGCCATGTTATTTAAATAGTATCACTGCCAACAAGGAAATACTGAAAAAGTGAGGACAGGGTGACACAAATAGGCAGAAGAATGGAAATATCTCTTCTTATGAGTCAAGTAATTGATTCAGTTTGTCATAAAATGGTGATGATGGTCTGATGAACCTCTCTCTAAGGAAAACAAGTCTTATTTTTGCTTATACTTCCTAAAAAGGCTACAATTCACAAGTGGAAAAGCTTTATGGCTTTAACTGCAAGTATTTAACAAATGCTAATTATGTGACACTTAAACTTGCAAAAACTAAGTACTGCCTTCAGAAAAAATTCTTTTCAAATGTCCTTCTAAAGGGGACACAGCAGTAGAAATAAAATTAGCATCTATAAGCCCCTTGGTATACTTCCAGGCACTTCCTGGGTCCTTAGGGATAAGGCCAAGCAGGTGCTTTATCCCCAGGTCCACATTTATACAACCGAATTGCACTGAACACAGAGCCTTCAGAAATAAGTCGTCTTACCAGCAGGTTTTCATACTCCTCCTCCAACTGGTAGATTGCAGATTTCTCACGCTAGAAGAAGACCAACAGTGAGTAATTATTTAATTCCCCTTGAAGGTTTATATAGAAAAAACAGCCCTTCTAAATCTCCTTCTGTCAAATACGTACTAACTTCAGATTCCCCGGTGGAAAGAAGAATTTGCTCTATGAAATCTTTCACCCACAGGGACCTTTCTCAGTTGATCTGGAGGCAAACCTCACTGGCCTGGTGGTGGCATCTCTAAAAGGAAAGGGCTCATCACTATCACTTAAAGAATCACTGTTAAACAAACTTTTAAAAGTTTGAAAATATCATTTAGGACTCCTCAGATCTTAGAGAAAAGAGGGAGAGATCTGATCAGATACTCAGGTAGACAAAAGTAGGCAAAAAAAAAAAAGGTGGAAAAAGCGAGGATGAGCATCTCCGGGCCAAGTACAAAAGTCAGTGATTTAAATGGCACAAATGAACTTATCAACGAAACTGAAACAGACTCACAGACATAGAGAACAGATTTGTGGTTGCCAAGAGGGAGAGGGGTGGGGGAGGGCTGGAGGGGGAGTTTGGGATTAGCAGATGCAAACTAGTATATACAGCATGGATAAACAACAAGGTCCTACTATAGAGCACAGGGAACTATATTCAACATCTTGTGATAAACCGTAATGGAAAAGAATATGAAAAAGAATGCATATATATGTGTAACTGAGTCACTTTGCTGTACAGCAGAAATTAACCCAACATTGTAAATCAACTATACTTCAATTTTTAAAAAGTCAGTGATTTAAAGTGTAGAGATCGGGTGGAAACCAGCTACTTAAAATCAGATGAATATTTTAGGCTGTAATCTTGGACCCAGCTTCAAGTCAGTCCTTTCAGCAAAGGAAAAATGTCAGGATGAGACACGATTTCCTTATTAGAAATACAGTTTAATTACCACATAGGAAAGGCTTCACCAAGGACTTCACCAAGGATTCACCAAAATAAAACTATAGGATTGTCGCATTTTCTCTATTTGAAGAGATGGTCTGCTTTCTGCAGAAAAGAACTACCACCCCTGAAAACATGCATTTACCAGTGGCATAAACGAGTGTGTGTGTGTGCCCTTAGTCCTGGAGGGTTAACACAATCCCTAGTAGGTCTTTCTGATTCCACATCCCCATTTACGAAATGGGATTTTAAAAAATTTCCAGGGAAGGATAAATTAGTAGTTTGGGATTAACAGATACACACTACTAGATATAAAACAGATAACCAACAAGGACCTACTGTATAGCACAGGGAACTATGCTGAATATTTTGTAACCTATAAGGGAGAAGAATCTGAAAAAGAACAGATATATATGTATGTATAACTGAATCATTTTGCTGTACACCTGAAACTAAGACGACACTGTAAATCAACTATACTTCAATTAAAAAAAAAAAAAAAATGCCAAGATTAAAAAACAATTTTCCAGTCTGTTGGGGAAGAAATCACAGACTCATGTTTCAGCCCAAACTGCCTGGGATCAACTAACTACAGCATCCTTGAGTACACTCGTGGAAGACTCTCCAGTGAAATGTTCCAAAGTACCAGGTCGGCTTTAATCTTGTCCAGCTGCCAGCGGTAGTCGCCGATGGCATTGTGAATGCTCCTGTGACTGCCGATGTGCTGCTCCACCGAGGCCAGGTCCACGCCCCAGGTTATCATGTCCATCTCCGCCTGCCGAGGGAGAGAGAGTGGGCCCTTCATTTCTGACCCCCCTCACCTACAGCGTCATCAGGGGTCAGGTACCAAGGGACATACACAGCTTCCACTCAGACACAACTGAAGCTGTAAACAGTCAATATTTTTGAAACGAAAAAAAATTTGTAAAGGCTTGGAATTCCCAAAAAGGCTAGTGAGGGTTGCTCAACACAGTAAGTTGGGGGTCCCCTGAACGTATCTGTCCCTAGCTCAAGATGGGCCAAGGAGAGGTGATTCCAAAATGAGATCCTTAAAACCTAGATCATGCCCTCTAAAGAAAAAAAAATCTACCTGTGCACATTCAAGTGGCCTGTGTGTATATACAGCTGTGGGTGCACACCTATGTATGATACAATGTTATAAGATACTGATAGAAGTTTCAATATTCAGTTATTTTTAAATGTGCGTTAATAATAGTTCATTAAGCTCAATCAGGTACTACTTCCCAAGCTTATCAGCTGACCCAAGAGAATTTTTCATTGTTTATTTCTTTAAATTGTTTTGAGCAATGTAATTTTTGACTCTTTAAATCCAGAATTTAGCATTGCCTTTCGGGATGCAAAACTCCCTATGACCCATTTCAAAGAGAAGTTACAATGTATACCCAATGCCTTAATTTCAATGAAGGTTGGCAATATGAAGATCGTGGATTTATGTTAGCTTTTTAAAAATTAAATCTACCTTTCTAATTTGAGTCTCCACTACTTCAATTTAAGAAGGCCACATAGTAAGAATCAAACATATTATTTCACAAGCTTCGTACTGTGGCGAGTCTATTGTCTTTCTTTTGCATGAGCTCATGTAAATTTCCAAATCACCTGTGTCATCTCTCGGACATGCTGAGGGCAAACATTCCAGACTGGTATTGCAGCAAGAACATAACACACATTGTTCTAAGCCGCATCCAAGTTCTCATGTACTTGGCGAGCCTTCAGAAAGGGCAGCCATCAGAAAACCGTAAGTTACCCAGGACTCTGACCTTTCTCTCCCGTGGCTCATTTCGACTTTAAAGCAGAAACAAGCGAGTGCACTGGGAAATTAATGAGATGACCAGGCTCCCGATCCCACCTCTCATTACCAGCCAGGTGTACAGTATCTGCCCCATCCATCAGCAGAAACACAAATCAGGGAAACACAACCCTGGCCCAGGAGCTGTGTGACTGCGTACGGATTGTGCCTCTGGGGACACTTCTCCCTTATCAGCTGGCCCTACAGTTCAGTCCCCCGGGAGTGGGAGGAAGAATGCAGGCTATGCTTAGGGGAAGAAGGGATAAGAGGAAAGGGCCCGAGAACCCCAGAGCAAACCAGCAGCAAGTGATAAAACTGCTTTTAATCCCTTTGAAACCCTGGGGGCTGCCTGATCTGAAAAGCAGTTGCATCTATAAAAGGGGTGTACCCCACCCCCTCTCCCCGACCACCTGCCATGACAGAAAACTGAGTCCACGTGATAATGCCGTTTTCCAAAATTTTAAAATGCTGAGCTACAAAAGATTCTTACAAAGCTACACCCAATATGAATACAGAAAATGACAAATTATGAGCTGTCATGTTATAGAACTCTCAGAGGAGTGACTTAAGAAGACATGAGGGAATTTGCCATTTCATAAGTAATCTGGTTCCAAGGTTGTTTCACCTAACGTCTGTCACTGGTCACTGACCCTCCCCATGCAGTTCAAGCCCCATGAGCCTGGCCCAGCCTTCTCTGCTGGCTCCATTCCACAGGGACGGGGGCGCCAGCCCTCCCCCACTCCCATCTGAGCAGGGTTTTAGTACAGTTCATGCAGAAAAATTTGGCATTTGGCTGTATGTATCTTGTTTTCTTCAATAATATTCCTTTTCAGGGCTATGGGACATAAGCTTTGTACCTCATTTTCTGGCATGGTGCCAAAACATAGTAAATGCTCCAGATATGTGTGTCCAAAGATCAGAAGGGAATTGGGAAACATGCAAATAGGTTTGTATTTAGGTTTCTGGGATTACAACTGACTCTCCTCCTCTATAAGCCCCACCTTCTTGTAAGTGTTCTAAAGTCTTCATAATACGTGGGAGAAAAGGTCAACTGAATGAATGAATGCACGCATGCATGTTTAGTTGCATAAGCCCTCACACTTGCGAAAGAACACCCACAAAAGTCTTTAAGTGGCTGAGAAACTTCAGAACCACTGCTAAATTGGTCCAACAACAAGTAATAAAACCACTATTTCCAACAACGACAACTGCATCTCTGCACAACTGATCATTCTAACATGCCCACCTCCTCACGAGAAGGACAGTTCATCAGGATCAAGTTTTCATTACACAATTCCCATCTACATTCATTGCAGCACATAATTACTACGTAAAACAACACAACAATAATTAGCACTGAAACATCCTTTGTAGAAACTCCAGTTCTAGGGAAAGGCTCAGCACCTCTGGTGCCAGTATTTCACTTCACTCCCACATCAGTGATGTCATGATTGCCCAAGACAACTGACACTTCAAAAATATAAGGTTAGGCAACCAACGAGCCCAAACCGGAAGATCCAGTTTTACTGCGCGTCCAGCTCCTCCTATTTGTTAACATTTTAAATGAACCTCCACAATGTTCTCTTTTTTCCTCTTAAGTACCTCCCAGTAACACCCCGGGAGCTCAGCGATGAAGTTTTTCAGCGCATAAACTCCCATAACAGATCTTCCAGCTGTGAACGGTAAGAACTAGATTTTCACAATCTACCAATTCAGTGATACGTGTTAAATATTACCTATGTGATAAAGTACAACTATAAAGCAATGAGGCTGGTTCCCTAAGCCACGTGGGGAAGAAAATAATCCCTGAATTTTCACTTATTTCAAAGTAAAAGAATATGAGGAAATGCCGAAAACAGCAAGTGGTTGCTGCCAGCTGAGGTCCCGACCACCATCCCGCCAGGTCTGCACACCTGGCCAGGATCTCTGAGAACCAACCTCCTCCCACCGGAAGCTGCTTACCCTCTGCTGTCGCATCCACCCGAGACATTCGCTGGTGAGGTGCTTGGTGAATTCATCCCACCCGGAGCCACTCTGGCAGGTGTACCCTCCACCTCCCTTGGAGCTGGCCCTTCGGGCTCGAGGGACACTGATGGCTTTGTAAAGGGCTCGCATTTGCTCCTGGAGCTGCAGCAGTCTGAAAGGAAAGGAAAACAATCACACCACTGCAGGAAAACAGCCCATGAAACACGTCCTGGGCAAACAGCCCCCTCTGTGTCAGTACAGAGATCACAAATGTTTTACTCATAGACTTTTTTTCTTGATCACATGCAAAGCCTTAAATATTCTGACGCTCCAAGCCTGAAGCATCACAGCAAGTGTAATTGCCTTTGCCCAACCTGGCAGCATCCTGTACTTTCTCACAAGTTCCACCCTGGGAATTTCCTAGGACCATGCGCCCTGGGTAGTGTGATCTCAAAATCAGACTACACACCTCTGCCTTAAACGGCATTTTCAACTCTGTGAGTCTCATTTCTGTATGCATTAAACTGAGCTGGACTTAATTTTAGACTCTTCAAAGTCAATTGCTGTGCCAAAGGTCTTTGCTGCCCCCTAAGTGGAAGCACAGTGAACATCTCACAGCAAAGTCAACTCTTCAAAAGAAGCACGCCCTCTTGGGCAGGTCTGTTTCGTTCTTCGCATGGCAGCTTTGTGACTCCACAAAAGATGAAGGTAGTGGGCTTAGTCAATTCGTATTAGAGACACATAAAGCTGCAAAATACCAAGCAAGGGAGCCCTTCCTGGGGAATATCTGTGCTTCCTTCAGGGAAGACCTGGGTCAGGGGATTGAGTGCAACTCCACGAGGCGTGCGGGCACCACGCTCGCTCTGTGGGCAATACCTTTTCTGATAAACATCACAGGGCTGGCCCATCTGTTGCATCTCTCTAATCAAGCTATCGGTAATTTCCATCTGATCATTGGCCTGGGCAAAACACTCATCCAGTTCTCTGCTCTGAGCCAGCTGTATCCCATCTCCATACTTCAGTTCCTACAAGAAAGAAGTCACATGAAGGAAACACATAATACTGGAAAGAAAAGCTTCATGTGTATTACTAGAAGCAAAAGCTTCTGCTATAAACTTAAATATTATAAGTCCCCTGCCCCGTTCCACGTAAGTGCAAAAAATCTCTAACTGAAAATTGTCTTAGTAATTTGAAATAGGGAGGTAAATTAGGGAGATTCATGAAGCAAAATTTGTAGACTATATTTTAAATTTTCAGACGCCTTTAAAAGCATATTCACAGAGTGCTGACCTTTCCCTTGCTTCAGTGTTAAATGCCTATCTTTCTTATTTTCACAGGACACTCATCTAACTGTAATTTCACTGTGATAAGAACACTGTACCAGATGAGGTCTTTTTTACACATAAACTGAGCTTTTCCTGCAACTTGTGGGAAATAACTTTTTGGTTCTTAAAAAGAAAGCTGCCTAGTTAATTGTATTGAGCCAATCAATTTCCTGATTTTGATGATGGGTGATACTAAGTGAGATGGCCACCTTTGGGGGGAGCTGGGTGATGGGTACTCGGAAAATATCATGGATCTCGTGCCTTCTAAGCCTGTTTCAATAAGATCCTAAGCTATCTCTGTAACATCAAGAAATACTGTGAGGTTCTCACGAACGTTACCATTTTCCCTCAATTTTCTATTGCTTATTTATCCATATTTTGTAATGTTTCTCATGTAGAATTATTCTCACAAGATGGTAAATTTTCCTGAAAAAAGACATTAAATTGATGGTGTACATCACAACCCATGACAATCCAGTGACATAAACATGTCAGGTTGCACCTCTAGGAAGAGAAAGCGTTACAAAATCAGAGAAATGACAACAGGTTGTTGCAATTCCAAAAGGGTGGCAATCCGTAGTGTAAATATTTTTTGGGAAAAAAACTATGTGAAAACTGGTTCCCATTGTTAAGCCAACATTGCAAGTAGGTTAGGAAGATAGACATCCTGCTCTAGTCTGTTTTGAGAAAAAGCATCTCTAAACACTAGGAGAGCAGGGGATGAGAATGCACAGGTCAGGGCTATGAGTCTAAGTTAACCAGGAGCAAAACCAAGTACAAAACCAGGTGTGGACAGTACTTTAGGAGAAAAAGAAAGCTTACTGGCTGCACGATCAGCTCGGCCCGCATCAAAAAATCAGAGCAGTTCTGCAGAAGCTCCTGGATGGTGTTCTGGTTCTGCCTGGACATTGTTCCGGTTTGACTGATGAGCAAACACAAAGAAAGAGAATATGAACATTTTTTTTCAATTTTGAACTAATTTTAAACTTTCAAAAAAGCTGCAAAAACGAGACAAAAACACTTCTGTAGGCCCTTCACCCAGACTGCCCAACGGTTCACATTGGTCATGTCTCTTTGTTCCCCTCCCCCCGTATGTGTGTATATCTATTTATAGTATATGTACATTTTTCTGAGCCATTTGAGAACAGTCATGCTTCTTTATCCCAAAATATTCCAGCATGTATTTCCTAAGAGCAAAGCCATTCCATTATATAACCACAGTACAATTACCAAAATCAAGACATTTAAAAATGATGGCATACTATTTTCTAATCTACAGAACTTTTTCAAATTGTACTAACCTTCACACCAAGTTTTTTTTTTTTTTTTTTTTCTGGTGTAAAATCTAATCCAGAAATATTCTTTTGAGTTGTGAAAACACATTTCCAGCATCTTCCTTCCCTGTCACCCCTCCCCCTTCATCCCACATCAATGCCATCACGAGTCCTTCTGGGAAAGGTGGCATCAGACCCAGAGCTGCAGGGTTTCATTGACCAGTCTGGCTGAGGACAATTGTAGGAGACAAAAGAAAAGCGTATTCTGCAAAAATATTTTCTGCAACCAGAAAAAGCTGATAACGGTAAAGGAAGAATGGGGTGAAGAAAGTGATGGGAAATTTAAATATCTTTAATGCAAAAAGCCACTTTTCCTTTCAGGATGACCCCAGAATATTATCCTGTACAATGATACTCATCCACATGTGTACTTCAAACGCAGCACTATTCTGGAAGACAGGTAGCAGAGACCTTAAAACGACGGTGGTATTTAAGAAGAATGTTGTAGATATTCTACGTTTTTTTTTTTTTAATAGAGGATATCATGGCCAGCTGATTCTTTTTTTTTTTTTTTTTTTTTTTTTATGGCTGTGTTGGGTCTTCGTTTCTGTGCGAGGGCTTTCTCTAGTTGCGGCAAGTGGGGGCTACTCTTCATCGCGGTGCGCGGGCCTCTCACTATCGCGGCCTCTCTTGTTGCGGAGCACAGGCTCCAGACGCGCAGGCTCAGTAGTTGTGGCTCACGGGCCCATTTGCTCCGCGGCATGTGGGATCTTCCCAGACCAGGGCTCGAACCCGTGTCCCCTGCATTGGCAGGCAGATTCTCAACCACTGCGCCACCAGGGAAGCCCCCAATATTCTACATTTTAAAGAAAGAGATTATAGAAATTCAGTTTGCTCCAGATACAAGTAAAAAGAGTAATCTATCATAAAACAAGTCTTACTTTTTAATTTGCCAGGATACATTATGCTACAGCACAGCCCACTACGGCTTAGTTTAATAGAGATTTAAAGCACATTAAATTATTAACGTTCAGGAAAGGCCTTATGAATGTCCTACAAGAAACCTGAGTTCCTCCAGGACTTCTGAGCTACAGCCAGGCCGGCTTGAGCTTTCAGATAAAACAGACGCCTGTTCAATGTACTGAACTTTCTTTTATGTATGTCTGTGTCGGGAAGGGTATCTGTGTGTGTTTTAAAGAAAGAATTTCTGGACTTCCCTGGTGGAGCAGTGGTTAAGAATCCGCCTGCCAATGCAGGGGACACGGGTCCTGGGGGTCTTCGAGCCCTGGACCAGGAAGATCCCACATGCTGCGGAGCAACTAAGCCCGTGAGCCACAACTACCGAGCCCATGTGCCACAACTACTGAAGCCTGCGTGCCTAGAGCCCGTGCTCCGCAACTAGAGAAAGCCCGCGCGCAGCAATGAAGACCCAAAGCAGCCAAAAATAAATAAATTAATAAATAAATTTTTAAAATAAATAAATAATGAAGAAAGAATTTCACTGTTTAAAAAAAACGTTTGAAAGGCACAGGCTGTACTAGGCAGAGACAGGGTAAAATCACATGAATGTGGGAAACTTCTCCCACCGCCCCTTGATTCTGCCTCATTTCACATGGGAGAGGCGCTTTCTCTCTCTGCCGGCCAGGCTTCCCTACAAGCCAGCCCTGGCTGAAAGTATGTAGGTGAGAAACCAGCTCTCCTGGGAACCAGTGCCAGATGAGGCCGCAGCTCCTCCAGGCAGGCCCTGGCACTGCCCACCCATCAACACCAGGGCACCCCACCCTCACCCCGCATGAATGCTGCCCTTCTCTGCCTGCCACTCAGAATCAGACAGGAAACCTGGCACACTTCTCGGATTGCTGAGATGTTAACAGGACTCCATCCGTTGTCAAAACTTGTGTAAAATTCCACTTGACTTAGAACACTTTCCAAAATGCACCCATTATAACAGGGAGGAAAGAAATTCAAGAGACAAAGGGAAAAAAAGAAAAAAGAGAGACAAAGGGAGAAATTAAGAAATACAGAAACATCATTGAGAAGTCTAGGATGGGTAAGTAATTAGGGAGGTCCTGTGTAATTAGATTTGTTTTCTTTAATGAAGGGGCATGAGAGGCCCTTTCTTCTGAAACATTTAGTAATTCTGGTCAGCAGTTGGGCTCAGAGGGTGATTCCAACAGAGAATGCCAGTTCCTTGCATACAAAGGAAAGGGCTCTCTCTTAGCACAGTGGAAAGTCAAGAGTTTCTGAAATGATTTAATAACTGTGTGCTACTGTAAAAACACAGTGAGTGCTAAGACCGAGGGAGATGGGGAAACTGGGTGAGGGTGTATGAGAACTCCCTCTACCTCTGCAGCTTTTCTGTAATCCTAAAATTATTCCAGGATAAAAATGTATAAAAAAGAAAAAAAAAGCAGAGAGGCCAAACTCACTTGTGAACAAAAGTTCCAAAGTGTATATACAAGTCTTTTTAAAATGAATTTATGACACTAAATTCATTTGCCAACAAAATATGAAACTCTTCAGCTCTTTTTACCCAACTACTAGAGTAGTTAGTTACATGACACTTAGAAATGAACTAAGGAAAAAGAGGTGAGGCAATTAAATGCTGGCTTAAAATATGGTGGACTTGCACTTAAAAAACAAAAAGGTAAAAAAAACAAAAAACTAAAACTGTAACTTCATATGCTGTTAATGATACTAAAAAGAATTATTCATGCTTCACTAAAAGGCCTGCCTGTGTTCACCATACACGCCCTTGATAGCCACTAAAACCCTATGTGTTTGCCTTGGCATTTTAGGAATAGATTAACAACTGTCTGCACAAAAATCTAATCTTTTTAAAAGTCAAAAGGAAGAAAAAAGAAAGAAAAGCTAAAGTGTTAGAACAATGTAATGAAGAATCTTTGGTATTGTGATTTGTCGGTAGGAAAGTATGATCTAATTAACCAAATTTCCTTAGGCACAACTTTTCAAGACTGTGTCTGGTCCTTAAAGCAAGATCTACAGATCCCGTTTGTCATCTGTAAGAATCTCACTTCAGTCTGAACATCCTTGGGAAACAGACCATCAAATCGAGCAGGTGGAAGGATAACTCAGGCCCCTGAGGTTTATTGACGAGAAAAGAGAATCCGCCTTCACATTTCAGCTTGCTTGTCCCCGCCCAGTGAAGGATCCACACAGAACTGACTGTACTTAAGTCAAGGAGGAAGTGTCCGTGGAGAGGATTTTGACTCACTAGACACTGACTCAGATGCTGTGCAGTGCTGGATGAGTCCTGAACTTTCTCACAAGTTCCACCCTGGGAATTGCCCATGAGGGCAATTCTCTTCAGCAGGAGAGCCAGGAGAGCTTGCTTCAGGGAACACGGGCATTTTGTGTGTCATTCAGAACTTTTTAAGTCAAAAATCATATTTTTTCACGTAATTTTAGGTCTTTTGTCTTTTATCTCAGAAATATTCTAGATCTCAGTTTTCTCATCTTTTGGGCTAGGTGCTATATAAGATTTCCTTAGCTCCTTTGTTCTGTAACTTTATTTTATGAAACCACCAAGCTCACTCCTCCTATTGAAAATAATCCCAAAGTCTATGTTCTGTGTAAAGGTAATGAAGTTTCCTCTTCATACAGTGCAATTTGGGAAAATGCAAAATTCCATCATATAGGAAGAAATCATTTTAAAATAAACACTAATTTAACAAGCATATAAGGACTTTAAAAATCCCTAGCCTCAAAGAAATTTTCAACACTGGTACATATTGGTATTAGGGGTGCAGAGATTTTAAACCATGTTAGGAATTGAACTAACGAGGTCAGAGTTCAATTTTTAAGTCCCATTTCAGTGTCACGGAAGATGAAAGAAGTCATGCAAAAAAAAAAAAAAAGAAGAAGAAAGAAAGAAAAGAAAACTCATTTGGGTCAAATCAATCAAAAAATATTGACTTCTAAACTAAAATTAATAGCTGGCCTTGAAAAAATAACATTTGTCCTTAAAAGTCTTTAACTTTTCTGAAATCCTCTTTTATTTTCAAACTTACAAAGACAAATTATTCGTATAACAAAGAACCTGCCTACACTTTTTTTTGAAAATTCATTCTAAAACTTGTTTAAACAAGTAAGGGTTCCAACAGTTTACATAAAGATCCCTTCATCAGAGGCTAAAAGGAAAACATGGTCTGGCCACATGAACGTGTGAACGGTATTAAAGAGCTTTCGATGTTTTATTTTACTACCTCCAAATAACAGTCTTTTCTTAAAAAATAAGACCCCAAAATTAACTGTGAAGCCACTAGTTTCACACTTTTCCCAAGAATATTATAGACAAAAATACAAGACAAATACTTTGAAGAGAGTCTTGAAGCATTACAAGATATTTTTTAATAGTTACTCTCTTTGTTTTATAAGTCATTTTACAATCATCTATGCTGTTCATTAGACACTTGGCCGGTGCCACGTAACTCTGGATTTCTTTTTGTATATACACTGGGTTGGCCAAAAAGTTCGTAAGAGCCTACGGAAAAACCCGAATGAACTTTTTGTCCAACCCAATACTTTCTCTCCCATTGGGTTCCTTCTTTCCTTCCTTCCTCTTTCCTTTGCCCCTTCTCTCTCTCTCCCACTCTCTCTCTCTTCTTTTTGTTCATTCCACCAACATAAGGTCCTGGATGTGTGCCGGAAATTATGTCTCACGTGTATCTGGATTCATGGAATAATGACCTTGGAAAAACTCAATGAAGATTTGATGGAAATGATAATTATGTAATGCATTAATATTGATCTTAAAACTTATTTGCATTCATATTGATCTAAAACCTATCTGCTGAGCTCCTTACAATGTTTAAAACATGTTCCATACGTTATTTTGAGTTTCTTTAAAAGATCTTAAGTAAAAAGGAAAACATCCATGGAGTTTGTAAAAAAAAAAAAAAATTTACTTCTTCATTTAAGGACAATACCCTACCTCCAAGACTCACTAAACACATCAGTGGAAATGTCACGTATCAGAAGTTACACACCAAGTGCTTCCACCTCCATAGAGTTTTCCCGGCACATCTGTGCCCTCCTTCTGCACGAATTATTTACACACCTGTCTGCCCACCCCTGGAGAGCAAAGTCCCACATCTTAGTCACTTTCGACTCCTACATGCACCTAACAACACAGAGTTCCGCAGCCATAAGGTCCTTAACATATGTTTGTTTGGTTTAGGAAAGTAGAAGAAAAACAAAGGCAGATCAAAGACTGATATGAAGATATTACTACTCATTACCCTGATTTCCAAAGCTCAATCAGGTAGCGCATCTACTGCACCCCAATTCCCCACCAAGAGTGGGCAAAAAAAAAAAAAAAAAAAAAAAGGTTTTTTTCTATCAATTTTAGGAAGAAGGCCTCCTCTGGGCCTTCATCTTGTCCTCACCCAGGAGCTCTGGAAGCGGTACTCTAATAAAGTTCCACTGCCTTTCTGTGTTTGCTATTTTCACAGTTTTTGGTGGCTTGCGGGGGGGCCAGGGAGGGTAACCTGATCACAGATCATTAACTTCATAAAGGGTTTGGGGTCCACCCCATTCTCAGCCACTTCCGGCTGGACAGCCTGTGACTTGGAGCAAGTTAGTAGACTCGTGGGGCCTAGGGTTTCTGCAGGAACACAGTCACCTCTTGGGGTTGGCCTGATGTTGAGAGGAGAAGCCAGTGAGGTCTGCAGAGCCCGGCAGAAACTAAATCCTCACTGCGAGATCAGTCGTACAGGGGAAGCTGCTGTTGTGACATGATTCTCAGATTTTGCTTTTATTTTTCATTTTGTGTTTTTTGCCCCAGTTCATCATTTTAAGGATATCCTGCAGCAAATTGGAGGTGGAGTGAGAAGCGGAAAAAAAAAGAAAGAAGAAGAAATGATGATTGGGTATTAAGTGTGAGGCATCTGAGACTAAGAAATGATGATTGGGTATTAAGTGTGAGGCATCTGAGACCTTCTCAGGTAATTTTTAATTCCTAAAATTATCTACGAGACCTAAAATAAGGTTTGAGACCATTCAAAGACAGAGATACATTTTAACTGCACGAAAGACATCTTTTGAAGGGATAAGAAAATTCAGAAAAAGATGCTTTCCTTTCCTTTATTAAATGGGGATGAATATTTGACCCTTACAAAGTCAAGGCCAAAATAGGGATTTCTGTTTTGAATTCCTTCCCTAGGTGAAAACTTACATTCATTCTGACGCCTAAAAAAAACCGTTTACAAGTTATCTGGTTATCCACCAAAAGGCCAACTCCTTTTTAATTTTTTTCAGGTACCTTATGAAGCAAGGGATATTACGTTTGCATGTCACACATTTGAATTCCAGGCAAAAACTCAAGACCTATGGCCTGCAGCCTCTCACTCTGGTGTCCTCATTTTCCTGAAATGTAGATTTCACATTCCTGAGGTCTCCGAAGGTCCTGGACCCTCCCAGCCCAAGGTGTCGGCGGTAAGGTGCACGTGAGGCGGTAAGGTGCACGTGATGGGGCTGCGCTGGCATTTTACGGGATGCTGAGGCTTGGGGTCCGTGGGGCAGTGGCTTCAACATCAGAACTACCCCTGCCCATTATCCCAGGAGGGCCAGAGGGAGACTGGAGAAAAGCAAAGGGCGGAGCGGCAGGGCCCCAGGCACCAAGGCCTCGGGAAGGAGGCACTTCTTCCAGAACCTTTGAAAAGTCTGGAAAGACTGGTTAGCTGAGGGCTGAGCTAAGACTCCCCAAGACACACCCAAGCCCTCCTCAGCTCCACCCGAAGAAGTCAGTGTGGAGGCATCAGCACTTTTTTTGTCTTTCCCAAGACATTTCAGGCACCCGGACAACAATGAAATTACGCCCATGTTTACAGAAAAGATTAACTACTTGTTGAAAGCTGCTCTGTAGATGTGCCTGACATTTAGTGGGCTTAACACAGCATCACACTGTGCTTCATTCCTCAGCAGATGGAAACTCTACAGGAGTGTGAATGCAAGAACACAATGGTTATGAAATAAATATTTCCCAGGAATGCAACAATTTAGAAAGAAGTAAGAACTCCTGCTGGGTAGAAGAGTTTACAAGAAGAGATGAATTCTAATAACTAAAGTTAGATCTCGTCTTGCACCATCGTGGTATACTGGATTCAAATGCAGCTTAATTTACTAACTTAGCTGCTTGACCTAAGCCGAGTCATCTAACTCCTTTAACCTCAGTTTCCCACCTGTGAAATGGGAAGTCTGTCGTGAAGCTTGAAATAACAATATACCTGGCACATGGTGGGTGTTTGCCAGGCAATGGTAACTATTATTAACCACTGATCTGATGTTTGTATAAAATATATAACCTACTCAAACTTAATCACTATGTAAGTGTTACTATCTGCCATATATTAAGCTACACTGAAGCTTACTTTGCCATCGTTTCCCAGAAAAATATTTAGAATAACCATTCTGAGTCAGCCAACTCTAAGCCTGTTTTCTCAGACTCTCCCTTGCCTCTCTGATCCAGTTCTGAGCTGAAGCTCTCACTCTATCACATCTACCTCCTGTCCCACTGCCACCAACCTCGACCAGACTTTCATCACCTCCCTCCTTCACTGGTACAACTGCTTCCTTAAGGCAACCCCTCCCACGCACTGCTGGCCACAGCAATAATCCTACAGCTCCCTGTGATGGTCTTATCTCCCTGCTCCTTCAAAGGAGACCTTCACTGGCTCGGATGAGACCGGCAAGGGCTCCCCTGTGCCTAACCCTAACCCACCACCGTGGATTCGAGGTCTCCCAGGTTCTGGCCCCAGCCCGTCCTTCCTCCTTCCGTCTTACTGTTTCCCCACTTAAGCGAATGCTCCAAGAGGAGACCACTCTCTAGGCCTTGAAGTTGCGCCTGCTTTTCCACTTCTCACACTTTTCTCATGCTTTTCTCTCCTCCAGGGGCACTCTCTGCCCACTCTCTTTACCAACTGAAATTCTCCAAAGTCCAATTCAACACCACTTCCTTGACAATAAAGTCTTACTAGTGCCGCCACTGCAGATGTTATCTTGTCCCTTTACGAAGCCTCTGAGTCATGGGCACCGCTCCTGTGCATTATCCGTTTGCATTATAGTACTCATGTACTTATCTTCCTCTAAAGAGCATCTGCTCCCTTCCAGAAGTCTTTGTATTTTCACCTCTGAATCTCCCCGACATCTAACACACAGCAGATGCTCAGGAAATATTGGCTGAATGAATGAATGAATACATGGACTTGAGGTACTTTCATCCTGTTAAGTACAGGGCTGTCCAGTCTCATACACAAGTACATGGTCTAAACGCACAGGATGCTAGAGGGTAGAGGGAGGAGGCCCTGATTCTCATGCCACCTCGGCCACGGTGGACTCCGGGATTTGGGGCAAGTCTTAATTTGTCTCTAAAGTGGAAAAGTGAGGTTTCTGTCCTCCTAAGGACCCCCTTCCACTCTAAAATTAAATGTAAATATGCCTGTTTAACCTCACACTGAGAAACAGGCTTCTTTTAAAAGGTAGTTTAAAGCAAACTTTAAAGTAGGTATCAAATAGTGATCACACACATTTCGCTTTGGAAATCATGAGTTTTGGAGAAATGTAAGCATTACCATTTTATGCACATATTTCTGAGGCTTAGTGACTGTATTTGGCTTGTAATCCTCCTACAAATTCCACACTTCGATCGGCGGAAGATCTAACTGGGGGACTTTGTCACTTGGCCACCAAATTTCACTACAGATTTGTAATTTCTTTTAACTACAGGAATAAGACTAGTGTAATTCTGCCATCGTTGAAAACAATATAGTATCTTATACAAGAAAAATCCAAAGTTTAAATTTTCAAAAGTAAACATCTTAAATTATCAAAGTATGTAACATGTACCAAACTTTAAAATATTAAGAAAAGCAGCGGAAGGTAAATAAAGTCGTTGCAGATTCCATGCAGGGTAAAACAAAGACACAAAAGACAGGTGGGGGAAGGAGGGATAATCAGAGTGAGAAGTATCAGGTTCTAAACAGTGACAAGTGTTACTAAATAAAGGACAGACAAAGGCAAGAGGCTGTAAAGTCACTTTCAAAGGAAAAATAAGATTTGGGCTCTGTACACACTCCAATTAGCTTATTTAGGGAAGGGCTAAATACACACATTGATCATTTAAAAAAATCACCAGTCTGATTCAGCCAATAACGTGGGAGTTTTAGAAATAAAGGAGTTTAGATTCAACCAGTCGCTTTCATACTGGTTTTTTAGGGTTTTTTTTTTTTTTTTTTGGTTTTGTTGCTTTAAAAACAAAACACCTCTATGTAGAAAAACTTTCGGTCAGAAAAGTGCTTTTAAAATCCTCATCATCATTCACTTAGCAGAGGGCAGTCGAGTCAGAGATGCCATGTGCGTGCCAGGGCCAAACAAATCCTCCCGCACAAGACGCTAAAAACCCCAGGAAAACAGGTGCGGTGCTGGCCCCGACCCTCTCCAGTCAGTCGCCCTTATTTTAAAGTGCAGACCTCAGCGTTTGCGGGCTACTGTGTATTGTGCTAACGCTTCGCTTCTAAGGGCTAGCAGCACCAGCGCAGGCCCGGACAGGCCTGGGGAAACTCCAGTACCTGGATGCGGAAAGAACGCCGGCCACATGCTGACTCAAGCCCCCAGCCCGCCGCCCCGCGGCCCTGGCAGCTCGACAGCAACGCGCAGAAAAACAACCTCCCTCCAAGTTAGGTAACTTTCACTTGAGTCTCATTTCCCCTTCCCGGGGAGATGTTAAAACTTGACAGGTTTATCAACAGCCTTTAGGTTGGAAAAACCGAACACAAGAAATGATGCTATACTAGGAGAAAACATCGAGCCTCGCCCAAATTTAACGTTCGGTGAAGAATCCTTATAAACCGGGTATCTTTATGCAGTTCATTAACCAAGATATTAATTACAAATTTACTTCTACAAGAAGCCAAGGGAGTGAAATACTCCATTAACAGCCATGTTTATTGTCAACTTAAAACACAGGGACGCTAAGATAACAGAAGCATATTCAAAAAAAAAAAGGAACCAAAGAAACAAAAAACCACTTGGTTCATAAATGCAAGAAAGAAGCAACCTTGCAAATTCTGACTTGGATTTAAATGTGTGGATTCAAAAGCATGTGCTTTCCAAATACTGCAAGATTGGGAGGGAAACGTAAAGTTTCGGATTTAAATGGTTGGCCAACTTTTCAAACAAACTTAAAAACCAAAGTGTAAACGAGCAAAAATTTCTCCCCAGTCTCCCTAATGGTTTGGCATATTTTTTCCTGGAAACCCCCAGGTGCATTCTGTTCATTAAAGAAAGAGCTCCAAGTGTGAGACAATTCTTTGCTAGCTCAAAAAGAGAAAATAAATTTTCAAGGTGCTCCAGGAAGATAAAGAAATGAATAAATCGAAGCAGAAAGCAGGTTGCAACTCGAGTAGTCCGTCCCGGCCTCCAAAACTGCTGGCAAAACAAAAACCCCCTGGAGTGTATTCAATTTGCTCCTCCCCAGCCCAAGGCCACAAGGCTAGGTCGACAAAGTTCTGGAACTCAGGTCTCTTCCTCCGAAGCCCTACAAGGGAAGGACTTGCAGGGGGCGGGAAAGGGGGGGTGAGAGCCGCAAAATTCTCACGGCTCACGTGGGAGAGTCCGGCTCCGGGGACCGGGTAAATGTACGTACATTATCTTCCTCCACCCGCACCCGACTGACCTCCCCCTCCCCCAGCTGGGTTTCCCGGATGACTCGGAGAGGCAGACCCGGGCCTCTTCCCAGGGCGCCTCCCTGGGGCAGCCGGATCAGGGCGGCCCCAGCATCGCGGGCCGGCTGGGGTGGTACGCGGAGCCTCCCCTCCACGGGCCCCTGCCCGCGCTATCCCGCTCAGAGCGCAAGACCCTGCGCCCGCGCTCCGCCACCGAGACACTGAGGCCGTTCCCCAGGGGCTTTTTTAAAACCGGGAAACAAAGGGCGCAGGCGCGGGGCCACAGGTGTGCTCGCTGGCGGGGGCTGCCGCGCGGCTGATCCGGGCTGGGGGGACAGGCGGCCGGCCCCGCCGGGAAACTTGGTTTGGGTAGCAGGCGAGGCCGAGGCGGGGCCTTCCCGACCCGCGACCCCGAGCTGCCGGGACGCGCAGCCTCTACACAAAAGCCCCCGGGTGGCCGAGCAGCCCAGGCGCCGCTGCGGACGTGGTCTCGGGGTGACCACGAGCTTGCGATGAGCCACTAGCCACAGCCGAGAGCCGAGTCCGCCGTGGCCACCCGACAGGCCGGAGCCCCCGCTCCTCTAGCTGTTTTACTTTTGGTTACAGTTCGAGAGGTTGAGTTTAGTGGTCGCAGCCACGCCCGCCTGACCTCCCACCTGCGGCCCGGGACAAAGGCGATGCTTCGCTGGGGACAGTCCCGGGTACAGCCGGGACCCCCGCCGTCCGCCGCGCCCTGCCTGCACCCTCGCTGGCTGGCCTCGGGCCCCGGCACGCGGGAAGGGAGAAGGGGGGCCCGAGTCCCCGCCGGCGGGGAAGGAGCCACTCCTCTGCGGGTTGGCGCACATGCCCACCCGGTCTGCGCGGCGCGCCGGGACACTCGGTCTTGCTCCAGCGCGAATAGGAAATGCGTGCATGACCTCGGACAAAGAGACTGTCCCCTTTCTGGACATGAGCTTCCTCGTCGGTCAGAGGTCGACGGTCCCTCCCGGTCCCACGGCGCTAGGGGAATGTAGAGACCCCGCCGCACCGGCCCACCGGCCCACGCACACCGCGCGCTCCGGGTCGGCCCGGTACCCACCAGTAGCCGTCCGAGTTCTGGTCGGTGACCGTGCCGCGCCGAGAGTAGTACCTCCTGATGGTGCCCCCGCCACCGCTGCTGCCGCCGCCGCCCCCGCCGCCGGTCATCTCGCAGCGCAAGTCGGGGCCGGAGTCGGCGCGGGTCATACGGCCCAGCGTGTTGCTCCGCGGGATGGAGCCTCCGTTGCAGCTCATGTTGGCGGGCACTCGGAGCGCCGCTCAGCGCCGAGGCGGACGCGAGGGCTGGCCGGCTCGGAAAGGGCGAGGGGCTCCCAGGAGAGGCCCAAACCGGGGACTGGGCTGGGGGCGCAGAAGGATTGCGAGGACGCGCCTCTCCACCGGGGCCGTTCCGGACACTGCGAGCGCGGCACGGCGGGCGGGCGTCGGGCGCCGGGGACAGCGACGGGCCGGGAGTGGAAGCGGGAGCGAGGGCTGCGGCTCTCAGGGCGGCGAGGGCGCAGAGGAGCAGGGCCGTGGCTGGGTGGTGGTGTTGGTCGGCGGGAGCTCGAGTCTCCTCCCCGCTGGCACCCGACGCTGCCGAAGCCACACCTGGCCGGTTTCTTCCCAGGGAGGGGTGCGGCCGCCGCGCCTCCCCGCCCCATCGGGTGTCACCGACGCGCACCGGCCGCCCCTCCCCACCTGCACCACCGGCCCGCGGCTCCGCCCTCCGCGCCGGGGCCTGAGTAACACGCGAGGGGCGGAGGCCCGGGACCCGCGCGCCCGTAGCGCGCGGCCGGCCGAAGGGTGGACCGCAGGGGCGTGCGCTCCGCGCGTCGCTGCAGGAGCGGGGAAAGCAGGGCCCCCTTTTTTGAGGATTTCTACGGCCCCCGGGCGGAAATAGGCTAAAAAATGAGTCATTCGATTGGACAGTTACTTACTAAACTTTTACTTCTGCGTATCCCTGAAAACGGTGCCAGCCAAGCTCTGGCTAGAAACAGTTGAGGAGAGAATGCTTAGGTGAGGAGGGTTTGTTCGGAGACTTTTTTTTCGAATTTTCTTTTATTCCGGTAATTCAGAAAATTGCCTCAGAAGTCTGTTTTCCGACGTGTAAAACGATTTTTACCCAGAACCACCGCTTTCTGGAGAAGTCTTCACTGGAAATAACTAATCTCTTTAGCATGAAGACAAAGAGGAATCCACTGCAGTCAGTTTCCACAGGGTAACAGGAAACTGTAAATTGCAGTGTCTTTTATTTTGCCTGGTGATGGTCAGTCATTTTAAACGAGAAATGGCAAAAACTTCGACCCCAGACCGCTTCCAAATTTTATTAAAAAACCTTGGGACCACTCCTCTCTTGCGTGCCCCTGAGCACCTTCTCCCCTTCTCCCCGGACCCATCCCTTTTGAAGCAGCTTTTCCCACAAGTCAGTGGTGGTGGCCTTCCTGTGACTTCAGTCTACCTGAGAGCAGCAGAGAACCCTGAGCAGAGATCATCTACTGGGTACAGCTGAGTAACTCAGAGCCAGAACACTCCAGCCACCTGATCTAGGGCCCCTCCCAATTAAAGGCTGCGTGCGAACAACACCGCAGCCTCTGTGACTCGGGTTTAGATCCAGAACCAGTCACAACATCCATAAAAAGCTGTTTTTATGATTTGGAGAAACTGTTCAATTACTCTTTAATAAACACCATTTAAAGATCTTTATAATAAACATTTGTCATCTCCCTAAACAATGACAGTTAACTCACCTTCTTATACAGTATACTTCTGAAATGTTTATAAACTGAAAAGAACAAAAATCAAACTATAATTGCATGTTGTAAAGGGAGTGGAGGGAGTTCTCTAAAAGGTCCCAGATCATAGCACCCCAAGTTACACCTCAAATTTTAGGCAGAAATCTTTGACAAAATGTCCTTTTTCTCCACAATGGTCCACAGAGTTGACCAGCCTAAATCCAAGGAGTCAAAGATACCATGAGATGAAAGTTTACCACTGTTAGCACTCAATAATTCCCATCATTTTCTCAGTTTTCTCTTCTAGTAAAGGCAAATGTGATAAAGTGTTCAAATGATTTCACAAACACTGATGTATAGACAAGAATGGTGTTTCTTCTGAAATTGAATCAATGGCTGGAAGTCAGCATCAGCACAAATGGCCCAGATATTCACGGGTCGGCGGAGGGGAAGCCTTTTGGGGTGTCAGTCCAAAATATGCAAAATACTTCTATGCACCTCATTTATTCAGCAAGTAGTTATAACCTCCTATACAGAAGGACCAATGCTAGACTTTGGAATATACACAGAATGTCCTTGAAAACATTATAGTAAAACTTCAATTTTAAAAATTCAGGGATTCCTTCAGTCCAATAATGTGTAAATAGAAGGTCATACAATTGCACAGTAGAATTCTCCTTAAACACGGCACACACCTATGAGCCACCTCCCAGTGGTGGCGAAAGCTGTACTCAGCCAAGGGGTCCCTCTGAGAGCCCCCACTAGGTAGTCAGGACTCCAGCTACACACAGACCTAAACATCACCCAGACTCGCAGAGCTGTTTACAAAACAGGGGTAGAGGTGAGGAGCACAGCCCACCGATTACACATTTCTGGCTGCCCGTTGCTTCCCCGCCTACCTTACTGCTTCCTGTTCTTAAGATGTTCCCAAGAAGGCGACCGACTTCCAGCTAGCCAAACATGCCAGGTCTGGGAAGACCATGACTTTCATTTACCTTTCTCTAAGGAAGATAGGAGGATGAAATAAAAGATCGACATGACAGATGGAATCCAGACATACATGCATTCGTTGTCTAAATTGTCTCCCAAGAGGCCCCCCAGTGAAGGCTGGGGATCAGAAGACCATCCTCTGATATGCTGCAATTTACTTGGGAAGAGCTCCATCTCCTCAGGTGCTAGATGGAAATAATACTTGTCCTGCCAACTTTCCAGACCTACAGTGAGGATCAAGTGAGATAAAATATGTGAACATTCTTGGAAACGTATAAAGCAATGGCACCGCTCATTAAACCAAAAGCTCTCTGCTGGGTGTGAAATTTTTAGCTCTAGTGCTTCTGTCTTTACCCCACATATGACTCAGTATAACTCCCCCTTGGAGACATTTAACATTCACTCAAGCAGTTATTAAGCATCTACTGTGTCACACAGCAGGCTCACTGCTGGTCACTCTCTGTAGGATATCTGTAGGAAAACAAATAATTGCAATATAATGTTAGGTCTGCTGTTATAAAGGTAGGTCTTCAGAGTTGTGGGGCACAGCAGAGGGGTTGAAAAGTAGCTTTTTTCTTACAACCAGGTTTCTACAGTTTAGAGTCCAACGTCTGGCAAAGTCCTTGCTAGCTGACCTAAGGTCAGCTATTTTTTCCCTGCCACTTGTAGATGCCTGCCCTTGTACTTTTAGAGACACATCACTGACAAGTCACTTTCTCTCTGGCTGAACTTAAAAATGACCTTGCAGTGAGGAAAGAGGCATCAGTTGTATCCTGAACATATTTTTTAAATGAAACAGAGCACCTTGATTTCAGTGAGATTAAGAAGAACCATTTACTTGCTCAAAATCCTATGGGAACTCTCTCCTATCTCTTTGTTGGTAAATGATAATGCTTTACCATAGAAAAGATTTACAGCCTGTGAGCTAAAATACCTGTTCTGCCTGCCAGGGAAGCAGTATTTTTTTTTCTTTTATCTTTTTTTTTTTTTTTGGCCTCACCATGCAGCTTGCGGGATCTTAGTTCCCCGACCAGGGATCGAACCCAGGCCCCAGCAGTGAAAGCGCCGAGTTCTAACCACTGGACTGCCAGGGAATTCCCAGGGAAGTAGTATTTTAACAAATCAGAACTACAGACACTAGGACTGGAACTGTAAAAATAAATAAATATATATATTTTTTACTTTCTTATTTTTCCATTTGTATGAATAAATTAGAATCTTCCAGAAATCATAAAATCTGTGTTCTCAATATTATAAAAATAAGATTGATCTCTCCTAAAGTTGTTGAAACTATTCAAAGCTTTGAATGAAGAAAGCAGTTTCATAAACCACAGAAATTCCATTTCAGAAATGGGAAAGTGTTTGTGAAATATATACATTAGCCCAGAACTCTCTTTATTTTCCTTGGTTCAAGTGTCCTTCAGGGACAGAAGAATTTCTTTGTTTGTAGTAGTTTTTCGTTTTTGCCAGAGAAGGGTGATTAACTTTTCAGAAATTGAATAGCTGATAGAAACATCTCAAATACATTTTCTGTTTCTGTACTGATGAGTTGTCCCATTGTTTTGGCACAGATAATATCCAATAAATCATGCTATCCTTTGTGGGATTTTTTTTTCTTTTTTTTAATAAATTTATTTATTTTATTTATTTATTTTTGGCTGTGTTGGGTCTTCGCTGCTGCGCACGGGCTTTCTCTAGTTGCGGCGAGCATGGGCTACTCTTCGTTGCAGTGCGCAGTTTTATTGCGGTGGCTTCTCATTGCGGAGCACGCGCAGGCTCTAGGAGCGCGGGCTTCAGTAGTTGCGGCACGCGGGCTCAGTTGTTGTGGCTCGCGGGCTCTAGAGCACAGGCTCAGTAGTTGTGGCGCACGAGCTTAGTTGCTCCGCGGCATGTGGGATCTTCCCGGACCAGGGCTCGAACATGTGCATTGGCAGGTGGATTCTTAAGCCCTGCACCACCAGGGAAGTCCATCTTTTGTGTTTTGAGTATGTTTTTTGACTACATTTAATTGGATAGCATAGATACTGGAGATTCATCTATACTTTCCTGCCAGATCTTCTTTTTCATTAAGAGCCCAAGTTTGCAAGATAGGGAGGCTGGAAGTTAAGGGCGTGGATGATGGCATGCACAGGTATGGGATACACAGAAGACACCCACACCCTTAGCCAAGTGACTTCTAACCCACCAGGCTAAACAATAACTCACCTTAATTTTGTTGGGCAAGCACACAGTCACTGAATAGAATACAGGAGCCAAATAAGCTAGCCTTTAAAATATACTCTCAAAGGAATTTTTTAAGCTTATGCTTGTGAGGGACTCTCATTGTGAGTAGACTGTCCTTCTACCATGTTGGGATTGGAACACGTACTCAAATTTCTACAAAGTCAGATACACATTACTGCTGGTAAACCCTGTTATTAGCCAATACCACATGGATGTATATTGTGCTAATAGCTCCATGAAGAAAATTATGAATCGCTATTCAGCCTTTACCGAAAGAATTCAAAATTTATATTCCATAAAGAATTTCAGAAACGAAAGCTGCCTTCAAGAACTTTTATACAAATTGTTTTGAAAACATTGAGAGTCTTGGAACTCCTTCTACCAATGAAACCCAGTAGCTAAAACAGATCATGGGGGGCAGACTGGTTGTGCCCTGCTGGGAGCCCCGTCCCCACCCACTGCACCTGGGCTCTGGAGCATTTCCCCGACGGAAGAGCCGTATAAACCAAAAGCCACATTTTAATAAAAGAAAACAGCGAGTCCCAGAAAGGTTAAGAAACTTCCCTGAGCTACTTAATATCTAAAATGTCAGAATTCTGCTTCCAGCCTCATGCCCTTTCCACTATGTCAGAATTCCTGTCCAATCAGGCATGAAAGAATATCCTTCTGACCAATGATTGGTATTAATTTGAAACCAAGAAACTATCTGATCAATTGTTATTTTCCTACACTAGACACATAGGATGTCTGGAAACACAGTGACTATAAAGTAATCAGCATGCTTTGTAGAAGGTACATCAAAAAAAAACTACTCTTATTGTTTTTAACCATATTTCTATAGGTGAGGTGATTGTCTCTCTTGGCATCCTCAAATCACAGGGCATGTTTTTGTTTTGGTTTGGTTGTTTGTTTTGTTCTGTTTTTAATATAGCCTCCATCATTTAGAAAAAAGTGAAACTAGAGATTCATATACAAACAACCTAAAGTCAGAATAGAAATGAAGCCATAAATGATCTGACATCTAACTTCGGGTAGAGTGTAGTGCAAACCAAATGTCACCTAGTGTCTGAAGTGACCATCCTTCAAAACTGTAGACATTCACAGGCAATAACAAGTTCCATACAAATACTCTTCTATACAAATGGAAGAGTAAGGTAGAAGTAAGATTGCCATTTTATCATCATGAAAGATTTATTAGATTTATTGCACATACATTGTTTCCCTGATGCAGAGAGAACTGTCCACATAAGGGAGTTTAAAGAATAAGTTCCTGTTTTCAGTTATGTTGACATCTAAAGCAGGAGACAAAATATGAAACATAAATCAACTTGCAGTATTACAAAAACACAAAAAGTGAGCATCTAAATAGAGCAGGAGCTAGGAGAGAAAAAATGACAAAACCATCCTCAGCTTCAACTGACTCTCCTCATCTAAGGTTGCAATAGTTTAATTTTGTCAGAGACTTGGTAAGATTACAGATCAACAGGAAGAAACTCTATTCAAACTCCTCACTGTACACAGAGAAAACAGGCCATGAGAATTTGCATTTCTTGTCCAGGTCTCAGCCTGTGAGGGCAAACCTAGATTAGAGCTGAAAGTTTGCTAGCAAATCAAGTAGGAGACTTGCTTAGAAGGATGAGTCTAAAGTTGGGGTTCCCCCCCACCGATTATAAAAGTATGTATGTTTGCTGTAGGATACTCAGAAAAGGTAGAAGGGAATGTAAGAAACAGGTAAGAAAGTTTCATCTATAAGGTACCATCCAAACAAGAGCACTAACACTAAGCATTTTTTGTACATTTCCTTCCAGTTTTTTTTTTTTTCAATGAATTTTTCACCTAACTGATGTCAGATTCTCTATAAAGATCCGTATCCAGCGTCTTAATTTAGCATTATGTCATGAGTATTTTCCAACCCCGTTTAAAATGTCTTGTTAGCTTTGCTTTAAAAAATGCATACTATTTTGTTGTTTCGTTTTGTTTGTTTTTTGGGGGGGGTTGTTTGTTTTTTTAAAAAGGCTTTGTAAAAGTGGCAAGGGGCAGATGCTGGAGGTTTCCATGCAAGCGATCCACCCCTCTTCTAGAATTTTCACATTAATGGCAAACAGCAGCCCCCTGTGGATGGGAAACAAGTGCGCGAGGGCGAGGCAGGGCTGGAGGGGGGAGCAATCCTTCATGGAAGGCAGCTACGACCATCACCAAACGGTGTTTAGGAAAACAGTCCTGCCCCAAAGGGTGCAGGCAAGTCCTTGTAGGGCCTTCCCAGCGATCCTTCCTTAGCCCTAGCTTCCCTTTAGCAAGAGTTGGGTTCAAGAAAAAGTCATGCAAAATCAAGAGGAGAGTATAGAGGATTGTTTCTTCTGCCGTAAATCAATGCCCTTGACAACAAATCTAACTTGATTTGATTTGTGCGTTTTCTTTTTTTTTAATTAATTAATTAATTTATTTATTTATTTTTGGCTGTGTTGGGTCTTCGTTTCTGTGCGAGGGCTTTCTCTAGTTGCGGCGAGCGGGGGCCACTATTCATCGCGGTGCGCGGGCCTCTCACTGTCGCGGCCTCTCTTGTTGCAGAGCACAAGCTCCAGACGCACAGGCTCAGTAGTTGTGGCTCACGGGCCTAGTTGCTCCGCGGCATGTGGGATCCTCCCAGACCAGGGCTCGAACCCGTTCCCTGCATTGGCAGGCAGACTCTCAACCACTGCGCCACCAGGGAAGCCCCTTGTGCGTTTTCTTTTTTAATGATTTGCAAAATTTAAACTGAAACATTTAAACCTTGCTGCCATCAGCCAGAAACGTTTCACACTCAGAAAAAGTTACAGCAGAGTTCCGAAGCAGTTTCAGCAAACCCTGAAGCTGTTCTGTCTTGCGGAGGTGGGTGTGGAGAGCTACACGTCATTCTCGTTAAACCTGCCTGACGGCCCCTGGGAGTTGTAACTGCTTAGTGTTTGGCTCCAGGCAGAATCTAGGAAAGCATCTGAGTCTTTTCCCACCCAGGCACTCAGAAGAGATGTCAGCTATCATCTCTAAACAAGATTTTACTTTTCTTTACTGAATAAGGAAAAAAAAAATTTAAGGATTTAAAACTGGAATTACTGTGTTCTTAAAACAAAAATCAGTATTCCTATTTAATGTATCCCTGAGAAAAAATGTAATACACAAAAGGAGGGTTTTTAAACCTCTTTTTTAACTACAGAAGGACTTGTCTTATAAGAGGGACTTAATATTAAATACATCTTACCATAAAAGGGGAAATCGACAGTCACACAATAATAGGAAGGGACTTTAACACCCCACTTTCACCAGTGGATAGATCAACCAAAATGAAAATAAATAAGGAAACACAAGCGTTAAATGACACATTAAACAAGATGGACTTAATTGATATTTATAGGACATTCCATCCAAAAACAACAGAATACACTTTCTTCTCAAGTGCTCATGGAACATTCTCCAGGGTAGATCATATCTTGGGTCACAAATCAAGCCTTGGTAAACTTAAGAAAATTGAAATTGTATTGAGTATCTTTTCCAACCACAATGCTATGAGACTAGGTATCAGTTACAGGAAAAAAACTGTAAAAAATACAAACACATGGAGGCTAAACAATACACTACTAAATAACCAAGAGATCACTGAAGAAATCAAAGCGGAAATCAAAAAATACCTAGAAACAAATGACAATGAAAATACGATGACCCAAAACCTGTGGCATGCAGCAAAAGCAGTTCTAAGAAGGAAGTTTATAGCAATATAATCCTACCTCAAGAAACAAGAAAAATCTCAAATAAACAACCCAACCTTAAACCTAAAGCAATTAGAGAAAGAACAAAAAAAACCCAAAGTTAGTAGAAGGAAAGAAATCATAAAGATCAGACCAGAAATAAATGAAAAAGAAATGAAGGAAACAATAGCAAAGATCAATAAAACTAAAAGCTCGTTCTTTGAGAAGATAAACAAAATTGATAAACCGTTAGCCAGACTCATCATGAAAAAAAGGGAAAAGACTCAAATCAATAGAATTAGAAATGAAAAAGGAGAAGTAACAACTGACACTGCAGAAATACAAAGGATCATGAGAGATTACTACAAGCAACTATATGCCAATAAAATGGACAACCTGGAAGAAATGGACAGATTCTTAGAAAAGCACAACCTTCCGAGACTGAACCAGGAAGAAATAGAAAATATAAACAGACCAATCACAAGCACTGAAATTGAAACTGTGATTAAAAATATTCCAACAAACAAAAGCCCAAGACCAGATGGCTTCACAGGCAAATTCTATCAAACATTTAGAGAAGAGCTAACACCTATCCTTCTCAAACTCTTCCAAAATATAGCAGAGGGAGGAACACTCCCAAACACATTCTACGAGGCCACCATCACCCTGATACCAAAACCAGACAAAGATGTCACAAAGAAAGAAAACTACAGGCCAATATCACTGATAAACATAGATGCAAAAATCCTCAACAAAATACTAGCAAACAGAATCCAGCAGCACATTAAAAGGATCATACACCATGACCAAGTGGGGTTTATCCCAGGAATGCAAGGATGCTTCAATATATGCAAATCAATCAATGTGATAAACCATATTAACAAACTGAAGGATAAAAACCGTATGATCATCTCAATAGATGCAGAAAAAACTTTTGACAAAATTCAACACCCGTTTATGATAAAAAACTCTCCAGAAACTAGGCATAGAGGGAACTTACCTCAACATAATAAAGTCCATATATGACAAACCCACTGCCAACATCGTTCTCAATGGTGAAAAACTGAAACCATTTCCTCTAAGATCAGGAACAAGACAAGGTTGCCCACTCTCACCACTATTATTCAACATAGTTTTGGCAGTCTTAGCCACAGCAATCAGAGAAGAAAAATAAATTAAAGGAATCCAAATCAGAAAAGAAGAAGTAAAATTGTCACTGTTTGCAGATGACATGATACTATACATAGAGAATCCTAAGGATGCTACCAGGAAACTACTAGAGCTAATCAATGAATTTGGTAAAGTAGCAGGATACAAAATTAATAAACAGAAATCTCTTGCATTCCTATACAGTAATGATGAAAAATCTGAAAGAGAAATTAAGGAAACACTCCCATTTACCATTACAACAAAAAGAATAAAATACCTAGGAATAAACCTACCTAAGGAGACAAAAGACCTGTATGCAGAAAACTATAAGACACTGATGAAAGAAATTAAAGATGATACCAACAGATGGAGAGATATACCATGTTCTTGGATTGGAAGAATCAACATTGTGAAAATGACTATACTACCCAAAGCAATCTACAGATTCAATGCGATCCCTATCAAACTACCAATGGAATTTTTCACAGAACTAGAACAAAAAATTTCACAATTTGTATGGAAACACAAAAGACCCCGAATAGTCAAAGCAATCTTGAGAAAGAAAAACGGAGCTGGAGGAATCAGGCTCCCTGCCTTCAGACTATACTACAAAGCTACAGTAATCAAGACAATGTGGTAGTGGCACAAAAACAGAAATATAGATCAATGGAACAGGATAGAAAGCCCAGAGATAAACCCACACACATATGGTCACCTTATCTTTGATAAAGGAGGGAAGAATATACAATGGAGAAAAGACAGCCTCTTCAATAAGTGGTGCTGGGAAAACTGGACAGCTACATGTAAAACAATGAAATTAGAACACTCCCTAACACCATACATAAAAATTAACTCAAAATGGATTAAAGACCTAAATGTAAGGCCAGACACTATCAAACTCTTAGAGGAAGACATAGGAAGAACACTCTTTGACATAAATCACAGCAAGATCCTTTTTGACCCACCCCCTAGAGAAATGGAAATAAAAACAAAAATAAATAAATGGGACCTAATGAAACTTAAAAGCTTTTGCACAGCCAAGGAAACCATAGACAAGACGAAAAGACAACCCTCAGAATGGGAGAAAGTATTTGCAAATGAAGCAACTGACAAAGGATTAATCTCCAAAATATACAACCAACTCATGCAGCTCAATATCAAAAAAAACAAACACCCCAATACAAAAACGGGCAGAAGACCTAAACAGACATTTCTCCAGAGAAGATATACAAATTGCCAACAAACACATGAAAGGATGCTCAACATCACTAATTATTAGAGAAATGCAAATCAAAAGTACAATGAGGTATCACCTCACACCAGTCAGAATGGCCATCATCAAAAAATCTAGAAACAATAAATGCTGGAGAGGGTGTGGAGAAAAGGGAACCCTCTTGCACTGTTGGTGGGAATGTAAATTGATACAGCCACTATGGAGAACAGTATGGAGGTTCCTTAAAAAACTAAAAATAGAACTACCATATGACCCAGCAATCCCACTACTGGGCATATACCCTGAGAAAGCCATAATTCAAAAAGAGTCATGTACCCCAATGTTCATTGCAGCACTATTTACAATAGCCAGGACATGGAAGCAACCTAAGTGTCCATCGACAGATGAATGGATAAAGAAGATGTGGCACATATATACAGTGGAATATTACTCAGCCATAAAAAGAAACAAAATTGACTTAATTGTAGTGAGACGGATGGACCTAGAGTCTGTCATACAGAGTGAAGAAAGTCAGAAAGAGAAAAACAAATACTGTATGCTAACACATGTATATGGAATCTTAAAAAAAAAAAATGGTTCTGAAGAACCTAGGGACAGGACAGGAATAAAGACACAGACATAGAGAATGGACTTGAGGACACGGGGAGGGGGAAGTGTAACCTGGGATGAAGTGAGAGAGTGGCATGGACATATATACACTATCAAATGTAAAACACATAGCTAGTGGGAAGCAGCCGCATAGCACAGGGAGATTAGCTCCGTGCTTTGTGACCACCTAGAGGGGTGGGATAGGGAATGTGGGAGGGAGACACAAGAGGGAGGGGATATGGGGATGTATATATATGTATAGCTGACTCACTTTGTTATACAGCAGAAACTAACACAACATTGTAAAGCAATTATACTCCAATAAAGATGTTAAAATAAATAAATAAATAAGACAAAAAAATACATCTTGATCTCAGAGTTATCATTAAAGATAAATGTTAAAAAAAAATGGGTGTGTAAATCTAAAATTTATAAACATTTAAAGAAAATGGGTGTGTTTATATAGACAGAAGGCAAAATATAAAGTTAAAAAAAGGTAATTTTTAAGCTATATATATATATATATATATATATATATATATATATATAGTGTGGTCAGTTTTTTTATATTAGAAATTATGTGTTATAAGAGACATACAATCTTGGGGCTTCCCTGGTGGCGCAGTGGTTGAGAGTCTGCCTGCCAATGCAGGGGACATGGGTTCGAGCCCTGGTCTGGGAAGATCCCACATGCCGCGGAGCAACTAGGCCCGTGAGCCACAATTACTGAGCCTGCGCGTCTGGAGCCTGTGCTCCGCAACGAGAGGCCGCGATAGTGAGAGGCCCGCGCACCACGATGAAGAGTGGCCCCCGCTCGCCACAACTAGAGAAAGTCCTCGCACAGAAACGAAGACCCAACACAGCCATAAAAATAAATAAATAAATAAAAGAGACGTACAATCTTAAGGCATAGATGTTATCACTGGAAGACCTATTTTTTAGAATATAGATTTCTAATAATAGTTCTTTTAAATAGAGGTATGCAATTCTTAAAGAAACAGATAGCTTTTGTACCTAGTTTTGAAAATGAGAGTGAGATCCCTAACACCCGAATGTTAAAAATCTGATATTTATCAGTATGAGAAAAATAATTATAATCCAATTCATTTGTACAGGAACTGACAAGGTGTTTTTTTTTAATTGTGAAAAAAATACATATAACATATAATTCACTCTTTAAACTGTTTTTAAGTGTACAGTTCAGTAGCATTAAGTACATTCACAAAGTTGTGCAACTATCACCACCACCCACCTCCAGAACTTTTCCATCATCTCAAACAGAGCTGTACCCATTAAAGACTAACAAATTGGGCTTCCCTGGTGGCGCAGTGGTTGAGAATCTGCCTGCCAATGCAGGGGACACGGGTTCGAGCCCTGGTCTGGGAAGATCCCACATGCCGCGGAGCAACTGGGCCCGTGAGCCACAACTACTGAGCCTGTGCATCTGGAGCCTGTGCTCTGCAACAAGAGAGGCCGCGACAGTGAGAGGCCCACGCACCGTGATGAAGAGTGGCCCCCGCTCGCCGCAACTAGAGAAAGCCCTTGCGCAGAAACGAAGACCTAACACACCCAAAAATTAATTAATTAATTAATTAATTAATTTTTTAAAAAAGTGTTGGTGTGAGAAACAAAGGTGTAATAGACATGGATTTTGTAAACTGTCAAGGTCTCTACATATGTTTGGCATTTGTTTAAAAAAAAAAAAAAAAGACTAACAAATCTCTCCCCCTACCCACCCTCAGCCCCTGGGAACTTGTATTCTACTATATGTCTCTATAAATGTGACTATTCTAGGTACCATATATAAGTGGAATCACACAGTATTTGTTATTTTGTATTTGGCTTGTTTCACTGAGCATAATGTCTTTAAGGTTCATCCATGTTGTAGCATGTGACAGAATTTCATTCTTTTTTTTAAGGCTGAATAATATTCCACAGTATATCTACTACACATTTTGTTTATCCACTCATCAGCTAATGGACATTTGGGTTGCTTCCACCTTTTGGACATGGTGAATAATGCTGCTGTGTTGTTTTTTTTTAAGTAGTAAAATTATTATAGACTTTTCCTTTAGAACTTCCACTCCTCCCAGAGTTAATAACTGTCTTTCTTCTTTTTTTTTTTTTTTGCTTTTGCTTAGTTGTTGGTAATTATCATTAATTTATTCCCAAGCTCATCCTGAGTTGAGTAAATATCTTCTCAACACAAACATTCGTATCAGGTATTCTATTAATTTCATCTGCTTGAAGAAATCCCTCCTGGTGGGGGGATGAGGGTGGGTGAAATGGGTGAAGGGGGTCACAGGATATAATCTTCTAGTTATAAAATAAATAAGTCATGGGGGTGGAATGCACAGCTTGGTGACTATAGTTAGTAATCCTGTACTGTATATTTGAAAGTTGCTAACAAAAACAGACATAATAGATCAATGGAACAGAATAGACAGCCCAGAAGTAAACCCATACATTTACAGTCAACTAATCTTCGACAAAGCAGGCAAGAATATAGGATGGAGAAAAGACAGTCTCTTCAGCAAGTGGTATTGGAAAAGCTGGACAGCCTGCTATAAATCAGTGAAGTTAGAACACACGCTCATACCATGCACAAAAATAAACTCAAAGTGGTTTAAAGACTTAAATATAAAACATGACACCATAAAACTCCTAGAAGAGTTTCTAGGAGGCAAAACATTCTCTGTCATAAATCATAGCAATATTTTCTTAGATCAGTCTCCCAAGGCAAAAGAAATAAAAGCAAAAATAAACAAATGGGACCCACTCAAACTTAAAAGCTTTTGCACAGCAAAGGAAACCACAAACAGAACAAAAAGACAACCTACAGAATGGGAGAAATATTTCCAAATGATGTGACTGACAAGGGGTTAATTTCCAAAGTACACAAACAGCTTATACAACTCAATATCAAAAAACCCAAGCAACCCATTCAAAAAATGGGCAGAAGACATACAGATTGCCAACAGGCACATTAAAAGATGCTAAGCATCACTAGATATTAGAGGAATGCAAATCAAAACTACAATGAGGTATCACCTCATACCAGTCAGAACGGCCAAAAATTTACAAACAATAAACGCTGCTGGAGAAGGTGTGGAGAAAAGGGAGCCCTCCTGCACTGTTGGTGGGAATGTAAATTGGTGCAACCACTATGGAAAACAGTATGGCGGTTCCTTAAAAAACTAAAAATAGAGTTATCTTATTATCCAGCAATCCCACTCCTGGGCATATATCCAGAAAAGAAAAACATATAATTCGAAAAGAGACATGCACGCACCCCAGTGTTTAGCAGCACTATTTAAAATAGCCAAGACATAGAAGCAAACTAAATGTCCATCAACAGATGAGTGGATAAAGAAGATGTGGTACATATATACAATGGAATATTGCTCAGCCATAAAAAAGAATGAAATACTGCCATTTGCAGCAACTTGGATGGACCTAGAGATTATCATACTGATTAAAGTAAGTCAGAGAAAGATAAATATCATATGATATCACTTATATGTGGAATCTAAAAAATAATACAGGGACTTCCCTGGTGGCGCAGTGGTTAAGAATCTGCCTGCCAATGCAGCAGACACGGGTTCGATCCCTGGTCTAAGAAGATCCCACGTGCCGCGGAGCAACTAAGCCCGTGCGCCACAACTACTGAGCCCACACTCTAGAGCCTGCGAGCCACAACTACTGAGACCATGTGCTTAGAGCCTGTGCTCCACAACAAGAGAAGCCACTGCAATGAGAAGCCTGTGCACCGCAACAAAGAGTAGCCCCCGCTCGCCACAACTAGAGAAAGCCTGCGGGTAGCAAAGAAGACCCAGCGCAGCCGAAAATAAATAAATAAATTAATTAATTAATTAAAAAGAGAGAATTTTAAAAATAAAAAAAATATAAATGAATTTATTTACAAAACTGAAACAGGCTCACAGACATAGAAAAAAACTTATGGTTACCAAAGGGGAAGGGGGGGGAATAAATTAGGAGTATGGGATTAACAGATACATACTACTATATATAAAATAGATAAACAACAGGATTTACTATATAGCACAGGGAACTATATTCATTATCTTATAATAACCTATAATGAAAAAGAATCTGAAAAACACACACATATATATATAAAACTGAATCATATTGCTCTACACCTGAAACTAACACAATATTGTAAATCAACTATACTTCAATTAGAATAAAAAGGTGCTAAAAGTAAATCAAAATTCTTCATCACAAAAAAAACATTGTTAACTAGACACAACAACCTATTGTGATCATTTCACAGTATATACAAATATTGAATCATTATGTTGTATGCCTGAAACTAATATAATGTTATATGTCAATTTTACCTCACAAAAATATTAATTTTTTTAAAAAAGATATTGCAGCCTCAAAAAGAAAGAAAGCAAGAAAGAAAGAAGAAAGAAAGAAAGAAAGAAAGAAAGAAAGAAAGAAAGAAAGAAAGAAAGAAAGAGACAGAGAGGGAGGGAGGAAGGAAGGAAGGAAGAAAGGGGGAAAGGGAGAAAGAAATCCTCCCTAGAATCTTCTGACTTGCTCTAATCTGAGCCCATTGCTCTCCAGACCTGCTTCTCCACTGTTGATGTGGAATTTCCCTCCATCTTCCCACTAAGGGTTCCCATTGCCTGTTGAGTGTTGGTTGGACATTGTCTTCTGTTTGTGGAGTTGCCATTGAGAGGTCAAAAGCCACTCTGGTTCTTTGTACATTTTATGAAACCTTCAGTAATCAGGATGTTCTATCATTTTTAGAACATAAAACTTGTGGGGGAGAGGGTTCAACCTAAACACCCTTCTTGCTTGGTCCCCAGTGCAGGAGAAAACAAGTATATTAGGGGTGGGAGAGAGTTCCTGTGGTAAATCAGCAGTCAGTAAACATGGCGGTTATGGGAAGAAGAGGAAAGTGGGTTTTTTTTTTTTAATTTAATAAATATGGTAAATGAATGAATGAATTTCCCTTAAGAATAGGAGAAAGGAAGTCCCCTTTCTTCCCTCCCTCCCTTTCTTCCCTCCCTCTTTTCTTCCTTCCTTCCTTCCTTTCTTTCTCTCTCTCTCCCTTCCTTTCTCTTTTTCTTTCTTTCTTTTTTTCTTTCTTTTTCTTTCTCTCTCTCTCCCTCCCTCCCTCCCTCCCACCCTCCCTCCCTCTCTCTCCCTCTCTCTCTCTCTCTCTCTCTCTTTCATCTGTATCCCTTTCCAGAAATGGTTCCTTCATCTGGAAGAATAATTTCCCTCACAGAGAGTCAGACCTCTTTCCTGAAAATGAAACACACGCAGGCAGCCTGCTCTGGCCGCACCTCCCATGCTCCACCTGCTTCCTCCTAGTCAAGTGAAAGTGGAGTGACAAGGGGAGGTCCACCAGGCCAGCCCAGGGGACAGAAGAGGAGTGAAGAGAATCACCCTCCTCCCCTGTGCCCTTGGGCGAGCCTTATATTGTCACTCTTATTTGTGACATGGCCATGAGCTCGCAGGAAATCATTTGAAGTAAAAAACTGACAACTTATTGCACAGCTCAAAAAGGCTATTCATCGTAAAGCAGTTATACTCCAATAAAGATGTAAAAAAAAAAGAAAAGGCTATTCAATATGTTTTTCATACACCTACCGAATACTTCCTTGAAGAAGCCTAGAGATCCTTCTGACATGAGACTTTAAACCTCACAGCAATGCACAGATGTCGGTGGTGACTCTCACTCTTGCAGTAGAGCTAAAAGGACAGGGGCGACCGAAATGTCAGTCAGCTGTTAGTCCCAGGAAGACAAGCCCCCCACCATGACGGACTGCAATGCATTGTTGTTAATTAACTGGCAAAGAGATTGGGTTTAGTTTAAAAAGTGATAATGATTTGGATTCATGACAATCTAACCAATCCAGAGTTTGTCCTGATTTATTCTAGAGAAACATGCACAATACTATTACCTTTATCCCAAAATGCATTTAGAGTTCTTATTATGTACGTGGCATAATTAAAAGCAGTAATATTTTATTTTACGAAATTAGGTGTTTCTTGAACTCTGAAGGTGAACTCTATAAATACTCTATTTGGGCTTCCAAGTCTCCCCGGGTGTGAAGAACAGACCTCCCCCTTGGAAAATTCAGCCTCTAACACAATGCCTGGCACATAAAAGGGCTCAGGAAATAAATTAATGAATGAGTTAATAAACAGGAGGCCTGTGGCTTCAGCAAACAAATGTATAAACACAGGCACCCTCATTCAAGGAAAATTCAGGCTCGACCCTCAGGCTGATCATCAAAAAGCCACACAGGCTAATAGTTGGTTTTACTATCGTTTTCCCCTTCCAGGTCTGGATTTCTTAGTCTTTACATCAAAAGCACAAGTAAAAAAGGAATCCTCCAAGGTTGTACATCCCTTTTGTGTGATAAATAGTAAAATCAATTCAGGACTTCTCTGGTGGTGCAGTGGTTAAGAATCCACCTGCCAATGCAGGGGACACGGGTTCGATCCCTGGTCGGGGAAGATCCCACATGCCGCGGAGCAACTCAGCCCGTGCACCACAACTACTGAGCCTGTGCTCTAGAGCCTGTGAGCCACAACTACTGAGCCCACATGCCACAACTACTGAAGCCCACGCGCCTAGAGCCTGTGCTCCGCAACGAGAGAAGCCACTGCAATGAGAAGCCCGCGCACCGCAACGAACTAGAGAAAGCCCACGCACAGCAACAAAGACCAAATGCAGCCAAAAATAAATAAATAAATTTAGTTTTAAAAAGTGGGGATACGCTTACTGCAGAGCCCAAACCGATCAGCCAGATAAAAGTCTAGGCTCTGCAGGTCATACGGTCATCTAGCCTGTACTTTCCTAAATGTTTTCTTCTCTGGTATCATTAAAGGCCTTATTCACCTGCTGGTAAACAATGAATACAGATTAGTGGTCATTAATCAAGGTCTTGGGTCACTTAATAGGATGGCTCAGTGGATGGTTTCTATCGGGCCGAGCACCTGATGGGTCATCAGGGTGACCAGGTCGAGCACAGCTGCATTCCAACCACGTTCTGTCTCAGAAGGAAATGCCCCTCTCGTTCTCCACCCGCACTTACGGCTGAAGAAAGTAAAAAACGTGGGAACACAGGGGCCATATCCGTGCCTATTAGGCCTTCAGATTTGGCTGCTGCCCTCCCCCGCCCCATGAGGCCTGCCATCCAGCACCCCTCCTTCACTGGCATCAGGGTCAGGACTGTACGAGCCATTAGCTCCCAAAGTCTTCACTGCCAGCATCCGCCCTTTACCTTGTTTTCTCCAATCCCAAGAATTGGTGGAAGGGACAAGTAATTCCCATTTATGGAAAAAAAAAACCTCTAAAAGGCTTTTTATTATTTTTCATACTCCCAAGTAAAAGTCTTTGCAGCACTGCATGAAAAAGCAGTGAGATTTTCAAGTTAAATGTATCTGCATTCCACGGGACCATCCCCAGCTCACAGAGACAGTTCCGTCTCTATCCCTAATAAGTGTCGGATTCTGCACAAGGTTTCATGAATAAAAAGGAGTTCTGGTGCTTTTACAAAGTTTGACAACAGGAGTCCCAGCAGCTCGGGAGTGGCAAGAGTGGCAATGTCCAGCCACTCAGCTCTGCGAAGGCGCTCGCTGTGCTGTCCCCACACCCAGGTGCTCCCCACCACAGCCTCTGCCAAGATGCCCAGGAGAGACAGCAGGTCAGCTCAAAAGGCAGTAGAGCTGGCCTTCTGTATCCGTGGTTCCACATCCGCAGATTAAACCAATCGCAGATCAAAAATAAAATTATTTTTTTAATTCAAGAAAGTTCCCCAGAACAAAACTTGAATTTGCCATCCAGCAACTATTTACAAAGCATTTGCTTTGTATTTACAGCTATTTACATAACATTTACATTGTATTAGGTATTAAAAGTCATCTAGAAGTTAAAAAAAAAAAGTCATCTAGAAATGATTTAAAGTACACAGGGGTGGGGGGGATATGCGTAGGTTATATGCAAATACTACACCGCTTTACATAAGGGACTTGAGCATCTGTGGGTTTTGGCATCTCCAGGGGTCCTGGAATGAATCTCCCTGATACCGAGCCCAAGGAGAGATCCACCAAATGTCATCCAAATCTGATCCTGCAAACGGTGATGTGAAAAAAAAAAATCATGCAGACAAAAGGAAAAGGGGATGCAAAAGGAAAACAAGCCAAAGTGACCAACCAAGAAATGAAAGAAGACGCACCTGCAGAAATAGAGCTGCTAAGGAAAGGCCAGCCTCTGTGGAGCAGGGGAGAAAGAAGCCAAATCTGATCAACATAAAGGGAGTCTCACCAGCTGTCCTGGTGTTCCCCTTCTTGTAAAATCCAGAGGAATTGTTCTACCAACTGTTTTGTAAATGCAAGATTTTAATTGTTCTAGAAATACACTTTTAAGAAGAAGGATACCCACTCTATGCCTTAAAAATTTTTTTATAAGTATAAATACATTTTTTAAGAAGTGAGTTCATCGGCTGGTTGGTTGTTTTCAGTACCACCAAAAATTAATGAAATATCAATTTAAAGGAGGCTTTGATCATAGGCTGGGGCTGGGGGGAGCGTGTGTTGGAAGTTTTTAATGTAACAAGAAGCATAGCCAAATGGCAATTTGAAGTTCTAATCATGCATTTAACTTGTTGTAAAGATTTTCTATGACTTACTTTATCTCCCTGTTGTCTTTTGGTGGAATTATTTATAAAACTGTTCCCTGATCCTTGCTCTTCCTAATAGAACTGGGCGCTCTCTGTGACAACTTTGTTCTCAGTAGCCCAGCTTTTCCTAATAACGCTGTTAAAGTGCTGTGAAAAATTGGAAAATTTTGAGCATGTAGTGTATACGATATTAAATGATGACCTAGTAGAATTTTAGTTAACAAGTTATCAATGTTTTAAAATCATGGTCTATATTTTTCCAGCTGTATTGAGATATAACTGAGGGATAACACTGTGTGAGTTTAAGGTGTACAATGTGGTGATTTGATACATGCGTATGTATCAAAATGATTATCACAGTAGGGTTAGTTAACACCTCTATCACCTCGTATAATTGTGTGTGTGTGTGTGTGTGTGTGTGTGGTAAGAACATTGAAGATCTAGTCTCTTAACAACTTTCAAGTATATAATACAGTATTGTTAACTGTAGTCACTATGCTGTACATTACATCCCCAGAACTTATTCATCTTATAACTGGGAGTTTGTACTCTTTGACTAACATCTCCCCATTACCCCCACTCCTTAGCCCCTGGTAATCACCTCTCTGCTCTGTTTCTATAAGTCTGTTTTTTTAAGATTCCACAGATAAGTGAGATGATACAATATTTGTCTGTCTGACTTATTGCACTTAGCAGAATGCCCTCAAAGTCCTTGCAGAACCTCTTTTTAAGAACAATTTGTCTCCAAATTTTAAGCTGGAAAGTCACTAGAATAACTGTTTGGAAAAAAATTATATAGCTTTTAAATTTTTCAGTACTTGCATTAAGAACTATATAGAAATTGATCATCATGCGTATATACTGATCACCAAATGAAAACCAGTAAAACATCAATTAAAGAAGAAAGAAAGTCTGAAAACACAAGGCCTGGTAGAAATCATAGGTAGAGAGATAGGGGCTCCCGACCCAGAGAGGTTCTGAAACTTGTCTGACATCAGAGAGCAAGACATGAGTCATGCCTTCAGGGTCCTTCACGCCCAGCCCAGGGTTGTGTCCATTACCCCACGTGGCCTCCTTGAGGTAACTCATCATCGTACAGTCATGCATGGCTTGCAAAGCCAAAGAGCCAAAAATGGGTTCAAATCTAGATTTTCTCATTCACTAGATTGCCGATGGCAATGATTCCCAACCCAAACTGTGTATCAGGTCATCTGAAGGAGCTATGAAAAAAATACAGTTTCTCGGACTCCTTTTCCAGAGAGTCTGACTCATTTGTTCTCAGGTGGGGCTCAGGCATTTTAATTTTTAAAGAAACATCCTCAGGTGCAGCTAATTAGATGAAAATCAGTGCTCCATGGCTCTGGTTCTCCACCCTGGGCACCCACTGGAGTCGGGGGAGCTTTAAAAGCTACATGCCTGAGTCCCATCTTCAGAGAGGCTGATTCACCTAGTCTGAGGCTCAGCCTCAGCACGAAAGCAGGTGACTCCATCGTGTAGCCAGGGACAAGAACCAGGGCTCATGGGCTCCTTGAACCATGAAGCTCTAGTCTAAGTTATCTCCCAAGAAAGCTTTAGGGACCTGATCATTGCCATTCCTAAAATTCCAGAGCTGTCAACGTGCAATAAAGGCTTGCTGATAGACTTGTCTGAGGAGGCTCGATGTTAATGGACAGGTGAGAAGGAAAGGGCAAGCTTAAGAAATACCGAGCATTTAGTATGAAAAAGTCCCGAGGGTAGATTAGGCAGTCAGTCAAGCAAATATTACGACGTTATTTTACAAACTCACAGGTGGCACTTTTGGGGGCAGTAGAGGCTACTCTCCAAAGCCTGGCATCTCCTTATTTCCGAGGATATTTCGAGAGTGGAAATGAGCAAATTCTAGCTACCTTAACTAATTCCTATCACAGACAAAATCACTCTTGAGCGAGTCTAATGGAGTCCAATCCTGCCACAAGGCTCTGGAGAACAGGATAATTCATTTACCAGATGCTGTGCCCCGTAGGTGAGCAACAAAGGATGTTATAATGAAGGATATGACCCACCAATGGGAATTCATACCACAGAAGAGCTATTTTCCTGAATGACTAAGAAAACTGATTTCCCCATTCAACGTTATTTAGCAAGAATGATAAGTGAACAAGTAGGCTAGCAAAGCTGTCTAGGCTGCATAATCCACATCTGGAATAAACATGGTGGGGAAGGAATTTATCAGCCTATTAACAGGGCCTATCTTGGCATGGAGGGACTATGGTGATTTTTATTATCTCCTTTATATTTTTCTATCTTTCCTAAATGTTTTATCAAGTACAAGGATTTTTTTTTAATATTTATTTTTGGCTGCATCAGTTCTTTTTTTTTAAATTTTTTATATTAATTATTTTTTATTTTTTTAATTTAATTTTTATTTTTGGCTGCGTTGGGTCTTTGTTTCTATGCGTGGGCTTTCTCTAGTTGCGGCGAGTGGGGGCTACTCTTTGTTGCAGTGCGTGGGCTTCTCATTGCAGCGGCTTCTCTTGTTGCAGAGCACGGGCTCTAGGCGCGTGGGCTTCAGTAGTTATGGCACATGGGCTCAGTAGTTGTGGCACACGGGCTTAGTTGCTCCGCGGCATGTGGGATCTTCCCGGACCAGGGCTCAAATCCGTGTCCCCTGCATTGGCAGGCGGATTCTTAACCACTGCGCCACCGGGGAAGTCCCTGCATCAGTTCTTAGTTGCAGCATGCGCGATCTTTGCTGCAGCATGTGGGATCTTTCGTTGTGGCGCGCGGGCTTCTCTCTAGTTGCGGCACGGTGGCTCTCTAGTTGTGGCGCATGGGCTTAGTTGCCCCGTGGCATGTGGGATCTTAGTTGCCTGACCAAGGATTGAATCCACGTCCCCTGCGTTGGAAGGCAGATTCTCAACCACTGCACCACCATGGAAGTCCCCTATAGTAGGTTTTTATACATTTGCTGAACAAGTGAATTTCCTCTCAAAGAAGAACGGTAGCACTTTATAACGATAACATATGTTTATTTACATGGAGCCATTTTCAAAGCATGTGAGACTTGCAGCTCCAAATAAGATCCCCAGAACGGCAGAACTGACATCTCCTGGGAATTTCTTAGAAATTCAGTATCTTAGCCTCCTGTTTCCTGCCTCTGTTCCCTCCCCCTACACACACCCCACTGAATCAGTTTTAATAAAATCCCCAGGCAACTCTCATGCCATCCGACTTTGAGAAGAATTGGTCTAGAGCATCGTCCCTCAACCTTGGCTGCACTTTGGAATCAATGGGGACTCCAAAATACAGATGCCTGGGCTCCAGCCCCCAAGAGTCTGATTTAATCAGTCTGAGAACCAGGATTCTTAAAAATGCCCCCAGTGTGCAGCCAGGGATAAGAACCATTTGCTCGGCATCCTTGCTTGAGAGCTTCAAAACTCCTGCAGTATTTTGTAAGCCAGTGTCTCACCTACACAGTGATTTCTCTCCTCTTTACTGCTCAACCTTCCCTTATCGTATTACTTTTCCTCTTCCAAAAAATACCTCCTAGTCTCCTTTGTCAATAAATGTTTATTGAGCATCTAGAATTTGCATAAACACAAAACCTGTTCTTAAACTTCCTTTGGCAGTAAATTATCTAAATGCTCTTTCTTGGGCTCGTTCTTCATGAATCCTCTTTTTTTTTTAAATAAATTTATTTATTTATTTATTGGCTGCATTGGATCCTCCTTGCTGTGCAGGGGCTTTCTCTAGTTGCGGCGAGCGGGGGCTACTCTTTGTTGCAGTGCGCGGGCTTCTCACTGTGGTGGCTTCTCCTTGTTGTGGAGGACAAGCTCTAGGCACGTGGGCTCAATAGTTGTGGCTCACGGGCTCTAGAGCGCAGGCTCAGTAGTTGTGGCACACAGGCTTAGTTGCTCTGCGGCATGTGGGATCTTCCCAGACCAGGGCTCGAACCCATGTCCCTGCATTGGCAGGTGGATTCTTAACCACTGCACCACCAGGGAAGTCCCTGAATCCTCTTTTCTAATTTTGTAAGCATTCATTGGTGCCACTACAACTATGGGTTATTATTTCCTGAAACAGGAAAAGAAAATTAATCACATTTTGTCCAGTTTTAAAACAACTTAAGCATATATATACACACTACTATATATAAAATAGATAACCAACAAGGATCTACTGTATAGCACAGGGAGCTATACTCAGTATTTTGCAATAGCCTCTAAGGGAAAAGAATCTGGAAAAGAATCTATCTATCTATCTATCTATCTATCTATCTATAGAATCTATATATATATATATACACATATATATATAAAACTGAATCACTGCGCTGTACACCTGAAATTAACACATTGTAAATCAACTATACTTCAATAAAATAAAATAAAATGAACAGTTAGAAAAAAAACAATTTAAGGATTATTCTGAGCCACAGAGACATCAAAAGCTGATTGTATGTAAAAGGAACTCTATTCTGTCCTTTAGCCTTTATAAATGTATCAGCGTCCTGTTTTCTCATCCTAACTGTAACAGCTAACAGAGGGCTTGCAATGGACCTGGCACCGTGCTCCGTGTATTACTGTGTTAATTATCTCAGTTAATCCACCCAACAGCACTATGAGGCACATTCTACTGTGTTTTGTTTTTTGTCTTTGTTTTTGTTTATTTTTGGCCTCACCACAGGCATGCGGGATCTTAGTTCCCCGACCAGGGGTGGAACCTGTGCCCCCTGCAGTGGAAGTGCAGAGTCCTAACCACTGGACGACCAGAGAAGTCCCTATGACCATCCAATTTTAATGGCTCTTTTCTTTCCTCCTCCTCTCAGCTAGGAAATGATTTCTTTTAATCCCTTCTGGCTGTTCTGGAGCACGATTTCCCAGCCTTGGCCCTGTTGACATTTTAGCCTGGAGAGCCCTTTGCGGTGAGGCTGTCCTGAACATTGCAGGAAGCACCCCACCCTCCTGTACACCCCCAACATCCTGGCACCGACTGTGACAAACAGAAATGTTTTCAGATGTGGTTGCACGTCCCCTGGGGGTGCAGAGCAGAAGGGTGAAATCCCCACCTCACCCCACCCCCAGTTAAGAACAACTATTCTGGAACTATTCGCTGGAATTGCAATACCACACATGCATATTTTGCCATACTTCATCCCTAAATACCATCTCAAAGATCTCAAGCCTCCATGGTAGCTCTCCCCAGCATTTTCACCTGCTTTTCTCCTTGCCCTTGCCTTCTTGGGCCCTCGTCAGATCACTTCCCAGGCATCTCCGCCGGGGGCAGCATGCGGGCGGCTGCAGCAGGGAGCACAGGACGGACTTAGAGGGTTCCTGTGATTCTTGGGGTGTGGGGCTGGAGGGGCTCTGCCGTTGCTGCTGCCCTAACTACAGACCTGACTCGCTCCTGCAGGCCTTGCTCTGAGGCTCACGTGGACACCACTGTAACACCTCCGACGCGATTCCAGCAGTCCCTCATAGAACACAAATGTCTGACGGTGTCAGTGAACGCAAAACATCTCTGCCTTAAATGCAGTCTGCCTGAGGGTAAAGCAAGACTCCGATATGTAAACAGAAAAGACAAAATTATACATGAAATAAATATGCTGACTAGAGATGTTAGCTTGTCTGTACTCCACGTGGGTCTTAATGGTGTGTGTATTTCCGGATGTAAATACGTGTGGTGGGAAATTATTGTTTTATTTTTGAGATCAAGTTAAAAAGGACACATTAAACAAGACTGCCCATGGCCAGCTTCTAGTTGACCTTCCACCATGATGCCCGAAGCCTCAACAATACAATAGCTACCACTATTGAGCACTTAGTATCCACCAAACTCTGTGCCAAGTGCCCTACCTGAGTTGTCTCATTCAACCTTCCAACAGCCCTAGAAGTGCGTCATTATCAACTCCATTTTACAGATGACAAAACCTCACACTGGTCAAGTAATTTGACCATGCTCATATTTCTGGCAAACCATGAAACAGGGATTCAGACCCACAGGTCTGTCCCCAAGGTTTGTGTGTGTGTGTGTGAGTGCGTGTGTGAATAGATTAATTATGGTAAAACACGTATATCATAAAACTGTCCACTTTAACCATTCTTAAGTGTCCAATTCAGTGGCATTAAGTACATTCACATTGTTGTACAGCCATCACCACCATCCATCTCCAGAACTTTTTCAACTTCCCAAACTGAAACTCTGTCCCAATTAAACACTAACTCCCCCTCCCCCTCCCCCAGCCCTCCTTGTTTCTGTCTCTGTGAATTTGACTACTCTGGGCACTTCATATAAATGGAATCATGCAGTATTTATCTTTTTGTGGCTGGCTTACTTCACTTAGAAGAATGTTGTCAAGGCCCATCTATGTTGTGGCATGTGTCAGAACTTCCTTCCTTTTTAAGGCCAAATAATATTCCATAGTACGTATAGACCACATTTTGTTTATCCATTCACCTAGTGATGGTCACTTGGGATACATCCACCTTTTGGCTGTTGTGAATAATGCTGCTGTGAGCATGGGAGTACAAATATCTCTTTGCGATCCTGCTTTCTTTGGGGTATATATCCAGCAATGGAATTGTTGGGTCATGTAGTAATTCCATGTTTAATTTTTTGAGGAACCGCCATACTGTTTTCTGCAGGGGCTGAACCATTTTACACTCCCACTAACAGTGGGCCGGGGTTCCAGTTATCCACATGCCTGCCAATACTTGTTTTGGGCTTTGGGATTTTTTTGATAGCAGCCCTCCTGATGGATGTGAAGTGTGTCCCTGAAACCTATACCAAGTCTTTCCCTTTTGGAACTCTTCTTCTTAATTCAGTAGCAGTAGCACACACACAACGGAAAGATCTTGATCACAGTGCAGAAACGCGTGAGGATTCATGCCCATTCCACCCCTCTCTGCACTCAGCTTGGTTTCTGTAGGTTGGCAGGATGGAATCATATAAAGCCTCCCCCTCGCTCTAGCCCCCGGCCTCCTTGATGTCAAAGTATGCTTCCTCCTCTTTTCTCTTTTCTACACTCTCAGGATTCTCTGTAAACACTCCGGAAACATTTAGAAAAGAAAATAAGTCATGTTTCAGGAGAGATCAGCCTATTTTAATTCCATTCATTTTAATGGGAATGCTCTTTCAGGAAACCTGCTCTGACTTGATCACGGGAGCTTGGGGTAGGCAAATTCTCCGCCCGGCCTTCAGAACCTGGGCAGAGGGTGAGGCTGCCCAGGCGGACAGAGTGTGACTCACACCGGCTCACCTCTCAGCGGCGGGGGCTCCACCCTGGGCGTGCCGTGCTCTCCTCCTCCCTGTTCTCCCTCCGTCGGCTTCAGCCTCTCAGGCCTTCCTTGCTTCCAGGCTCCCTGGGAAGCCGGGGCTGGAAAACCATGGTGATGAATCACAGCCCCTCTGACCACTCCAGGGAAGGCAGCAGCAGCTCCAGAATGACTCGTGGAGAATCAGGACCCAAGGTCCCAGCTCAGAAGCCGTGACAGTTTCAGAGCAAATTATTGTTCCAAGGTCTCCTGATCAGAGCTGCTCGCTCAAGACGGAAGACCACTCCCAACCTGGACCAAAGGCAGCTGTAATCAGGACGCTGATGGACTTGATGTGCTCAGCAAGTGCAGTCAATTAGGCTTGGGTGTATGCTGACAAGTTAAAAATCACCCACAGTTGGTTGCTGGGAACGAAACTGGTGCAGCCACTGTGGAGAACAGCATGCAGGTTCCTTAAAAAACTAAAAATAGAGTTACCATATGTTCCAGCAATCCTACCCCTGGGTATATATCTGGACAAAATTCAAATTTGAAAAGATACATGCACCCCTATGTTCACAGCAGCACTATTTACAACAGCGAAGACATGGAAGCAACCTAAAAGTCCATCGACAGATGAATGGATAAGGAAGATGTGGCACATATATACAATGGAATATTACTCAGCCATAAAAAGGATGACATAATGCCATTTGAAGCAACATGGATGGACCTAGAGAGAACCATACTAAGTGAAGTAAGTCAGACAAAGACAAACATCATATATCACTTATATGTCAAATCTAAAAAAAATGATACAAATGAACTTATTTACAAAACAGAAACAGATACACAGACACAGAAAACAGATTTATGGTTACCAAAGGGGAAAGGCGGAGGTGGGGGATAAATTAGGAGTTTGGGATTAACAGATACACACCACTATATAAAATAGATAAACAAGGACCTACTGTGTAGTACAGGGAACTATACTCAATATCTTGTAGTAACCTATAATGGAAAAGAATCTGAAAAAGAATATATATATGTAAAACTAAATCACTTTGCTGGACACCTGAAACTAACACAACATTGTAAATCAACTACTTCAATAGAAAAAAAAAATAACCACCCAGTGTTGGAATCATAGACTCATAGCATTTTAGGGCTGAAGGGGATTTTCAATCTATAACATCAAAGAATTTCAGGATTAAAATAATGTGCAGTATTGATCTTATCCGGAGTCGTGCTGGAACTGGCTTACACTGTCTCATCAGAACCAACTGTTAAATTTTCAGGAAATGTGTGAACCAGTTAATTTCAAGTTGGTAGCTTGAAAGGGGCCTTTGGTGGGATCCTCACACCACAGAAATTGACAAACACTACAAATCAGGGCTTCCCTCTCTCCCCCTCCTCCACCAAGAACTGGTTGTTTAGAAATTTACTAGCACATCATTGATCTTATGCAAGCCTTTTATTTATAGATAAGAAAACTGAGCCCCAGAGAGGGGAAATGACTCATCTAGGATCACACTATAAATTAGTGTCAGAATTCAGAATCCAAATCCTTTGTGTCCTAATCCAGTGAATGGCTACCTAAAGCGCAGCCCTGTTACCCACAGCCCAGCATCCTGCCAAAAAATAGAGCCATGTGAGAGGGTGTAATTGCAGTAAAAACAGGGAGTGAGAGATGAATAGCTATCTTGAAAACAGGTTCTCTGGGGAAGAGATTGCTCACTATCAGGCCCACCCTGGATCTGCTCTAATAGTTTAAGCTGAGGGACGAGCACTGTTTTTGTCATATTTGTGTGGAATGCAACAGGAAGACTTGGACACAACGGTGTATCTGTGATACCGTCAACAAGAAGAGGCTTGGTTGCCCTTGAAGAAAAAAGAGGAGGGAATTCCCTGGCGGTCCAGTGGTTAGGACTCTGCGCTTTCACTGCCGAGGGCCTGGGTTCAATCCCACGTCAGGATACTAAGATCCCGCAAGCTGCTCAGTGCGGCCAAAAAAAAAAAAATTAAGCTAAATTTTAAAAAAAGAAAAAGAGGGCTTCCCTGGTGGCGCAGTGGTTGAGAATCTGCCTGCCAATGCAGGGGACACGGGTTCAAGCCCTGGTCTGGGAAGATCCCACATGCCGCGGAGCAAATGGGCCCGTGAGCCACAATTACTGAGCCTGCGCGTCTGGAGCCTGTGCTCCGCAACAAGAGAGGCCGCGATAGTGAGAGGCCCGCGCACCGCGATGAAGAGAGGCCCCCGCTTGCCGCAACTAGAGAAAGCCCTTGCACAGAAACGAAGACCCAACACAGCCAAAAATAAATAAAGAAATAAATAAAACTTAAAAGAAAAAAAGGTGGCATGTTTGGAAAACTTGGGATAAACAGATTGACCACAAGTAAGAAGAAACTAAGATTCGTAGCCTGAAAATCCATCATTTTGGCTCCATTACCAGACTTGCTCTACTGTTTCCTGTGATGCACGTGGCTCCCAAACAAAAGCAAACGGACTTTGATGCTCACACCTTTATCCACGGTGTGACTTTCCTGTCGTTTCACGGCTGAACTCAGAGCCCTGGTTTAGGACTTTTATGCGCAAAAGGAGAGAACACGTGGCCGGCCATAAGCCAGAGGAGCGGGCAAGGGAAGGACAGATGGAGGAGGTGTAAACCCAGACTGGGGGGAATATTCCAATTGGGTCTCAAGAGCTGGGCTCAGAAAGGCAGAGCCCCCCCACCCTCCACCGCTGCAGAGGGCAGGGAGCCTGGGAGAAACGGAGAGGCCTCTGCTTCTTCCTGGTTTAATCACCCACCAGTGACAGCAGAGCAGGGACTGGGCAGCCCCACTGCACAGGATGAAGAAAAGAGGAGACAGTATACTTCCAAAGCAGGAGGGAAGAGGCGAACATCTCTAAGGGGCTGTGGATTCCTTTCCCTCCACGCTCCCTCTGTAACCCCTTGCGGTTGCTCTGGTCAACCCAGCCTCACTACCGATTGGCTCTTCCAAAAATCACTGCCGCTGTCTCATCATTTTCCAGAGGCTCCTTCTCCATCCCGGCCCCCGGGGCCACCGCAATGCTCACTCCCTCTGACTCTGAGAGCAATGCCCTCCGCTCTCACCTCCCCCCCCCCCCACCCTTCATCGCTCTGCCTTTGCGAGGTTGCACAGCTGTCACCTCTTTAACCTATGATTGTCCTCTCGGCCCTGAGGATAGCCACGGTCTCACCTGAAGAGTGACGTGACTCCTGGTGTCACTGGTGGCAGGACAAGAGGGCCCTCACGATGGGCAAAGGAAAAGAGAACTCAGGTCCTGGGTGGGCAGCCCTCTTGCCCAGACTCCAGATGCCAGCTGTAAAGTCAGGGATGCCTGTGTGAGGGGTGCAGAAGGAAGCCAGTCAACTGGAAATATCCAGTCCCTGGAAGGAGGATGCCCGGACAAGGACCCCCTTTGAGGCTGGGGTGCGGAGAACCCTGCTCCCCTTTGGGATGAAACCCAGGAAGCTGGCTGTGCTGGATTAGAACCATATACCTTGCAAATCTGATATTTACTGTATCGTTTCTGTTCTCTGTTTAGTACTTGGAACAGTCTTTTTCTTTTTTAAGTTTCAGTATGTCACAGCAGTAGTAAGAAGAAAAAAGGGAAAGGGTTGTACCTACTCTTTGGCCAAAATATGATAGAAGTGGCAGCATGCTACATCATCAAGGTTCTGGGTTTTGAAGCGATTTTTTATTTCTGTCACCTCCTCTTTGAAATGCCTCTTCCAGACTTCTGAGCCTCTCACCTGCCCTAATTCTCCTGCACCTGCCTTTGAGGTCACCTTTTCTCCTCCTCCTCCTCCCCTAAGGGGGCTCTTTCCCAAAGGGATGCTCTGTGCCTTCCCGTCTGCCTCTTCAGTCTGCCCTCACAAGGTCATCTGCTGTCAAGACTTCAGCTGTGACCTCCATGAGGATGATCCCAAACGTTTATCTCTCGTCTTGACCTTTCTCCAGACCAATTTCAAACTTCTCCTGGGCCACACTGCCTGGATAGGTGATTGCTGTCATAAACCAACATTTCCAAAATGGCATTTATTTCTTTCAACCCAAGCCCCTAAATTTCAGAATGACCTTGGACAACCTCCCCATTCTTCAGCCTCACATCTAGTTACCAAAGCCTATCGACTCCATGTCCACTGACCTCTCTACTCCGCCCACCCTCTTCTTTCCAGCACCCGTGTCCCCACCCAGCCCAGGCTGCATCACCTCTTCCCTGCACTGTTGCAAAGCCCCCTGACCTGGGCTCCCCGCTTCCAGGCTCTGTAACCACTCGAAATCAACCAGGTCAACCCTGACAGCATTCCGTTCCTCAAGCCCAGGCGAGGATGTCTTCTCCTCTGCCTGAAACACCTTGCTCTGCTTGCGTTCAAGGTCACAGATGGTGGCCCTTCCCCAAAGTCTACCACTGCCTCTCCCTAAACACTACCTGCAGGCCTGTTTCTTCTCCCTAGAAAGCTTTTCCTTGCAATGTCACCTGCCCAAAGCTCTTTTCTCCTAATCCAAAATCTGCTTCAAATGACACGGTCCGCTTGGATTCTTCTCTGATACCCTCACCCAGGTTGCCTCACTGTCTTGCCCCAGAGTGCGGCAGGGCTCCGCGTGGTACCCACCCGCTCTGCCCTGTATCACAGCATCGCCTGTGCTCCCTCTTCCTTTCCCCACCTTAGCGATGCCTCCATCTCTCACTGTCCGAGCCAGAAACTCGGAAATGATTCCAGATTCCTTCTTCTCCCTCATTCAACACTCAAGTCCTCTCAAATCTGCGTCTGAAATCTCTCTCATCCTTCCTCGCAGGCGGTAGCTCAGGCCATCCTCATCCCGGGAGCAGGGGCGGGACTTCCTAAGCAGCACTGAGATAGGCCGCCCCAATCTCCACCCTGCTCGCTACCTGTGTGACCTCGGGGAGGTTAGCCTTCAGCTTTTCTGAGCCTCAGTTTCCTCATCTGCAAAAGGGGTTCAAAAAAAAAAAAACTCTCCAAAATTTTATACACACACACACACCGAGAGAAACTAGCATATGTGGTAAACACTCATCAGATTAGACTTTTATGATTTTTTTTCCTTTAATTAAGAAAACAACTTCCTAATTGGCCCCTGGCTGCAGTGACACAAGAAGAAAATCCAGTGCTCACTATGCCCCCGATGAGCTTATAAAAGACACACATGTTCCCACATAGAACTTTTCATTTAAAGCCAATAACTCGCAGAATAATTTTTTTTTTTTTTAAGCTTGTAAGGCCCTGCAGGCCGAGGCCCAGCTGCACCTCCTGCCGCTAAGATGCACCTCCAGGATAGAGCAGCGAGCAGACAGCCAAATGCAGCCGCGATAGTACAGCGAGCAGCCCGCCATAGGCAGCCGCCCGCGCATGCGCACTCGCCCGCGCATGCGCACTCGCCCAAGCTTGCACGTGCTGTTCTCAGGCCTCTAATCCTCCCGATCCACCCGCCCCCCGCAAACCCCACTGCCTCCTACGTCGACCTACTAACTCCCAATAGTTCCTCTAGACACGGCTCAGCTGTTACCTCCTCTGAGAAGCCTCCTTGGAGCATCAAGGACCTCTCCTCAGATGTCCAGTCACCCCAGCACATAGTGATTGCTCTTCTACTGCTGCCTTACCTGGCTGCCCTCCCTGCTGGACCCAAGGTCACTGGGGACACCAAGTCTTGCTGGACTTGGTGTCCCCAGTGACCAGCTTGGGACCTAAAATGTATACGTGGATAAGAATATTGTATTGAATGATTGACTGAAAGAATGAATCCTACTCACCCACCCCCCCAATATATTATAAGTGCATCAAAGACCAAGGTGAAATTTCTTCTAACATCTGCCAGTTGGTTTTACCTGGAATAGATTTTCAATCAATATCTGGATGTCTGACATAGAAAAGAAATTTATGGTTTCTAAAGGGGAAAGGTGGGGAGGGATAAACTGGGAATTTGGGATTAACAGATACACAGTACTGTATGTAAAATAAACAACAAGGACCTACTGTATAGCACAGGGAACTACGTTCAATATCTTGTAATAACCTATAATGGAAAAAAATCTGAAAAAATATATACATATTTGTATGTATAGCTGAATCACTTTGCTGTACAGCAGAATCATTGTAAATCAACTATACTTCAATAAACTAAACTAAAATAATTTGTATGCACTATATGATAAAAATAAATTTAAAACAAAAAAAGTCTGGCTGTTTAAGGAACAGCACGGAGGACAGGGTGGCAGAAGCACAGTGAGCAGGGGGAGAATAAGGTGAGCTGCAGGGGCAGCTGCGAAGGGGCTTTGAGGCTGTGGGAAAGAGTGTGGTCATCATTGCAAGTGTGATAGGGGCTGAAGGAGATGAACACAGTTGGACTGATGTTTTATAAAAAGCCACACACAAAAGGCCACATGTTGTGTGATTTCATTTACACGAAATATTGATTACAATCAGAACTCTACCCAGTCAATGCGGGTCCTCGTGTTTCTCATCTATAAGATGAGGTTAGATCAACTGACCTCTAAAGTCATATTTAGTTATGTTTTTTGATTCCTTACTTATAAAAATGACTGTTAGATAGGCTGATGGAAGAGAACCCATATAGCAATCCCCAGGGAGGGTGTGGTGGTCCCTCCATTTCAGCGGCACTGAGATAGAGTGGGGATGACCCTGGAGGTTTGGATTCTTCTGCTGGTTTGAACATTTACCTTGGGAATGATCTTAGGGGTCATTAAATCCTCCAGGCTTTTGTTTTTTGTTTTTATTTATTTATTTACTTACTTATTTATTTGGTTGCACCAGGTCTTCTTAGTTGCAGTAGGTCAGCTCCTTAGTTGCAGCTCGCGGGCTCTTTTAGTTGCGCCTTACCAGCTCCTTAGTTGCAGCACGTGGGCTCCTTAGTTGCGGCAGGTGGATTCCTTAGTTGCAGCTCACCAACAACTTAGTTGTGGCGTGTGATCTCTTAGTTGCAGCATGCATGTGGGATCTAGGTCCCTGACCAGGGATCAAACCCAGGCCCCCTGCATTGGGAGCGTGGAGTCGTATCCGCTGCGCCACTAGGGAAGTCCCCAGGCCTTTGTTTTTGCATCTCTAAAATCTGGGAGTTCCAGGAGGTGGCTTCTGTGGTCCTTCCCATAGAAAGTGTGAGTTCCAACCCATCTTCGCTTTCTGAAGGCAACGTATATTCACGCACGTTATAGATTCTAGGAGTTTTAATAAAATTAATGTCATTAATGTTTTTCTGTTAAAAAGACTGAGGGAAGTACATGGAATAATAATACTATGTACGTGTTAAAAAGAATGCAGTAGATTTATAAATACTGATGTGGAAGATGTCCCATGAGTATTGCTAAGTTAAATAAACTGAGTTTCAAAACCATATGTATAGTACAATATCATTTTTTACAAGAAAACAATGTGTGCACATGCCTATACATAACCAGATCTTCTCTCTCAGTCTTTCCCATCTCACTATGCACCACAATCCACTCAGCTGCTCGAGGCAAAAACACAAGGATCAGTCATCCTGGTTCCTTCCTTTCCTTCACACCTTACCTCCCTCTCTGCACAGGACACAGGGGAGAAGCCACATGGATATCGCTCTTGAAAAGTCTTATGGAGCTTCCCTGGTGGCACAGTGGTTAAGAATCCTCCTGCCAATGCAGGGGACACGGGTTCGAGCCCTGGTCTGGGAGGATCCCACATGCCGCGGAGCAACTAAGCCCGTGCGCCACAACTACTGAGCCTGCGCTCTAGAGCCCGCGAGCCACAACTACTGAAGCCCGCGCACCTAGAGCCCGTGCTCTGCAACAAGAGAAGCCACTGCAATGAGAAGCCTGCACACCGCAACGAAGAGTAGCCCCCACTCACCACAACTAGAGATAGCCCGTGTGCAGCAAGGAAGACCCAAAGCAGCCAAAAATAAATAAATAAAATAAATAAATTTATTAAAAAAAAAGTTTTACGATCTGGGGAAACAAGACAATGCACAAAAGCAGATTAGCGAATAATTGGCCTAGACGTCATAATTGGAAGAGAGAGAATCCTGATGTCTGGATGGTCAGAGAAGAGGCACAAAAGGCTGAGTGGGTCAGGCTGGAGGAACAGACACATGAGGGAATCGGGGGGAGTGAGTGTGTGAGGGGAGGTGGCTGCCATTGACCAAGGCCTGGCAAAGGTGCCTGTGTTAGTCAACGGGGGCTGCCGTAACAAAGTACCTCAGACTTGGTGGCTTTAACAATAGGAAAGTATTTTCTCACAGTTCCAGGGGCTGGAAGTCCAAGATCAAGGTGTGGGCAGGGTTGGTTGCTCCTGAGGCCTCTTCCCTCTGTGTGTGTCTGTGTCCTGACCTCACTTCCTCTTCTTCTATGGACACCAGTCTTATTGGATTAGAGTCTCTCCTACTGACCTCGTTTTAACTTACTTACCTCTCTAAAGACCCTAATTCCAAATACAGTCATATTCTGAGGTCCAGGGGGTTAAGACTTTACTATATGAATTTTGAAGGGATACAGTTCAGCCCACCACACTGCCTACACCTGAAGTGTAATAAATGGTGAGAAAATGGTTGAAAAACTGAATGAGTGAAGCAAATTGTGTTTGCTTTGTTTGTGGAAACGGTGGGAAGTTAGTGGGACGCTTACCGTAGGAAAGATCATGGAGGGCCTTGAGCACTGGAGAGAGAAGTCCAGCTCAAGGTCTAAGACACTGGAGCAAAGGAGTGCCTGGTGGTTGATACTGTTGCGGGCACATTAGAAGGCACTGGTTTGCCTTGTGGGTTGGAGCAGAGGTGAGGCTGGAGGCAGGGAGGTCAGATGAGAGGTGAGGCTAATGAATACTACTCATTCCAGGTGTGGGGTCACAAGGGCCTTGACCAGGGTGGTGGCCACAGAATAAAAGCTGGAGACGGATGGGTGTGCCTGGTGGTTGTTCCAGGCACCTGCACCAGCTGATGCATCTGTGAGGACCACATTCCACCTTCACCTGGAGAACAATGAGTCCTCTAGAAACTGGAAAGGCAGCAGTTACCAAAGCCATGTAAGGTGAGCTCATAAGTCTGGAGACACCAATGATTCCAGACAATTCCTTTTGATTCAAGGCCCTCTCAGTTTGTTTAGCCCCACCCTGGCTCTGCAACTGGGTGTTCTCTCCTCTCCAAGATGGGTGGGTTACACTAGAACAGATTCTTCTTGATTCACAGAGGCATTAAACTCACTTCCACTGTGTCTTGGATTTTGTTGTCTTCTCCCTGCATCACATCACTTACACCTACCAGGCTGTCCTCTCTCCTCTTCCCTATTTCTGAAAATCCTCTCCATCTTTGAAGTCCCAGTTTATACATAGCCTTGTCCACACAGCCCTTCGTGATTACTACTGTTCAGGTGGCACTCTCCCTTGGCTGAATCCTAATCACACATATTTATACCACAAAATCCACCAAGATATTAAATAATGTATTATGCCAATGCTCAAGATGTTTGGAATATTCATGCAAACTCCCCCAGGAGATTCTAAACTCCTTGAGGTTATAAATTTGGGACTTCTTATGTATTTATTACATGCCAGATCCAGTACATACTAGGTGCTCAAGAAATTAATGCTGAGACAGTAGCCAACACCCCAGAAGTCCATGGAGGTTTTTCCCTTGGCCCAGGAAATGGGGTTAGTAGCAAAAGGAGTAGAGATAAAATTTAAGCATATTATTTCAATCCATAGAAATAGCCTTTAAGTCACAACTGCACCAGCTCTCCCCTTACTTCCTTAATACAGCTCAAAAAAGCATCAGCCCCAAGGCAGAGGGGTCCTTATACCTCCAAAAGGAGCTTCGTGGGTCGAAACGCAAAGCTGACTTATCCTCATGTGCATAATGTTGATAAAAGGGTTGAGCAACTGACTCTTGGCAGTCTGCATCCAAGGAGATGATTAACCTGTCCTTAGAGGCAGGTAGGACCAACACCTGTGATAAGGATCATACAGAGAGCCTAAGGGGAGCTGGTGCCAGGGCAAACTTTGGAGTGGAAGACAGCTGTTTGAATACTACTTATGAGAAGAGGACAAAGGGGAGTTGGCAGGTATTTTTGCAGAAAGGTAAAAGCCGATCCTCAAATGCATATGGAATTGCAAGGGGCCCCAAATACCCAAAAGAATCTTGAGAAAGAAGAACAAAGTTGGAGGACTCACAGTTCCCAATTTCAAAACTTACCACAAAGCTACAGTAATCAAAACAGTGTGGTACTGGCATAAAAATAGACATATAGCCCAATGGGATAGGATAAGAGTCTTGAGATGAACTCATGTGTCTGTGGTCAAATAATTTTCAACAAGGGTGCCAAGTCCATTCAATGGGTGAAGTCATTTTAACAAATGATGCTGGGAAAACTGGATATCCACATGCAAAAGAGTGAAGTCAGTCCCCTATCTCACACCATATACAAAAATCAAGTCAAATGGATCAATGACCTAAATATCAAATCTAAAACCATAAAACCCTTAGAAGAAAACACAGGGGTAAGTCTTCATGACCTTGGATTTGGCAATGAATTCTTAGATATGACACCAAAAGCACAAGCAACAAAAGAAAAAAAATAGATAAATCAGACTTCAAAATTAAAAAACTTTCATGCACCCAAAGACATTACCAAGAAAGTGAAAAGATAACCTGTAGAATGGAAGAAAATATTTGCAGATCAAATACTTGATAAAGGTTTAATATCCAAAATATATAAAGAACTTCTAACGCCCAACAGCAAGAAGACAAACGACCAAACTTAAGAAATGGGCAAAGGATTTAAATAGACACTTCTCCAAAGAAGATATGCAAATAGCCATCAAGCATATTAAAAAATGTTTAATATCATTAGTAATTAAGGAAATGCAAGTCAAATGCACATTGAGATATCATTTCACACAGATTAGGTGGGCCATTATCAAAAACAAACAAACAAAACCCAGAAAATAATGTGTGGACAAAGGTGTGGAGAAACTGGAACGCTAATACATTGCTGGTGAAAATGTAAAATGGTGCAGCCACTTTGGAAAACAGTTTGCTATTTCCTCAAAAAGCTAAACATAGAATAACCATATCATTCAGCAATTCCACTCCTAGGTATACCCCAAAAGAATTAAAAACAGGTGTTCAAACAGATACTTGTCCACCAACGTTTATTGCAGCATTATTTGCAGTAGCCAAAAGGTAGAAACAACCCGTGTCCATCAGCAGATGAATGGATAAACAAAATGTGTTATATACATACAATGAAATATTATTCACTCATAAAAAAGGAATAAAGTTCTGATACAACATGGGTGAACCTTGAAAACATTATGCTAAATGAAATAAGCCAGACACAAAGAGCCGAATATTGTATGATTCCACTTTTATGAAACATCTAGAATAGGCAAATCCATAGACACAGAAAGTGTAATAGAGGTTAGGAGCTGGAGGAGGGGCAAATGGAACGTTATTTCTTAATGCTTACAAAGTTTCTGTTTGGGGTGGTGAAAAAGTTTTGAAAATAGATAGTGATCCTTGTACAACATTGTGAATGTACTTAATGTCACTGACCTGTACACTTAAAATGGTTAAAATGGCGAATTTTCTGTTAAACATACTTTACCCCAATAAATTTTTTTTTATAAAGTAAAAGGAGAGTTGGCAGATGTGAGGAGCAGAAGCAAGGTGCAATGTGTACCTGGCACTCTCTGGAATGGGTAGATATTGGGAGAGTATGTGGTAAAGGCCAGGCTTTTATTTCAAAGACATTTTGTGTTAGATGCCAAAATATGCCTAAATACACAAAAACCATAGGCAGAGAAGATGTGTTCCAACAAATTGGGAGAAGCAAGATTCACCCTTGGAGTCAGCAGACTGATCCACAGGCTTTTGGGGCCACCCCAAGATGCTGAGAAAATGACCTCTAAGTTCACTTTCTATGCCCAAGCTTTATTATTCTGGTGGCACTTACTTCCCTTGCCATGTTAAATTAAAAAAAAAAAAAAAAAATCTCTGATGACAGATGCCCGAAAGCTTGCTTAGCTAGAAAATGTTTAATCTTCCAGCATCTCTTATGTCAAAAAAAAAAAAAAAAAAAAAAAAGGCACTATGGCTTCCATAGCCTTTTAATTTACTTTTTAGGATAAGATATGTCAGTTTCCTATTCAGCAGAACGTTGAATTCTGTTACTTTAAGAGAAAGCTACTTAGAGTCACGTCCCCTCCTCACAGATAATCTGATTTCAAACCCTCCTCCTGGGGTGTCAGGGGTTCACCAGCTGTACCAGGACAGCACTACCCAGCACTCTCCTGTGCCCCCGCAGGGCACTGGCTCTGGGGCACTGCAGTGTTCCGACCCATCTCTAGAAAAGCATGAGCATTGAGCTAATGTACGTGGCAGTGCTTGGCACATAGAAGAAGCTCAAAATACGTTCGTGATATATAGAGAATCCCAGCTCCCTGTGAGATGCAAAAAGAAGTACAAAGAGGTGATTGTTAGGAGAAAAGAAAAGGACATCCCTGGGATACTAAAGAAGTGTAAGTTCAGCTTTTAAAGAGGGACATGTTTAAAAGAGAGCACATATGGTCCTTATGTACTTCAAGCCTCTTTGAATATCTCTGCAACTTCATTTGGATGATTCTAAACCTTCAGTTGGATCAGGGAACTGATTTTCTGGGATCTCCACTTTCGAATTTAAGAGTGAGCTGCCTGCAAATCAGACATGTCCTCAAATATTTAAACCTCCTAAATGAAAAGGTCCTCCTGAAAAGCACAGGTAAAAAAAGTGTGACTGTAACAACACTTCTGGTTAAAAATGAAAAGAGAGCCTTTAAAATAGATACATACTTCTGTATAAGTGACATTTGGTTAGATTTGATATGATGGCTAGTTTGCTCGATTTTCTTTTATTTTGGTTTCTCTGTTCTGCTCAAATTGTACTATGCAAGATACACCACACAGCCGGCCCTAAAGACTAATTGCTAAGAGACAGCTCTTGCAGGGAAGTAGACTCAATTATCATCAAATCTTTAATTACACAGCATATTATATACTTCACATGTATAATTATTTATTTTATGGCATCATGCCATCCTGTAGATAAACAAAGACTGAGAACATTTACTAGCTTTTCTGGGAGTGTCCCCAAAAGGGTGTAATTTTCATTCTAACCAATAACTAAGATGGGAATAACCCCAGAAGTAGATCGTTAACCTGTTGGTGTAAAATAAGTTCAGGAATTCCCCTCATGAATTTTTTGTCTTTAATGTAAAATTGCAGAAATGTTTATCACACCCACATGAATATATTATTTATATTTGTGTTGGAAATACAAATATAAATAATATAGAGATTTTGTATTCAAGGAATTCACAGTATAGCATGGGAGACTGGCATATAAATAAATCATTAAAATAAAGTCTGATAAAGGCACAAAAAGAAGTGAGTAGGGGTTGAAGGGTGGTGATGGTCTTCATGGCGGCAGGTAAAAGTCAAAAGTGAATACTGGGGAGATCAGCTCGGTGCTTTGTGACCACCTAGAGGGGTGGGATAGGGAAGGTGGGAGGGAGACGCAAGAGGGAGGGGATATGGGGATATATGTATATGTATAGCTGATTCATTTTGTTATAAAGCAGGAACTAACACACCATTGTAAAGCAATTATACACCAATAAAGATGTTAAAAAAAAAAAAGTGAATACTGAAGAATGAATAGGCATTTTCATGCTTACAAGAGAACACTCCAGGAAGAGGGAACAGCACGTGCAAAGAAACACAAAAACACAAAAAAGAGTGATGGGTTTGGGACAACTCTGTATGGATCTATACTGCTATAGATATGGGGGTAAGCTGATAAGAAGTGAGACTGAAAATACAGAGTAAGGCCGGGTGGTTCTATGTGTTACCATCCTCAATAAGTAATAACAGGTGATTCATCTTCATCTTAACATACACAACATAAATTGGGTTATTGGATTGTAAAATACGATTGAGTTAGAATGAGTGGTCCTAAGAGCTACTGAACCAAGACTCTTAAAGCTCAGCCATACTCTTCAGAGAACCAGTAGCAAGAAAAGAAGAGTCTCTCTTTCCATGCCCCCATCCCCAACTTTAAAACTGTCAGTTTATTACAAATAAGCCAAGCAGAACAGGGACAGTCAGAAGAGGATGCCATTGGGGCAATTCCCAACAGGCTGAGTGACTCCGGGCCCTGCTGTTGGCTGCTTGGGTCCTGGGTCTGGGCTGAGAAGATGTGCAGGCTGAGGAAGGGGTACACAGGTAGGATGTGATCTCCTTGGGAAAGCAGTGTGGGGAACTGATAGCTTTTAGGCAATAGAGTCCCGGCTCTGCAGAGGGGAGGGTTCCGTGTCCTTAAGGATGGCTGCTGCTGGGAATTCTCATTCCACACCTGACCACCTCCCCTCCTTTGAATCTATTGATATTTCCTCTTCTGATGTTGTCCAGCATCACAATGTCTCTGCTACTCGAGCCCTCACAGTGATGAGACCATACAGAAATGTCTGGTGTTGATCGTGGCAACAAGGGAGCCCTGCCTCTCACTCCCTGTTTCCCTCTGATCAAGACATGGCAAAGGGTTTCCCTGGTGGTGCAGTGGTTGGGAGTCTGCCTGCTGATGCAGGGGACGCAGGTTCGAGCCCTGGTCTGGGAGGATCCCGCGTGCCGCGGAGCTGCTAGGCCCGTGAGCCACAAACTGCTGAGCCTGCGCGTCTGGAGCCTGTGCTCCACAACGGGAGAGGCCGCGATAGTGAGAGGCCTGCGCACCGCGGTGAAGAGTGGCCCCCGCTCGCCGCAACTAGAGAAAGCCCTCGCACAGAAACGAAGACCCAACACAGCCAAGGATAAATAAATTAATTAATTAATAAAAAACTACAGGGAGAACAATGATTTAAAAAAAAAAAAAGACATGGCAAAGTTCATTTGCACATTCAACAAATTGTATTCTTTTCATAAAGCAAGCATAATTTTATTAAGTTATCTTAGCATCTAATTGAGGAAGAGGGTAAAGAAGGAAGATAATACAATCGTCCCTCGGCATCTGCGGGGGATTGCTTTCAGGACTCCCACGGACACCAAAATCCACAGCTACTCAAGTCCCTCATAGAAAATGCCCTGTACGTGCTCGCTTCGGCAGCACATATACTAAAATTGGAATGATACAGAGAAGATTAGCATGGCCCCTGCACAAGGATGACACGCAAATTCGTGAAGCGTTCCATATTTTTTGATTCACTTTTGTTATAAAGCAGAAACTAACACACCATTGTAAAGCAATTATACTCCAGTAAAGATGTTAAAAAAAAAAAAAAGAAAGAAAGAAAATGCCAGTCAGTCCTCCGTGTCCACTGTTCTGCATCCGCAGATTCAACAAACCGTAGCTGGAAATCCATGGTTGGTTCATTCCATGGATGTGCAATACTCAGATTGAGGGCTGACTGTATTAACAAACCCAGCACGTGCTTGACTCTGTGGTAGGTGCTCTAAATATATTATCTCATTTAATCCTTTCAACATTCCTGTGAGGTAGGCATTGCTCACCCATTTTGCAGATGTGAATATAATCACAAAGTCCATGTTATTGGGAACTTAGCCGCCACCGTTACCCAGCCCAGTTTTGAGCACGATGGTCTAGGCAAGTATCTAGCACAGCATATGACTGATATATGATAGATGGGCTTGGCTGGATCCTGGTCCCTGATCAAGTTGATAAAGTTTTACCTAGTTTTTCCTGCCCTTCTGCCTTATTTCAGCACTCCAAACATATATTGGTGGAGAACCGGAAGTTCTGAGCATCATATTAGGCTCTTTAAAGGAAAAGTCAAAGTCTTATATGCATTTATTTATACATTACTTTTTCCTTCCAGGGATTTAAAGTGATTTACTGGGACTTCCCTGGTAGCGCCGTGGTTAAGAATGCGTCTGCCAAAGCAGGGGACACGGATTCGATCCCTGGTCCGGGAAGATCCCACATGCCGTGGAGCAACTAAGCCCGTGTGCTACAACTACTGAGCCAGCTCTCTAGAGCCTGCGAGCCACAACAACTGAGCCTGCATGCCACAACTACTGAAGCCTGCGTGACTAGAACCTGCACTCTGCAACAAAGAGAAGCCACCGCAATGAGAAGCCCGTGCACCACAATGAAGACTAGTCCCTGCTCGCCGCAACTAGAGAAAGCCCATGGGCAGCAATGAAGACCCAATGCAGCCAAAAAAATAAAAATAAAATAAAGTGATTTACCACAAAGATACCTACAATAACATGACTAAATACAAATAAGAATAAAATAATAGGATCATGGGTAACTTAAACATGACTAGTTAAAATAAAATAAAAGCTAATAACGGAAGAGGCAAAGTAAAATCATAAATATGTAGGCTATAAGGAATTATATAGTTGCCATAATTAAGCCTGAATTTTTACTTTTTGTTTACTACCAGCCAAACTGAAAAGGAAAATATGGTCAGTTACATAGTCCTTATTCTTAGGAAAAGAAACTTCCTCAAGGGAAGCTTAGCTCTTCGAAAAATTTGGTTCTAAATTATATACCTCATACACAATTTCATATTAGCTTCCACCCGCCCCACTCATGACAGAGTAGAAACTATATCATACATTCCTAGAGCAAAAGCAGTAAAGTAAAACTCTATAGTAAAGGATAATAAAGAGGTTCTCAAGCTGGGATATAGAGTTTGTATCAGTTATCTGTTGCTTTGTAACAAATATTCCCAAAGCTTAAAACAGCCACCATTTTATTTGCTCATGATCCTGAGGGTCAGCAAATTGGGCTGAGCTCAGCTGGGCACTTCTACCAACACTCAGGCCTCACACTGCAGAGGTTCTGATAATGGGATGAGGCCCATTTATCAGCAGCAGATTAAAAAGCTCCTCAGGTGATTCTTATATATTGCCAAGCTTCAGAGTCATCAGCCTCGTGCACAACACTAGATCACAACTGAGTGAAGGCTGTTCTTCCCGGGTGAGGTAAAGTCAAAAAGGACTTTGAGAAGTCTGAGACCCAGATTAGCCAAAACAATACTGAAAAAGAACAAAGTTGGAGAACTCATACTTGCTGATTTCAAAATTTACTATAAAATTACAGTAATCAAGACAATGTGGCATGGCATAAAGAAGATGTATATATCAAGGGATCAGAATAGAGAGTCCAGGAATAAACCCTCACATCTATAATTAACTGATTTTCAACAAGGGTGCCAAGATCATTCAATGGGGAAAGAAGGGTCTTTTCAACAATATGTAAAGGAACGATTTTGGACCACTTTCTTCCATCATCTAAAAGAAGTTACTCAAAATAGGTCATAGACCTAAATGTAAGAGCTAGAACTATGTAATGCTTAAAAAAAAAAAAAAAAAGCATAGGATTATACACCAATGTAATGACCAAGTGGGATTTATCCTAGGAATGTAAGGTTGTTTTAAAACCCAAAATTTAATTAATGTAATTCACTATAGTAATAGAAAAAAAGGACAAAAACCACATGGTCATCTCAATAGCTTCAGAAAAATCATTTCTCAAAATCCAATTTACGTTCATGATACAATTCCCCAATAAACTAAGGAAAAAAGGAAGCTTCCACAATTTAACATTATACTTAACACTAAAAGACTGAATGTGTGATGGAATATGATTCAGCCTTAAAAAGGAAGGAAATTCTGACACAGGCTACACCATGCATGAACCTAGAAGACATTATGCTAAGTGAAATAAGCCAGTCACAAAAAGATAAATACTGTATGATTCCACTTATATAAAGTACCTAGAATAGTCTAATTCATAGGGACAGAAAGTAGAATGGTTGGTGCCAGATGCTGAGAAGACAGGGGAACAGGGAGTTATTGTTTAAAGGTACAGAGTTTCAGTTTGGGACGATGAAAAGAGTTCCACGGATGATGGTGGTGATGGTTGCACAACAGTGCAAATGTACTAAATGACAATGAACTGTACCCTTAAAAATGGTAAAAATGGTAAATTTTATGTTATGTAATTTTATATTTCACCACAATTTTTTTTTTTTTTTGGCTGCGTTGGGTCTTTGTTGCTGCGCCTGGGCTTTCTCTAGTTGCGGCGAGCAGGGGCTACTCTTGATTGCAGTGCGCGGGCTTCTCGTTGTCGTGGCTTCTCTTGTTGTGGAGCACGGTCTCTAGGCTCGCAGGCTTCAGCAGCTGTGGCACATGGGCTCAGTAGTTGTGGCTCGCGGGCTCTAGAGCTCAGGTTCAGTAGTTGTGGCGTACGGGCTTAGTTGCTCTGCGGCATGTGGGATCTTCCCGGACCAGGGCTCGAACCCGTGTCCTCTGCATTGGCAAGCGGATTCTTAACCACTGCACCACCAGGGAAGTCCCTCACCACAATTTTTAAAATAAAAATAAGTAAATACAATAGTGAAAGCATGAATGCTTTCCTAAGACCGAGAACCAGGCAGGGATATCTGCTCTCATCACTTTTACTCAGCATTGTCCTGGAATCTCCAGCCAGTTAAATAATGCAAGAAAAACAAATAAAAGGTATATAAACTGGAAAGGAAGAAGTAGAAATGTCTCTGTTCACAGACAACATGATCCTGTATGTAGAAAATTCTAAGGAGTCTCCAAAAACGTACTAGAATGAATAAACCAGATCAGCAAGGCCACAAAACCAATATGAAGTTAATTATATTTTAATATGCTAACAATGAACAATTCAGAAACGAAATTAAAAAGCAATTCCATTCACAATAGCATCAAAAAGAACAGGGCTTCCCTGTTGGTGCAGTGGTTGAGAGTCTGCCTGCCAATGCAGGGGACACGGGTTCGAGCCCTGGTCTGGGAAGATCCCACATGCCGCGGAGCAACTAGGCCCGTGAGCCACAACTACTGAGCCTGCGCGTCTGGAGCCTGTGCTCCTCAACAAGAGAGGCTGCGATAGTGAGAGGCCCGCGCACCGCGATGAAGAGTGGCCCCCGCTCGCCGCAACTGGAGAAAGCCCTCGCACAGAAACGAAGACCCAACACAGCCAAAAATTAAAAAAATAAAATAAAATAAATAAAGAATTATTCTAAAAAAAAAAAAAAAAGAACAAAATACTTGAGAATCAATTTAACAAAAAAGTGCAAGAACTATGCACCAAAACCCCTAAAACATTGCTGAGATATTTACCTGAACGTCTGATCAAATGGAGAGGCGTACCATGCACATCAATTGGAAGGCTCAATTATTGTTAAAGAGGCAGTCCTCCCTAAATTGATCTAAAGATTCCACATAATCCCCACGAAAATCTCAGGAGGGCTTTTTTGGTATAATAGAATTTGACAACCTGACCCTAAAAGTTACATGGAAATGCAAAGAACCTAGAAGAGCCAAACAGTTTTGAAAAAGAACTAAGTTGGGACACTTACACTACCTGGTTTCAAACCTTTCTATAAAGCTAGAGTAATCAGGACAATCTTTTTTTCTTTTTGGCTGCAATGCACAGCTTGTGGGATCTTAGTTCTCCAATCAGGGATCGAACTTGCACCCTTGGCAATGAAAGCACGGAGTCCTAACCACTGGGCCGCCAGGGAATTCCCTGGGACAACCTTGTATTGGCATAGACGTAGACATATGGGTCAATAAAACAGAATGGCATGTCCAGAAATAAGCCCTTATGGTCACAATCAATTGCTTTCCAACAAAGATGCCAAGGCAAAAAAAAAAAAAAAAAAGTATACCTTACCTCCCACTATACACAAAAATTCATTCTTAGATCTAAATGTAGGAGCTAAATAATTATTATCTACACTAATTCCAAAAATCTACCCCTCAAAAAACCCCCAGCTAACTAGCTCTTTGCTTTACTTCACTAGGGCAAATGACTAAGGTTAGAGGTGGGCCAAATATTTTGAATGCCGTTGTCTTTTATTTTTGACACCTTTACCAATATTTTTCTCTCTGTGACCAGATTTGTCAAGTTGAGTGCCTTGGAAGAAAACCCCATCACATTACCCTGATGGACGTCTGCATTGGAAAGAAAGGTAATGGAATTTTTAAGTTGATCCCAAGGGTACTGAAAAATCCTAGATGGGTTCTGAACTCAGATTCTGTTCTAAAGAATAATGTTTTCCATCTAGAGAATTTGACTGACAGTTGCGCTAATAATTTCTCAAATTTAGCTGTGATCATTCACCTTAATTTAATTTGAAGATGTAACAAGGAAAGGAAGACCTCCCCAGGGGTGTTCGCCACTGAGTTCCTTCGGCCTTAAAATGCTGAGAGGGTCTACAAAATTCTAGGTCAGCAGCTGTGATTTGGGGGATTTCACAGACGGAGGAGCCCCAGTTTGTGTCTATCCTGACAGCCTAAGATGCTGCTGGTCAGGACCAAGCCTGCTTCTGTGAAATGCCTCCGAGGCAAGCAATCCCTCATTAATCTTAAGACTCAGTAGACCTGCGAAATGAACAGCTCTCTCTAGGGAGCAGCTGTAGGTTTGCCCATGTCTTCTGGATTCCTTCCAGCTTCTGGGTAGGTTTCTTTCTTGCAGTTCAGGAATGGGTGTGGGAAGCAGCAAGCTTCAGCTCTCCACCAGGGAAAACATATTCATTCACCTGCCAACACAAGCCACAACTTGCGGGATCAACATTTCACTTCTTTTGTCTAGAGATTTGATACAAAGAATATCAGGTCCCCTTCCCATGAGGCCAATATAAAGCAACTGTATTAAAAACAAGGATATATACCCAAAACACAATTTCCATCTCTCTCCCTACTTACCCACAGATACTCATGGAAGTTGAATTTCAGACTAGCCATGCATGTCTTTTAGAAGATTAGCTTCCCTCCAACCAAACCAGCCAAACCTAAAACGTCTATTTTAGGTAGTAGTGACCTTCCTTTGTTTTAGAAGGTGTCATGCTCCCATCAGAGACATTAAATCTTTCTCTTCTCATGAATTAAAATGTCACAATTAAGAGTTGTAACTCAACGTTTACCAGCCCTCATATGCCACTGCCTACCTGAGAATTTCATAACTCTCAAGATAAAATGACAGCTCACACAGTAGGAAAAAAAAAATAGATACCATGTGAGTCTGAGCAAGTCATCGTCCTCTTCTTGAGAAAGTGTGTACAGGGGTTAGCATGCAATCACAGTGTCTCTTTCAGGTCTACTCTTCCTCGATTTTATGATAGATTACAGAAAATGCTTAGGACCATCCTTAGTGTGTGACAAAGTTAAGCATGGCATGGGATCCTAGCTCTCCACTGTCATTTCTGAGTGTTTCTCCTGCTAGTACTCTATTTTACGTTATTTTTTTTTCAATGAAATAATGTTCTCATCATCCTGCCTCTTTTTGATATTTCCTTTTATGTTTTAAAAACAGCATCTTTGGGGCTTCACTGGTGGCGCAGTGGTTGAGAATCTGCCTGCCAATGCAGGGGACACGGGTTCGAGCCCTGGTCTGGGAAGATCCCACATGCCGTGGAGCAACTGGGCCCATGAGCCACAACTACTGAGCCTGCACGTCTGGAGCCTGTGCTCCGCAACCAGAGAGGCCGCGATAGTGAAAGGCCCGCGTACCGCGATGAAGAGTGGCGCCCGCTTGCCATAACTAGAGAAAGCCCTCCCACATAAACGAAGACCCAACACAGCCATAAATAAAATAAAAATAAAAATAAAATTTAAAAAAACAGCATCTTTTATCAGATTATAAAATTAGTACTGTTCATTACAAAATTCTAAAATATGAAGAGAGGCATAGATGAGTCCCACTGTAAAGCAAAGTCTCATTTTGAATAATGTCAGGAATCACACCTCCTCCCCCTAACTACTCTGAGAAGTTTAGATTATGTATACCGAATTTCCTAAAGCCAGGCACACCTGAGATATGTTTTGCTCAGGCACCTGCCCGTTTGCAATCACTTCTTCCAGGAGATTCTGTGAGAGTCACTCATTTACAGACATTTTATTTCCTGCTTATGTCTAAAAACCACTTTGTGAGTCATGGCCATTTACTCACCTCCGTCGCTGTGTGTTGGCAGGTGTGTGACGGCAAACCTGCTGCCTGACAATGTCATTCTGTAACTGCCCCGCCCCAGGGAGCTGGGGCACACGGGCAGTGGTCCCCCTCCCACCACGGAAGTGCAGGGAGAAACTCCTGCTCCTCTCAACCTTGGGTCGGTGAATGATGTGGACCTGCCAACGACAAACGAGGCTTCTTCTGACTCATCCGTGCACAAAGCTGCTTTATCTCCCTCCTCTCACCCTTGTGCCCTCCCCAGCCTTTCCTCCAGACAAGCCAGGGATGGAAATGAAAGTGAACACCCTGGGCCCAGAGAGCTAGGAGGCTGCTGAATCAGGAGCCCGCCAGCCTTGCAGCAATGGCCCCAGTAATGCCTCACGCCTGGGCCACGCCTTTCACTGGGGACCGCAAAGTCCTTAAAAGCACTGGCTTCCGAGTCCCATGCAGGCCCTGCGAAATGACTGGACTGTTTTCAAAGTCTGGGAAGCTCAGGCACAGTGGGGTCACAGTCGTGATGGACATCACACAAGAAGATGATTCAGCGAGAACTGGGACTTCTGTGTTTTTAACCCCTCCTCCCCCACCCTTTTTCCTGATATTTTCTGGAATCGAACTCATATTTTCAATGGATGGGGAAAGGGAATAACAACTTTGTACAAAATATAATCTACAAATAGCAATCCAGTGCTTTAGGACAGCCCAGAGAATCTCTGTTTGTGTGGCTTTTAGAATAGCTTTGCTTCCTGAACTCTCCCGGGAGCGTCTCCCCTTTCTGAAAGCTTTATTTCTTACAATGCCAGTGTCTTTTAGAAGGCAGTCACCTCAGGTTTTAAGATGGTTTCTCAGATTTTGATGTGCAGAAAAATCACCTGGAGATTGTATTAAAATGCAGAATCTGGGGCTTCCCTAGTGACGCAATGGTTAAGAATCAGCCTGCCAATGCAGGGGACACGGGTTCGATCCCTGGTCCGGGAAGATCCCACATGCCGCGGAGCAACTAAGCCCATGCGCCACAACTACTGAGCCTGCACGCCACAACTACTGAGCCCACGTGCCACAACTACTGAAGCCGATGCGCCTAGAGCCCGTGCTCCGCAACAAGAGAAGCCACGACAATGAGAAGCCCGCACACTGCAACGAAGAGTAGCCCCCGCTCACCACAACTAGAGAAAGCCCATGCGCACAACAACGAAGACCCAATGCAGCCAAAAATAAATAAATAAAATAAATTTAAAAAAGAAAAAATGCAGAATCTGATCCTATAGACCTGGGTGGGGCCTGAGCCTCTGGATTTCTAATAAACTCTCAGCTGCTGCTGGTGGTCCAGTGATTACACTTTGAGTAGCAGGGGGCCAGCCAGAGAAAGCCACCTGTGGACACTGCCCTCTTGAAAAATAAGACTTAGAGCACATCCGTGGCTTCCCTCAACACCAGCTTTCTGGGAGCTTAATTATCTGAGTCTTTAATTATTCTGAGTTTAATTATCTTGACTCTTAAGAGTCTGATTTGCAAACCATGCTCATGTTAGCGCATCACAGCACTGGATGGAGGTAAGGAAGTCATGGTTGTTTAAAGCCTGTACAAACTAGGGAGACAGTTTTATCTCCGATCGTACTTAACGTAGTTAATAGACATGCTCCTTCGAAGAGTACTACCAGGTAAAATTGTTTGCTAAGCAACATTCCAATGCAATAGACTGAAAAAGAGATTAAATTAATAGGAGGTCACTTGAGAGTGAAGAGAAAAATTACCTTTCAAACCAGCCATCCAGTGCATCTCAAGAACATAGTCCAGGCACATAAGAGGTTTTACTACATCCATCTATCAGTGTCTGAAATGACCTTTCACCTCTGTCAAGTTATTCATGTGCCCAGTGGTTGTCATGGCAACGTTGATAACCAGCAGTGGCTTCTCAGCACCTATGGAATGCCGGAGTCATCCGAGCAGTCTCATTTTCTAGCCTTCCAGCCTGTCACCCTATAAACTAAGAGACGGTTGAGGCTCTAGGGCACAATTTCTAAGTAATTAGGGGTACTGCAGAGTCGAGGACCTTCCCAGACCTAAAACTTCAACCCACAGCCTCCAGGATCAGGAGACAGTCACCGAGGGAGGAACCTTGCCTGTGCTCTTCTGGCCCAGACAGCAAGGACAGAGACAAACGTGCGTCTGCTAACATCTACTGCCCACCAGCACCTTGCCCCGTGCCTCGGTGAGGGCAGGAGCGTGGAGATGGCGACAGCAGTGGGCCCCGCACGCTCCAATCCCCGAGTCCCCCCCGCTCCCCCAGCTCCAGCTTCCCCTAGACAGCAGACTTTCACTCTGTCCACAAATTCCTACAGCCCGACAACATAAAACTTCACTCACCTTTTTCTTTAATACTGGGAGATATTTCAAATGTACTGAAAAGTACAGATGATTTTGCAAATATGTATATACTAGCTTTATCAAATATCGACATTTTCGACAGAAACAAATGTCCAGGTAGAGTTGATATTCCCTGAGTACTTGTACCCAATCCTCTTTCTCTCCTTCTTTCCCGAGCTAACTATTACCATGCTTTGCTATTTGTCATTCCCATGCATATTTTACATCATGACTTCATATGTTAGTGATAATACAAATATGTTATGCTTTCCATGGCTTTATACAAATGGCATCCCACTACATGCAGCTTCTTAAAAACATTTTTTTTCACCGAAAATTATGTTTATGAGATGTATCCATGTTGACACATGTAACTCTAGTTCATCCATTTAAATTTGCTGTATAGTATTCCACTGCATGAATAAAAACAATTATTTACCTACTCTCCTGATCATGGGCACTGAAGTTGCTTGAAATTTTCTCTTACAGATAAAGTTGCCATGAACATACTTGTAAAGTCCCCTTGTGTGCATGTCCTAGGTTCATTACCTAGAAGTAGGGTTGCTGGGACACAGAATAGCATAGCTTTCCTTTTGCTAGATGCTTCCAATTTGCTTTCCAAAGTGTACCAGCTTACAATATCACCAGCAGTGGGGAGAATTCCTATCTTTCCACATCTTCACCAACACATAGAATAGTCAGACTTTTTAGTTTCTGCTCATTTGGCAGGAATAAAATGGTATATTCCTCCCTCTTTAAAAACAGCCTCATGAGATATAATTCATAGACCATACAATTCATCCATTTAACGTGTACAATCTGATGGCTCTGAGTTTATCTACAGAGGTGGGCATCCATCACCACAATCAATTGTAAAATATTTTCATTGCCCCAGAAAGAAATCCAGTTCCTCTTAGTTGTCACCCCCATACCCCCCTCCCCATCTCCCCAGGCCTAGGCAACCACTGACCTACTTTCTGTCCCTATAGATTTGCCTGTTCTGGACCTTTCATATAAGTTCATAAAAGAAGGAACCACACTTTCCTTCTTTTCACAAATTCCTACAACTTGACCACATAACATTTTGCTTAGTGTTTTTCTGTAATTTGGGGAAAGATTCAATATGTGGTTGCTGCCCATTTTAATTTGTATTTCCCTAATTACTAGTAATTCAGACAACGTCTTCATATTCTTATTGACCATTTGGGATTCTTCTTGAAAATGCCAATTTACATTCTTTTATCCGTTTTTAAATAGGATTGCTTGCCTTCTCGTTGTTTATTTGTAGGACTTAGTTACATATTCTGTACAGGCGTCCTTTATCGGTTCAATATGTTGCAGATATTGTTGGAAGGCAATGCTCCCTGGATTTCCCAGTGTTCCCTGCACTGTCCAGACCTTTTGGAGCAGCAAATATTGACATGCTATAAAGGTAGAAATGGTCTCCTTTCTCCCCACACCCATTTTTCTCTTCATTTTCTAAAGGTGATAAACCCAGAGCCATTTGTTTACATTCCAAATGGTTGTAAAAACCCAGAGAACTTCCTCTCCTCTCCCCAGAGCGGAGTGGTTTAGATTAGAGAGCAAAGGTCTCTCCCTCTACCTCCAGAGTGCAAGGGAGGGACAGATGTGCCGGCAGCATCTATACCGGCTCCGAGAGCCATCATTCTCCAGCTCTTCCCTGTGTTACAAGCCCCTGGACCTGCAGGACACATCTGCCCTCACTGTGTTGCCTGCTGGGAATTGGCAGAAAGACTGATAATGTCAGCAAATCACTGGTCTCTTCTCTGATCCAGAAACCTCATGCTTCCAGTCAGGATACTAAATGAATAATAGATATAAAAACTTAACTGGTATCCTCTCCTGGTCTGAAGCTTATCTTTTCCCTTTGTTTATGCTGTCTTTTTTTTTTTTTTTCATTGTAGTAAAATATACATACATAAAATTGACCACGTTAACCATTTTTTAGTGTAGGTTTCATTGGCATCAATATATTCACAATGTTATGCAACTATCAACCCTATCTATTTCTAGAAATGTTTCATCTTCCAAAACTGAAACTCTGTACCCATTGAACACCAACTCCCTCCCCCTCCCCCCTCCCCCAGCCCCCCTTCTACTTTCTGTCTCCATGAATTTGGCTACTCTGGGACCTCATATAAGTGGAATCATACAGTAGTTGTCCTTCTGTGACTGGCTTATTTCACTCAGCATAATGTCTTCAAGGTTCACCCATGTTGAGGCATATGTCAGAATCTCCTTCCTTTTTTAAAAATTGTGGTAAAATACACATAATAGGGAATTTACCATCTTAACCCTTTTTAAGTGTATAATTGAATGAAACTAAGTAGATTCACATTGTTGTATAACTATCACCACCATCCATCCCAGAACTCTTTTCATTTTGCAAAACTGAAACTCTGTATATCCGTTAAACAATAACTCCCCATTCCTCCCTTTTTAAGGCTGAATACTATTATACCCATAGTATGTATACAACACATTTTGTTTATCCATGTATCTGTCAGTGGACACTGAGGTTGTTTCCACATTTTCCCTATTGTGAATAATAGTCCTCTGAACATGGGTGTACAAGGATCTGAGTCCCTGCTTTGTTTATGCTTTTGATGAAAAAAAATTTTTTTAAGTTTTATTTTTTTATAAGATTTTTTTTTTTTTTGATGTGGACCATTTTTAAAGCCTTTATTGAATTTGTTACAATATGGCTCCTGTTTTATGGCTACAAGGCATGTGGGATCTTAGCTCCCCGACCAGGGATCGAACCTACACCCCCTGCATTAGAAGGCAAAGTCTTCACCACTGGACCGCCAAGGAAGTCCCTTAAGTTTCAACTCATTCACTTTTTTCACCCTTTCCTTTATGGTCTGAGGGGTTTGTTTTGTTTTGTTTTGTTTTTTATACCCCATGAAACATCATTTTTTTGAGTACACCATGCTTGCTATAGCGGCCTACCTGCTTCTGGCTCCTGTTGCCCTGAAATCAGAATGCGGAGGCTGTTCACCCCCAGCCCGGGCTCTAGGCCAACGCTGCCCAAAGCAAAGTAGACGGAGCTTGCTGGCTGGTTTCACGCAAACCCGATTCCGTGGACCCACTCATCGGGCTCTTCTGTCTGCTCTCCTTAGGCCCAACCCCAGGCTCGGCGCTCCAGCCTCACGTCTGGCTCCTCTTGGCTGAGTCCTGTCCACTCTCGTTGGTTCTTCTAATGAATAATCTTGTGCCTGAACTTAATCCCGGAGTCTGGGGCCTTGCTGTGTCCTCTGCCTGGTCCCCCAAACTCCCCCGAGATCATCTGGTTGCCTGAGTTCCACTCAGCTGCTTGCTCCAGGGATCTTTCGTAACCCTCATCCCAGGCCAGGGAAGTCTTGGATGGCCAGGGTCTTGGGTCACTGCCTCTCCCCCATCGCTGTTTAGACTACAACCAGAGATACTTAACATTCTTCATGAAACCACACTGACCATTATTCATTCTGCCTTTTTTTAATGTGAAAATTAAATTAATAAAAGGAAAGCTCACTAAAATGGAGTCGGGAGGCCAGAAGGGGGTGGTCTCACTACCGTACCACCCTGCATCATTACAGATCCCAACGGGAAGAAACTTCCCTTTTTTTTTTTTTAACCATGCTGCATGGCTTGCGGGCTCTTAGTTCCCCCACCAGGGATCAGGGATCGAACCCGGGCCCCAGCAGTGAAAGCGCTGAGTCCTAACCACTGGACCTTGAGGGAATTCTCCGGAAGAGACTTACCTTGCATCTCCGGCAGGAAGTGACACTTCTTTACTACCCAGCAGGAAGAAGAAAGATTTCTCCTCGCCTGGCAACAGCCCAGCCAATGAGAGACTGTCACAACTCAGCCAATGGAAAGCCACTGTACTTCGAACTCCCAGGTTCCTCCAGAAACAGCGTCCAGCTCTGTTACCTCCAGGGCACTGACGGCGTGGTCTGGTCCAGGAGCCCCTCGTCTCCACATGGACCTCCTGGAATCTCTCCATTGTATGCCTTGGCAGAGCTGCTGTGGTCATTCCCACTGTCAAGAACTCACTCAACAGAAACATTTTTTTAGTTTTTTTTTTTTTTTTTGCTGGGCCATGCGGCTTATGGGATCTAAGTTCCCCGACCAGGGATCAAACCCGTACCCCCTGCAGTGGAAGCACGGAGCCCTAACCACTGGACCACCAGGGAATTTCCTTCAACAAGATTTTAAACAAGTATTTATTGAGGCACCAACAGGTGGCCAGCCCTGAAGATGCAAAAGTAAATAAACAAAATAATTGAAATCAAGTTCTCGAAGGGTTCTTTGTACACCCATGTTCACAGCAGCACTGTTCACAAAAGCCAAAAGGTGGAAGTAAGCCAAGTGTCCATCAATGGATGAATGGATAAACAAAATGTGGTCTATACACACAACGGGAAATTATCCGGCCTTAAAAAGGGAAATCTGGCATATTCTGCAAAATGGATGAATCTGGAAGACAGTATGCCAAGTGTAATATGCCAGTCACAAAAGGACAAATACTATAGAACTCCGCTTAAATGAGGTGTCTCAGATTCATAGAGACAGCAGGTAGAATGGTGGTTGTCAGGGATTGTGGAGAGGGAGGATGGGGATTTAGTGTCTGGTGGGGACAGGGGTTCGGTTTGGGGAGACAGATGGTGGTGACGGTTGTACAGCAACATGAATGTACTTAATGCCACTGACCTGTGAGAACTGCAAAAACTCTCCACGTGAAAGACTCCATTCAACCCCCTCACTAAGCGACCCGACCAAACTCTAATACGGCTTCTGGCAGCCTCAGCCCCCGTCCCTGGGAAGCCCGCAGGCCTCCCACCTCAGTGTTCTTCTCTGGAAAAACACAAAGCTGCCAAAAGAAATTTACCATTTGTTCCAGCCAACCCCTTACTGATAGGCCCCTGACCTCCCTTTCTCGGAGCATTTGCTAAAAAAAAAACCCAAAAACTTACAATTGTAAATCTTTCCTCTGTTCTTTTGAGATGTGTGTGTGTTTCTGCTACAACCCAGGACGATTTTTCTCAAAGACCTCAAAGCCATTCCTTTCCTTTTTTTTTTTAATTTTATTTATTTATTTTTATATAGCAGGTTCAAAGCCATTCCTTTTAAGTGTCATCATCAAGCAGGACAGGGCCACTGGCTCCCATTCGCTGTAGGAGGGGAGAAGCCTCACTGAGAAATGCCGATTAGTGGACACAGCTGGCCTGATGGCGTTTACACTGACGAACGCTCTCACCTGCTTTTTGTAACGTTTCGCTGCCTTGACTCTGCTTGAGCCCAGCCTGCTACCCCTCCCCACTCCCGTTCTCCCTTGACAAGGCCCGGTCATCCCTGGCAGGTCGAAAGGAGCTCAGCTGTTTCCCCTTGATGTGGGAAAGCGTTCAGCCAGATACGCTGTCTAGTGAGAGAAGCCAGGCGCAGAGCTGCAGGATACCATCATTTGTTTAAAGGGGGGAGGGGCAAGTTTTATATACTTATTTGCCTGTGTGCACAAAATCTGTGAAAGTCACACGAGAAGGTCCTATTGCTTTTAAAGTTTACGTTTGGAGAGGGGAATTGAGTAGCTGGAGGGATGAAGGGGAGCGAGATATCCTTTCAAATCTTTTGAATCTTGAAACATGTGACTAATAATACTATTTCCAGGGGGAAAAAGTTTAAATAGAAACAAAACAAAATGAGTAGGGCCAAAATTGAGAAGTGAAGTCACAGAAATGCAAAATTCTTTTATCTTTTTAATTGAGATATAATTCACATATCTTGAAATTCACCATTTTAAAGTGTACAATTCAGTGATTTTCAGTATACACAGAAAGTTGCGCATCCATCACCACTGTCTAATTCTGGAACTTTTTCATCACTCCAAAGAGAAAACCCTTATCTGTTAGCAGTCACTCCCCATATCCCCTCCCCCAAGTCCTTGGTAACCATTAACCTGCTTTCTGTCTCTTTGGATCTGCCACCTATGGACATTTCAGGTAGATGGGACCATACGATATGTGGTTCTTTTCCACTGGCTTCTTTCACTCAGCAAAATGTCTTCAAGGTTCATCCATGTGGTAGCATGTGTCAGAATTTTATTCCTTTTTATTGCTGAATAATATTCCATGGTGCGGACATACCTATTTTGTTTACCCGCCGATGGACAGCTGGGTTGTTTCCACTTTTGGGCTATCATGAATAATGCTGCAGAAATGCAAAATCTGATCCACACTAAGTCCAAGATTTCCTAATACTCAATGTAAAAGCTGGGCAGCATGTCCAGCTACAAAGTGGATGTTTTCTGTACGCATTTTAATACACATTTAAAATACATTCTGGTGCAACTGTGAAAAGGTCAAAATTTCATTTAAGTCAAATCTTCCCTTTCCCGTCCTTTGCATTCTCACCCACCTGCCTTGTTTCTTCTGTCCTTTCCTTCCCTTGTCTGTCTGCTGCTACCCTCTCTCTCTCCGAATTCCCAGTCCCTCCCCGTTCTCCCTCCCGAATGACTAACCTTTCTTCCTTTACTGGGCATTTTTTCATTCCCCCTCTTTGCCAACATGTACAATCATCATTTCCAAATTAATTCAACCTGGAAAAAAAAAATCTAAACGCTGGCACCCGGGAGCTTTCTTTCAATAGTCACATTTGCCATTAGCTCTTTACCTGCAGGCCAAGAGGTTTGCTGAAACCCGCCCTGCTCCCCTGCTCCCACAAGTGTGAACTGTGGTCTTTTTAAGCCCAGGTTTACTGAGTCCCAGAGACTCTCTTAACAGAGATTAGGATCAGCAACTGGACAGTGTTTAGCTGCAGATAAGATCTGGAGAAGCAGGCGGGAGGTCTACACACACACACACACACACACACACCCTCCAGAGCAACCTCTGTGCCTGGAGTCTCTCCTGGGAGTCAGAGTAAACACCAAAGATAAGGGCTCAGACTCTTCCGCCGCCATCTCTGTCCATCCGGCCTCCAGAGAGAATTCCTAGGGAGACAGGCCTTGTTTACCAGACAGGCGTTCCTTGGGGGTCAAAGATCAGAGCTTCAGGTCAATCCTTGCTCGGAAGCTTAGGTCATTCTGGTACAGCCTGAATAAAACTTGTTTGGATTTTTAAATTATGTCATTGTCCCCTCAGTGGCTAAAATGCTCTTTAGGGGAACACAGACACACAGCTCTTTAAACTGTATCCTTGCCTCTGTACTCGCCCTGTGGGAGCGGCCAGCACCCTACCCCCCCGGACTCCTGTCACAGTGCTCACTGCTGCCTGCCCCCTCCCCTCGCCCTGTCCCCTCATCCCACACAGCGACCCAGGCTGACCTCTGCCCCACATCTCCCTGTCAGTCCCCCTCCCCCGTCCCCCCACCCCCGTCTAAACCGTTCCGTGTCTCTCTGGTACGAGCAGGACAACATCCCGATCTCAGCCTGATGCACGGACATGTAGGACATGCCCCAGTGGGCTCCGCATCTGCCCATCCCTGTTCTCTCCCCCAGCCAGGCGGGTTGGCTCACCTTCTCCTCTGAGCACCCCAAACGCTTTCCAGACTCTGCTCAGACCACACTCTACTCTCCATCCACAATGCTCCTTATTTCCTCATTCAACAAATATTGACAAAGTCCCCACGATGTGCCGTGGTGGGATGTCACGGTGACGCAGCCAGTGAGGGCGGCAGGCAAGGGTGCAGGCTGTTCCAAACGCAGCGTGAGCAGGGGTTTGGGGTGGGGAGCAGGGCTCTGGGGGAGAGGAAACCAGGTGGGGGGGGGGGGCGCAGGGAAGAACATCCGGCACACTTAACCTCGTGCTTTCAGCAGCTGTTAGGGAGACAGAGTTACACCCATTCCAGAGCAGAGGAGGCCGAGGGCTAGCACACAGCAGGGGCCACTCCGCTGTATCTGGCTCCCAGGCCGTCTCCTCCACCAGCCGCCCCAGGCCAGACAGACCTAACAACAGAAGCTCCTACCTTCTGCCTTTCGTTTTGAGAGCAATGGCCTAAGCCTTGTCTTGGCAGCGTTTTTAAACTTTCTGGGCATGGCACATCTCCTCTCCCCGGCTGGCTGTGTCCCTGTGGGCAGGGCAGAGTTTCATATACACGATTTTGTACGGACTAGGCAGCCAATAAATATCTGCTGAATGAATAAGTGAGTGAATGTACTCCTAGCACCTGATTATCTATCCAAAATCATCTGTCCAAAAAAATAGCTCCACAAAACAGAGAGGATTGTTCTTCCCTACTTTACAGGGAGTGCTGAATAGATTAATTCATTTGTGTCCCTAATGAGGCCTGAAATCTTCAGATCAAAAACACTAAATCTTTAGCAGACTCACAGACATAGAACACAAACTACTGGTTACCAGTGGGGAGAAGGAAGCGGGGAGGGGCAAGATAGGGGTAGGGGTGTAAGAGGTACAAACTATTAGGTATAAAATAAGCTACAAGGATATATTGTACAACATGGAGAATATAGCCAATAGTTTATAATAACTATAAATTCTTAAAACTGTGAAGCACTAAGAAAATCGTGAATCACTATATTGTACACCTGAAACTTACATAATATTGTACAGCAACTGTACTTCAATAAATATATATATATATGATTAAGAAAAAATCCCCACTAAATCTTGGTGGCTGAAAAAAAAGCTTAAAAAATAAAATATAGGGGCTTCCCTGGTGGCGCAGTGGCTGAGAATCTGCCTGCCAATGCAGGGGACACGGGTTCGAGCCCTGGTATGGGAAGATCCAACATGCCGCGGAGCAACTAGGCCCGTGAGCCACAACTACTGAGCCTGCGCGTCTGGAGCCCGTGCTCCGCAACAAGAGAGGCCACGATAGTGAGAGGCCTGCCCACCGCGATGAAGAGTGGCGCCCGCTTGCCGCAACTAGAGAAAGCCCTCGCACAGAAACGAAGACCCAACACAGACAAAAATAAATAAATAAATAAATTAATTAAAAAAATAAAATAAAATAAAATATATTTTATCTCATAATAGGGGGCCTTGATTACCCTTCATTAATAACCATAAAGGCTCATTTAAACTGAAAGCACAAAGAGCGGAGAGCATAGGATATGGGGAAAAAATGTATTTTTTCCCTTTAAATGTCATTTCTCTTTTTCGCAGTGTCTAGAATGATTACTGAGCCCTGGGCGTATCCTGCCAAAATCAGAAGAAATGTATACGGCAACGCACAGCTCAGAGCTGGCCTCTTCCCAGAGGCTGGAAAGCCCAGTTCCTTCAAAGCCAGGACACCGAAGCTTTGCAGGAGCTTCTCACTCAGCAAAAGGCTGAGGGAGCTCCACCCAGACCCCAAGCACCTGCCAGCTTTTGTCTCTGGGAGAAAATGCTGCTGAGTCCTGACAGAATCTGCAAGGAGATTAAAAAGTAATTGAGGGAGCTCCCCAGCTCTGCTCTCCTCCCTTCCCCTCTGGGCACGTGGCCACCCGCTCCCAGGGGGCCTTGGGGGAGCGCGGGGCTTGGATGAACACACCCTTCTTCTTCCAGGCTGTCCTCGTCTGTTGGGGGGACACTTCATCTTCCTTCCCGCCCCTCTGGCTGCTCCTGCTTGCCACTGTTCCTGTGTCCTCCACTTTCTTCCACCCCACGTGCACTGTCCTACCTGCCTTCAGTGTTGAAAGCAATGTTCTCTTCCCGTGTCTACTCCTCACACTCTGCCGGGCAACTCACTTATTCCTACAATGTCAAACCCCCCTCTTCGCTCCTCCCCCAAGTGGCAACTCCCACGTCGCCACATCGACTTACACACTTGCAAACTCATTATTCCCCCAAAGTATCTTGTTCCGTCTCCCCAGACCTGATCGCGTCCTGATTCCCCATCTTGGTGGCTTGTCCCGCTGTCTCCCCTGGCACCATCAGGGCCGGAAACCTGGGAGTCAGTGAGTTGCTCTCCTTCCGTCCCTACGGCTGGATCTTCATGTGCTGTCAAGTCGAATCCTCTCCATCCCGAGTACCACTGCCTCCGAAAGGCCCACTTTCTCGTTAGCCTCCAAAGTGGCTTTTCTGTCTCCAGTCTCTTGCCCAGTCCAACTTCCACATTGTGGCCAAAGGGATATTTCTAAAATGCCAATCTGTTATGTTCTCTTTCTACTTACATTCCTTCAGTGGGACTGCACTGCCTAAAGCAATGGTTCCTAAACCTGGTTAATAGACCTGAGAGCTTTTTTAAAAATGGAGACTCAGAGGACCCAAGAAAGGCCAAGTCAGGATCTCCAATGAGTGGTAAGAGGGTAGCCCTGCCATGGACCTGATTTTGAAATCCACTTGCCTAAAAAATCAATTTAAATTCTTTTGAAGCACCTTGGTCCCAAAACTCACCCTACTCTTCAGCCATCCTTAATGATTTCATTTCCCGCCGGGACACCCCTTCTCTGCCCGAGCTATTCTGCTATCTGGACACCCTCTCCAGCCGAAGGCTTCCTGTGCCCCCAGGCAAAATCAATACCATCCTTCTCTGGGCCTCCTCTGGACTGTGTAGTCGGGGAAACCCCTACTATATCAGGTATCACATGGCACCTGTAGTGCATTTTTTTTTTTTAATATGAACCTGATATATATATTTTTTAGAACAATGTGACTTTTACTTTTTATTTATTTATTTATTTATTTATTTTTGGCTGTGTTGGGTCTTCGTTTCTGTGTGAGGGCTTTCTCTAGTTGCGGCAAGCGGGGGCCACTCTTCATCGCGGTGCGCGGGCCTCTCACTATCGCGGCCTCTCTTGTTGCGGAGCACAGGCTCCAGTCGCGCAGGCTCAGTAGTTGTGGCTCACGGGCCCATTTGCTCCGCGGCATGTGGGATCTTCCCAGACCAGGGCTCGAACCCGTGTCCCCTGCATCGGCAGGCACATCCTCAACCACTGCGCCACCAGGGAAGCCCCCTCTAGTGCATTTTTTAAGAAGACATCTCTCTCTCCAGCTGGACTCCAGAGTAACTCCCTGAGACAAGTCTTAAATAGCTTTGCATCCCTCAAGTCCCAGCACAGGGCTGGCACACAATTTGTTCTCAATAAATATGTATTAAATGCATGACTAAATGAAGAAGAATACGAGGAAACACAGTTTTTCCACGTTCAGAATTTTATAGAGATGAAATAATATGAAGAACCACCAACAATTTTTAGTTTCTGAAGTTTTAAAATTTCTGAAAGCCCAGAAACTTGCCATTTTCTGCCTGAAGTCTCAAATCTCCACATCGTCACTACAAGTCTCTTTTCCCAGGATCCTCAACCAGAACCTCCAAGCAGTGGTGTCCTAGGAGAGGGAGACCTTATCGAGGGTACAGACAATAAGGGATGGGTTTGCCTGCAAAGATTTTAACGACAATAATAAGCCAATTAAAACTCCCTCTGCTTTTTATTACCACCATGTGCTGGCAATTCTAAGCAATGTGAGTGATAAAATTCTGCTGGTCCTTTGCCCACCAAGTAACCCCGTCCTCTTGTGATCCCTTTTTTCCATTGTCATAAGTGAAAATATGTATGATCTTTAAAGTTTTATCAATTAAAGAGAGAGAGAGAGAGACCTGAAATCTGTCCATGATGAATTAATACTACCTCTCCTTGACCTTCCTTGGCCTGCTTTGAAAAGATTCTTAAGATAAAATAGAGATAAAAGAATTACGCATTCATCGAAATGTAATCTTTTTATTTCCTTTTCTCGTAGGGGCTCACACGGACGAAATAAAAGATTTCCGGGCCATCTCTGCTGTTTGTATATCCTTCACTAAGCAAACAGTTCTGTTAGAATCTGAGATGCAGTCCTGGGTAAAGATACATGATGAGCACACACAACTCATTTCATTCCTCCTGAAATGCTAAAAACCAAAGAAACAAAACCGGCACACGGCCAGGGAGAATGAGAGAGGAGACAAAATAAAACTTTGGAAGCTGGAAAACAGACGGACAGTGTTAAGTGACTTTGCTGACCTGAAAAGACTGAGTGTAACCAATGGGGGAAGCCGAGAACAGCTTGACTTACAGCCCAGAATCCTTAAAAGATGCGGGGAATGGCAGCACGAGGGGTCCCAGGAGCCAGCAGTAAAGGAGGTGCGACTTTCCTCCCCGGGAGGTCGAGGATGAAAGCTGTTTAACGAGCAGTTAGATCCGCGGATCCCCTCCCCCACTCCACGACTGCTCCTCCCCCATGGCAACAGCGGGGAGATCTATTGCCAGGGGAAGGTAAAGGAGAGGCTCTCTGGACCGGGGGACGCCAGGCACGGTTAGGGGTCAGGAGACTGTCCTGAGGGCAGAGGATGGCTTGAACGTTCACACACTGAGGAATGAAGCAATCAAAGCTCCCCCCCTTGCGCGAGGCTTCCCGATGCTGGCAGCCAGTGTGTGTGTGTCTGTGTGTGTGTGTGTTTTATTCCATGAGAAAGCAGTAACATTAAGGGCAGTAGCTAAAGTATAAATCTTGTATATCTCTCAATAGCATATCATCAGTAGGTTTAGAATAATATTCAATTCAGAAAAAAAAAAAGAGAGAGAGAGAGAATGAACTATAGGGTTAGTGCTGATTTTCACTGACTTTCTATTTATTTGCAGGGAGATTCGTTCCATGGGGCATGGATGTCAGAAAGAGAATCCAAGGTACGCAAATCTCTGTTTATTGTAAAAATTTATTGCCCGCTCTCAAACCTCTGTTGGGACCTCAGACTGGACTTTGTGTGGTCCAGGCCTCCCCAAGAACGGAGCTTGAAAGATCATAAACCAGAGCAAGGAGGGCTCCGGATGGTGCTTCATTCAGCTGTTTACATTTCCTACTTCAAAAACCCAGCACCACGCAACCCAGAACAGACTCACGGGTGCCTAAGAGGCCTGTGAGCAGCCGCGTGGCCTGCGGAGGCTGGGAAGTAGCCCCAGAGCAGCCCAGACAGTCCGGTGGGAGGGACAGTCAAGCTGCCGCAGCCGGACTGTCGTCCTCAGAACCAGAGCAGGGCTGACCATCACATCTAGAACTTTCCTCCTTCCTCTGGTCTTCTTGGAATTGTGTGTGGCAGAGAGCATCTAAAACCCCTCCAAGAAAGATCCTTACGGGCCATGGGAAAGTGGATCCCGTTTCTACATCCAGGGTGTAGAGTCTACGACAGCCCCGCCCTGAGCTGGGGAGGACAAAATGGGCCTCGGCCAGGAGGTGCCGCAAAGTTCTTCCCGGTGCCTGATCCACCTCATCTTTCTCGCCTGCTTCAAGGAGATGGTCGGAAGAAGGGGAGCACCTCCACTAAGAGCAGCCAGAGAGGACAGACCACCAAGTCCCAGACTGCCTGGTCCTCACCGCCTCCATCCACCTAGCGGGCGGCCCTAGCTATGTCGGGCTGGCCTCTGCCTTGCAGGTTCTGCTCCTGGAAACGTCCACAGACACTGGCCTCGCACGTTCCTACAAGGCCAGACGGATCCTGCACCACCCCCGTCCACAAGCACTGGGTGACCTTCTTCATTGTCCTCTATTTTCTGGGGACACGTGGGTCTGCATCACGTGCAGGCGGTGCTCACGCTGCCTCAATGTGATGCAGCTCCGGCCAGCATCCAGCATCCAGCGGCCTCAGGCAGCCTCACCCACACCCAGCCTCCAACCGCTGTATCCAAAGCACCCCTAAGGTGTCTACTCGGGTTCTTCTCGCCCTCAGTCCTCACGGTCTGGAGAACAGAGTCCTCTGCATGCTGGGATGCTGATACTGGCTGGCAACGTGCCCAGCATAAGGTGGTTGGACCAGAACAGCCCACTGAGGCTGGGTGGGGCCTCCCTCGGGCTTGGAGGTAGAAGCAGCTGAAATTTCAAACCCCAAACACAACCATTCGGAGACCTTTTCTGTAACTTGCCTTCTCGTAGGGGCTTGCCCTTTCTTTGTTACAAAAATGTTTTCCCATTGTTAAGATCTTTGAAGGATTCTTTTCTTTTTTTCCTGGACTCCTAACAAGCCCATTCCAGTCAAGAGAGCTAGATTTCCATCTCTGTGACACCTTGAGAAACTGCCTCATCCTGGAGAACCGTCCCCAGAGAACCTGCTCTCTGTTCCCTGAGCCCAGACTCCAGAGGCAGGAGGATTTCAGCCCCCTCTGGGCCATCCCAGGGCCTCAGAACCATGCCCCAAGGTCAAAGGTATTTCAGAGAGATGCTGGGAGAGTGAATCCAGCTAATGGCCAAGACTGCTCACTGCTTTTCTGGCCACTTTCTTCCCTGGCGAGCACAGGCTAAAAGCAGCAAACAAAGCAGACTCGTTCATAAACTGGGGAAGAAGGAGCGAAGCTCCTGCAGGAGGGGACAGAGAAATCCTAACCAGAGTGGGCTTCCCGGTGAAAGCAAGGGCCACCGGCTTTCCACTTTCCACTAAGCCGGGTAACTAGATACTCCGTAGGCTGCCATGAACCTAAAACCAACCAAACCAAACAAAAAGCAGCCAAAAAGCAAAACCAGAAAAACGACCATCCCCCAATCCAACCCACGGCTCTACTGCACAATCCTAATTACAACATGGCCGGCCTGCCCAGAGACACTCGGGTCCCCGGGGGCGGGGAGTCCAGCGCTCAGCCGATCGCACAGCCTCAGCCCCAGCCCTCCCCCTGGGGTGAGCACGCACCCCTCCACCTGGCTGGGAAGGCCGGCCTCTCCTGCTCAGGTGTTAGGGTGGGTGCCAAACCAGCTCTACCTGGGCCTGCCAAGCATCACGCAGAGATCCCAGGCCCCCAAACAGGGAGGGTTTTCCAACAGGATGAGGCCGACTCCGCCCACCCTTTTAAGCTAGGGCGGGGCTGGCGCAAGTGAAACTGCCAAGTCTGGGCGTTTGGCTTTCGGACTCCTCCACCCTCCCCTTTCTACCCATCTCTGCCCTTCCCACCTCACCCCTCCGGCAGTCCCCGGCCCTCCGCCTCGTTGAGGTTCCTTCCACGGAAATTCACCATGTACATTTGGTCCTCATCTGCTCCTTTTTCAGTAATTTGCTTATAACTAGATTCCCCGCCCGCCCCCTGCCCTCCGCCCTCCGCCCGGCCAGGGATCGAACCCGTGCCCCCTGCAGTGAAGGGTGGAGTCCTAACCACTGGACCACCAGGGAATTCCCACCCCTCATCTGCTCCTAAAACCCTATTCCAGAAGCAACCTGTTGGTGGTGAAGGTCATTTTCTCCTCACTTCTCCGAGGGCTGTCCATGGACTTAGACCACTCACTCTGGAATTCTCCGTTTTTAAGTTCCCAGTTACCCTGTTTGTAAAATAAAACGTATTCCTCCCGGAAGAGGGGAACAGAGCAAGAAAGTGACACTGCGAGGGAACTTGCCTTAGCATTTCCTCGAATTCTTAGGGGAAACCAATATTAACTGAGTACCATCCTCGCTTCAGATGAAGGAGCGAGTTCAGAAAGTTTGGTTTGCCCAAGTTTGTCCCACTAGCAAATAGTGGAGGTGGAATTTGAAACTAGGCTGACTTCAAATGCCAACCAGGTGGAAACTGAAGTCAGGCTGTCTGACTTGCAAGTTCAGTGCTTAGGCCTTAGCAATCACCCTCGTTAAGGAGATGAGGAGTCAAATGACTTTTCCAAGCCCAACACACGAGGAAATTCAGCCAGGCAACAAGTATATCAGCCTATAGGTTGTTGCTGTATTCACTTCTCCCTTCCTCCAAACGGCTCTGTTCTTTTTATCGATGGTATTGAATATGCTGTTTACTAAAGACCATTTAACAGTTCTTCATAGACAGGGTATAAGTTATAAATAAAAAGGAGTAGCAGATCCTGGACTAAATTTCAGGGTTTCTTAATTCAAATCTGGGACTTTTTCAGTTAGGACACATGGACTCCTACTAACACCTGCATAAATATGAACAAAACTGTAAATGAAACCGGTATCCCATTGGTATAACGGCAGTCCTGATACAATGTTATAACTTGATGTGAGCCATCCCAGTACAGTCAGCATTCTCTAAGAAAAAGTCTTTAGCCTCTGTCCTTCATTTTATGTGGTATGGCACCTATTAGGAGCCAAATGAGAATAATAGCCAATACTTATATTTTAGAAACATTTAGTGTGTGCTAAATGACTTGTCTGCATTAAATCTCATTTAATCCTTACTGCAATATAATGGACACTGTTATTCTGCAATTTACAAGCAATAATCCTGCTACACTATCCTCACTAGCAACTGACTTTAAAATAAAATACGATTATGATGGTCCTGATGTGGACCAGGGAAACCTCGGGTTATACGTGAGGCACCACTTCCTGGAGCATCGATATTACTTGATGGTAATTTACAACTTTTCTCCAAAGTTCTTAACAGAAATTTATTATGAATGCAAAACTCACATGGATTTTGTCTTTTAAGCTAAAACAAGAGATTAAAAATAAAAGGCCTGCCTGGAGGTAGAGTGGAAGGCATCCTGGGCCCATGTTCTTCTGTCTTGGTGAATCCCTTTCGGTAGGAAAGTTTGAGGAGCAAACCAACAAGCGCACAAAATACTGTGGGGAAAAAACAAGTATTTAACGTCTCCTTTTTAAAAAAAATTAATTAATTAATTAATTAACTTTTGGCTGCGTTGTGTCTTCGTTGCTGCGCGCGGGCTTTCTCTACTTGCGGTGAGCAGGGGCTGCTCTTTGATGCGGTGCGCGGTCTTCTCATTGCAGTGGCTTCTCTTGTTGCGGAGCACAGGCTCTAGGTGCACGGGCTTCAGTAGTTGTGGCACATGGGCTCAGTAGTTGTGGCTCCCAGCCTCTAGAGCTCAGGCTTCTTAGTTGTGGCGCACGGGCTTAGTTGCTCTGCGGTATGTGGGATCTTCCCGGACCAGGGCTCGAACCCGTGTCCCCTGCATTGGCAGGCGGATTCTTAACCACTGTACCACCAGGGAAGTCCTAATGTCTCCTTTTACTTGTTTATTTTTAAAAAGTCCTATTGTCCCTCATACACCGTATATACGATCTGTATTTAAGCCAATTAGAATGGCAATTTTGCCTTCAGAAATAATATATTTTTGAATGTGAAATATTAAAACTCTCTTGTAGAAGATGGGTTGAGATAGATTCTGGGGAAAATCTTGCTCATTCCTTCCTTTGTATGTTGCTCTGTCCTATACACCGCATATTCACATATGTCATTTAAAATTTTCTACCCCACAAGAAAAGTAAACATAGGTGAAATTAATTCTAATTTATTTTATTTGACCCAATACGTGCAGAATATTATTATTCCAACAAGTAATCAATATCAAAAAATTACAAAGTTACTTTATATATATATATATTATTTTCATACTAAGTCTTCAAAATCCAGTGTGTATTTTACACTCTCAATCCAGACTAGCACCATTGCAAAAACTTGACCGTCACATGCGGCCCGTGGATACCACGTGGAAAGTGCAGCTCAAGAACGATCAGAGGCTTCATCTCCCCAATGTCGTCGTTTCACAGATGAGGAAACTGAGGCCCAGAAAGACGAGGTGAGCGTCACAAGTTAATAACAGGTCAGATTTCCAGTCTAAGGCTCTTTAGGAGTCTTTTTGTGTGTGGTTGATATTCTTTGCTTCAAGTATGTGTCTAATTTTAAAGTAAAACGAACAACTCCTGATTAAACGAATTACAACTTCTAGGAAATGTTATTGAGGAGCTCTTTCTTCAGGAGCTCTTGCAAAGGATTGATTTAAACATCAACCACCGAACATGCACCTGCTGCCATAAGGATCCATTCATTTAATCCTTCTTCAAGGAGAAGGTAAAGACGTGAACTTGACTAGTCTTATGCCTCCTGTGCAATCAATAGTCCACGGGCCATTCCTGCAGCTCGCAGGACATTAATGATAAGACTTAGGCAAATATCTCCCTCCAGAGGAGCAAAAATTATTGCAGGACAATGAACAGAATTCCCATCGTTAAATTCAAATGGCACACGGTAAAAAAAATAAAATTGCCTTATGAGACTATGATACAGGTGAAAAGCAAACCTGGCCTGTGGGATATAACTGGCACCTTAAACCCACTTATTGTATTTTAATAAACAAACTGTTTTAAGAGGTGTAATTCTAACCTGGTCCTTTGGCCTCTGAAGGGCTTTTTCTAAATCATTGATACGCTACACTTTTTTTTTCACTTTGTCAGTTGCTTTATTAATTTTATATAAAGCCAGAAATCATAATCAGAAATAGATAACACACAATGTGCAGTATCCATGAGAAAAACATGAGACTTCTTTGAGCACGAAATTTGAGAAGCCTTTGGTCATCCTGATAAAACTACAGCACTTTGTTTAGCCATATCCAGGACTCCTGTAAAACACAATTTCTTTTTTTTTTTTTTTTAAACAGTCAATGGCTGTTATTTATTTGCCCTCACACGTGCTTTTTCATTCCGTATTCCTCTTCAAGCCTTCATCTGAGACCCCTTTCCTTCTCTCCGAAAATGTTTTCTTTGGTTTTTTCATGCCACGCCTCGCGGCTTGCGGGATGTTAGCTCCCTGACCAGGGATTAAACCTGGGCCCTGGCAGTGAAAGCGCCGAGTCCCAATCACTGGATGGCCAGGGAAGTCCCCAAAATACCTATTGGCAACTTCTTTCAATAAGGGTCATCTGTGCTACACGTTTTAAAATAACAGAATTGTAAAGGAGAAATTTGATGGCTATCTGGTCCAATTCCCGCAATCCACAGACAAGAAATCTTCCCCCAACGGAAAGTGCCTTATCCATTCCTGCAAATCCCCCACCCCCGACGCTGCCCCGGCTAGCCTTGACCACGTTCACGTGCCCGGCAGCAGGAGGGAGGCTCCCAACATCACCGCCAATATTCGTATCATTTACTGAAAAAAAATACATCTGTATCTGGAACGTTCTCACAGACCACCACCAGAACCATCTCTTAAGATCAATTTATTTTCAAAACTTTCAGTCCATATTTGGGAAGAGTTGGCAAAATGTGTGACTATAAGCCTAGGCTTGTATCAGGTCTCCCATTCTCCTACATTATGGCGATTTGGGATTGAATAACTCATCAGTCGATCCACTGTTGCCCAAGCACTTTGGGTAAGAGTCAAATGGTCTCACGTGGTCAAAGTCAAAACAACAATCCAGTTTAAAATGCACCCGTTCCGTTGGCTGGAGAGCTGTGCTGATGCCGAGGGTCTGAGGACAGAAGACTGTGCAGGGCCAGCGCTGTAGCCCCCAGGCGTAGTCGGTCACCTTACAGTGGGCGCCCCCGGTCACTGAAGGGAGGGCTAGAGGGCACAAGTCAATGCACATCAACCCCTAGTCTTCATTTTTATCATCAAGGGGGGGTGGTGGTGTGTGTATCCAATTGATGTCACAACTCCACCTTTGTTTAAGAAACACAACGTATTATTCCCTTACATATTTATTGAGCATTTATGGTATTTTTGACACAATTCTAGGTGCTGGGATACAAAACTGAACAAAGATAAAAATCCCTGCCCCTGTGGAGCTTACATTCTAGGAAGAGGTTGGGAGGTGAGGGAAGACACACAATACGTATGAGAAAATTCAGCACGTAAGTACAGGCAGAGCTCGGACATACCGCGGGCTCGGCTCCAGACCACCAAATAAAGCGAGTAGTGCAATAAAGCAAGTCACACGGATTTTTTGGTTTCCCAGTGCATAAAAAAGTGATGTTTACACTAGACTGCAGTCTATAAGTGTGCAATAGCATTGTGTCTAAAAAAAGTGATTAAAAAATCCTTTATTGCTAAAAAAAAGTTAACCATCATCTGAGTTGTCAGCGAGATGTAATCTTTTTGCTGGTAGAGGGTTTCAAAGATGGTGAGAACTATCAAAATATGTAGCACAGAGTCACAAAGTGAGCAAATGCTGTTGGAAAAATGGCACGGACAGACGTGCTCAACAGAGGGTTGCCACAGACCTGCAGTTTGTAAAAACCGCAATTATCTGTGAAGCGCAATAAAACGAGGTCTACCTGTAAGTTAGTTAGAGGAGCTTTAGAAAAACGATGCAGAGCAAAGGTAATAAGGTGTGTAGGGGCCTTAGTTAAGGAGGCAGACTGCAAATCCAGGCAGAGTGGTTAGGACAGGTCACTGAGAAGGTGACATATGTTAAAACAAGGGTCAGGCTTGGCAGCACTAAAACTTCTGTCAGCATTTGTTCAACATACAAGGCCTCGAACTGCCTTCACAAAGGGCATTTCAAGTGACATTGCCGAGCTGGGCCAGTACCAGAAGCCATCACAGTCCTACCTAGACCTACTTCTTTGGCCCAGATGACTAAACCTTGATGCCTGGGCAAAAAAAGTTACTTAAGAATAACGAGTAAAATAAAAATATAGATACTTGTGTAATACAGTACTACTATGTGACAAGCCCTGTTTTAAGTATTTAATATAGTTACTTTGACTCAGTAAAAAAAAAACCCTTTTTTCTTACAGAAACTGTTAAAGAGAGAGAAGAGTATAATAAATCCCTACATACCCATTACTCTGCTTTAGCAACTACTGACCTCCTGCTATTCCTGCTTCATCCGCCACTTTCCTTTAGGAGTCGGTCAAGGATGGAGAATTTTGAAACAATCGCAGGCATCCTATCCATCTCACCCATAAAGACTTCAGTCCATGCTCTGAGAGAACCATTTTTCAAAACAATACCACTGTCACACCCAGTAAAATTAACAATCCCTTACTATCATCTAACGCCTCCTCCATTTTTAGTTTTCCCTATTTGTCTAAAAAGAAACCCCAAAACAGTCCATCTTTTTACAGTTGGTTTGATCTAATCAGGATCCAAGTGAAACCCACAGCATTGGGATATATGTCTCTTAGACCTCTTTATCATAGCTCTCCCTCTTCTTTTTTTTTCCCCCTCATTCTGAATTCGGTTGGCTATATCCTCCCAGCATCATTTATCCTGTTCCTGTGAGCTGTATACTTTGTAAACTGCTGACTACAGCTGGCGGCTACATGGGTTGAGGTTCAACGTTTCTGGGGGGAGGCAAGATACTTTCTAGGTTCTGTGAACCTCTTTTCACATCACTGCAGGAACATCAAGGGGTCTGACTGTTCCATCTTTAATGACTGAGTTCAGGTTCACCAGCCTGATCCAGCCCTTACCAAGCTCCCCGTAGCTCTCCTCAGTGTCCTTCACAATAACTCCACGAGGCAGGCACTACTCTCTATCTCCACGTGCTTGTGGCATTTGCCTACTTAATGGGGTCAGGTCCTCAGACCCAGAAACATCCAACCCCACAACGGGGCTTTTCCTACTCTTCTCCATCCTGAAACACTGCCCCCCAGTGCCGTCTAGAACCCACGTGGGGTCAGACACCAGCAAGAAGCCTCGTACGCTCAACATCTCCTCTGAGGGTTCCCCTCTCCTTGCCCCGTTTAAACCCTGGCTCTCCGGAGGGCACTGACGTCGTCAGACACCCCTCACCTCCCCCCAGTGTTACAGAAGTCCACGTCACCCCTCTCCCAGCCCATTGAAGATTCAGGCATGTCACTCACTGACGCTCTAAAACTAGGCCCTGTCCTAACACAGATGGTCCTTCCAAAACCCTGGCCTCAGTTCCTCGACCTAAGCCTCTGACGCTCCCCTGTGCAGCCACTCACGCCCACGGCTGTAGCGCAGATGCTACCCACAAGGGCGACCCCCATGCATACTTTAAACAGCCCATCCTCTGCCTGCCCGTCTCTCCAGCTGCTGCACTTGGACCCCAAGGACCCACCACTTTTTCACTGACAAGTTTATGACTCCAAGACAGCTATGCAGAAAATGTGTAAAGGTTAAAATTTCACCCCGAGATGATTAAGTTGCTCGGCCTTAAAATTATCAAGGTGCATTGATAAGAGGGGTAGAAAGCTCTCAGAGAGCTAGAAATAGCTGTGCTCACACACAGATGATGCCCTTGCCATTCTGGGAGAAAAGGAGAGAGAGAAAGGATTTTGTGGGTGTGTGGCTATTCCAGGCGGTACGAGGGCCACCTCCTCATGACCGCGGCCTGCCAGCAGTCAAAGCAGGATGTGGAGTGACACAGAAAATGAAGGAAAGCCGAAAACCAAAAATTCCACAAGTTCAAGTCTTCATTCTCCGAGTTCAAGCCCAGAGGTTCCCACAGCACTACCAACCGCGACTAAGATCTCTGGAGAACACAGACGCGAGAAAGGTATCTTTTCCTTCGGAAACTAGCTTAAATGATTTCAGACACAACACTATCATTCCCCCTGGAGCACTAATAAAAGCCCTGATTTCCAAGGCAACACAAACCCAAAGTATATGGAAGTTAAAAACTCCAACCAAAATGGATTAGGAATGTAATAACCTAATCCAATTCAAGAGACAGAACATGGAGAGCTCTTGTTTTATGATCACCAATGGTTGAAAATCTTAGCCATCTGATGTGGTCACAGGAAATCTTCACAGGAGACTATACCTTGAGGAGCAGGATTTGCTGTACCTGCTGATTCATGTGACCCTTTCATCATCAAAAAGTAAACCCCGGAAGTCAAAGTCAAGCTCTGAATGAATGTTCCTGGTCTTTACTTATATGTGTATAAACAACTAAAAATTAGAAAATCTGTCAAGCTCTTGAAAACCAAAAGGATTTTTAGAAACGTCAACACTCAGAGCCCATGACATTTGAGATGTCCTTCAAGTGAATTTCTACCAGCTTCCAGAAGAACTTCTTCATCTCTTCATTTTGAGCCAAAAGGTTAATGAAATCATAGCCACAAAACAGGATAGGCCTGCAACCAAGAAACAACAAGCTGCTTGCACAGAATTCAACAGAAACCCATGAAAAGGAGAGCTCTTCTCCAACAAGTCTTAGTACCAAACTACAAAGTTCTTCAACCGATTGAGTCCATCTTCATCAAGGAGTAGAGAAAGCTGAAGAAAACGTGGTGTCAGCCCCAAACGTGGATTCGCATTTGATCAGACCTAGGCAACCAGCTGCCACTCTGCCCACCTCTTCACTCCAAGGCCAGGCTCAAATGCCGGAGCTCCTGGGCCAGGGGAAGTTCTGTTCCTAAACTGCTTCATCAGAGGAAGAATAAGTAGAGCCGCAGAGGAAATAGCTGTGATTTCGTGCTTCAACGAAATCATCCAGATTCCTCACAGTAAACTTTTAGAAACACCTGCATTTTTTGAAGGGATTAGAAAATCAACAAAATAGGACAGAAAACCAGATACATCAACAACTGACAAAATGATGTCCCAGCCTTTGGATCAAGAGACCCCAAAGCTCATCTCTCCAGATGGAAAGTCACTGCACAACCAATAATCCAGGGACGCTAAAACCTGTCAACTGCTCAAAATTCTACTGCAGTCAAAGCCACAAAGTAGCCCTGTTAAGTCGGCCTACAAAGAGGCTCCTTCTTCCAGACCTCCTGGCAAGAAACAAACAAGGGAAACGGTTTCAGACCAGTTTGGCAAGAACGCTACCAGTGGTTCCCACTCAGCCACAGCTACAGCCCAGAATCCAGACAGGGAAACAGCCACGTCAGCAAGCTGTCAGAAAAAGGCGCCTCAAATTAGAATACCCCTACCGTCCCAAGTCTTGGCACGGCACAAGCCACTCCCTCCTGGCAGCAGGTAATGAGTGTCCATCCTGCCGACACTGCTTTTGCCCAGTGAAACTGAATCCAAGCCTAGTGATTGCATTTGATTCACCAAAGATGGCACTGAGGACCCCGACCACCTGATTCCAACACGCCTGGCTGGAGGTAAGACCCACCCCATGAGAGAACCGGGGGGTCCTGAAGATGGATCCCCCAAGGTGTACTGGACTGCTCAGCCTCCTTTTTTGTTTTCTCTTTGGTTGTGTTAACTGTAGAATATTTTAGAGGACATACAATTGTGTTTCACTGAAATTATACTTCATATTTTGAACTTTTTTCAAGTCAGGAAGAGAGGCTATTATGAACATAATAAATTTGACTTAAAACTTTAAAAGCTCAATTGACCCCGCCCCTCCTTCAGTAACCCACAGATTCTCAAACAAGCAGGTGCAAGCTTCAGTTTAAGGGAAACTAGGTTTATCTAAGGAAATTGCCTTTGATTCAAGGACTAAAATCGGCATTTCTCATGGCACATCCAGTTCACCGTGCCTGCTCTACCTAGAATCCAACCGCTTCTCTCCATGTCCACTGTTACCATCCTGGACCGAGCCTCCGACATCTGTCGCGTGGGATACCACGGTACATACCCAGCCGCCCGCCAGCCCCCATCCATCTCCTAGTCAATTCTCCCTGGAAGCCACAGGGATCGCGACCCTTTCAAAACAGAAGTCAGATTACACCATTCCTCTGCTCAAAACCTTCCAGGCACATACCACCACCTGATCTAAGCTGCTACTTCCCCCCTGTGGTTATGATGCTCTAGCTCCCTGTTTCTGGAACATTTCAGACACACTTCTGCCTCGGGGCCTTTGCATTTGCTGTTTGCTTTGCCTGGAATGCTCTTCTCTCCCGATAGGCACATGACTCACATCCTTCAAGTATTTGCCCAAATATGGCCTCTCAGTGTGGCCTGTTTTAAACCTGCACTCTCCCACCGCCCCAGGCATTCTCTTCTCTACATTATTTCTCCCCCCCACCCCGGAATATATTACCTGCTGATAGACTATTTTTTACTTATTTTGTTTCAATGCCTTGTCTTCCTATTAAAACGCAAACCAGCTGAGGGTAGTAACTTTTGTCTGCTTTATCCAGTAGACCCGCCCCTCCCTCAATAACCCACTGATTCTCAAACAAGCAGGTACAAGCTTCGGTTTAAGGGAAACTAGGTTTATCTATGGAAATTGCTTTTGATTTACTGCTGTATCCCTCACACCTAAAATACTCAAATATTTGATGAATGAATGAACAGGTCTCATAGTTGAATGTGAAATAGCTTATAAACTAGGAGGTCCTAGCTCAAAAAAGAATATGAAAGATGAAGAGTAAATTCATTGTAAATAATCATCAATACACATAGAACAAAGTTGCGATGAACGATTATATCAACAACTGAATTCTCTAAATCAGTGACACCCCCTTTTATAGAAACTGTGGCCTTATAATCAAATGATTTCAGACGGGTCTTTGGCACGTACAAACAAAGCAAAAACAATTTGCCCAAGTTTGTCCAAAGTGCCTTTACATGAATGCTCAATACATTTAAACAGTTACGACGCTTCAAAAACCACACTGCAGGAGAAAATATATACAAAAGTAAAACTGTATGAAGTTCTTCATTAAAATAGTAGCTTAAACAATCCTCTATCAATACCACACAGAGCTAGGGACTAGACCTAGACACTAGAGCTTAGAGCTTTTTACATAATTACACGAAAACACGTGAATCCGTCCACATGGACACTGCAGTAATAACCATTCAGTTAAAATCAATAACCCATCCTCCAGATGCAGCTCAGAGAGCAGGTGATGGGAAATCACTGTACATCATACAATTCTGGTTCTATTTGCCCCTTTTCGTCCTGGCTGTCTTCTCCTTTCTTTTTTTCACATGTTTAGGAACTTTGTTTTTTCTTTTCTCTCTCTGGGCTTCCTTGACCATCTTTTTTCTTTCCTGTAAAAACAAAAAGTAAAAAAATTTGCGAATTTCATTCATTCTGAGTATTCATATTATTATTACAACTATATTTTTTTAACAATTAATTAATTAATTTTTGGCTGTGTTGGGTCTTCGTTGCTGTGCGCGGGCTCTCTCTAGTTGCGGCGAGCGGGGGCTACTCTTCATTGTGGTGCACGGGCTTCTCATTGCGGTGGTTTCTCTTGTTGCAGAGCATGGGCTCTAGGGCGCACGGGCTTCAGTAGTTGTGGCACATGGACTCTAGAGCGCAAGCTCAGTAGTTGTGGCGCACGGGCTTAGTTGCTCCACAGCATGTGGGATCTTCCCGGACCAGGGCTCAAACCCGTGTCCCCAGCATTGGCAGGTGGATTCTTAACCACTGCGCCACCAGGGAAGCCCCACAACTAAATTTTAAAATATATGTAAAAAGGGCTTCCCTGGTGGCGCAGTGGTTGGGAGTCTGCCTGCTGATGCAGGGGACACGGGTTCGGGCCCTTGTCTGGGAGGATCCCACATGCCGCGGAGCGACTGGGCCCATGAGCCACAGCTGCTGAGCCTGTGCGTCTGGAGCCTGTGCTCCGCAATGGGAGGGGCCGCGATACTGAGAGGCCCGCGTACCGCGATGGGGAGTGGCCTCCGCTTGCCGCAGCTACAGAGGGCCCTAGCACAGAAGCGAAGATCCAACATAGCAATCAATCAATCAATAAATAAAATAAATAAATCTTTAAAAAAAAACATATATATATGTAAAAAGATAAAAAGTGAGCATCACAGAAAAAAAAATTGAAAATGATAATGGCTTGGTGGTAGAATTTGGGATGAAAATTTTCTTTAAGATTTCTTAATAGAAATTTGAAGATAGCCAAAGAGAACGTGCGCTAGGGAGTTGGGTATGTCTCTCAGAAGTCTTGGAACCCTCACTCTAGAAGGTTTAAAGGATCAGGCTAAGACTAAAGAGTAACAGTTAGCCACCATGGATTGTTTCATCAGTAGCATCTCCTATGTCCACGGCCAGGAGTGGTAGCAACAGAGATTCTGGAAACAGGGAGCTGGGCTGTAACCCCCCTGAAATGGTTCTTTGGTATTTCACCATGGGGCAACTCCAGCATCATTTGTTCTTCAAGTGCATGACAATCACTTTTCATCAATGCACTGAAACTAGTGTGCCCTCTCTCAAGGCAGTGCCCAAGGAGCTCCTAGCAGAAGCCCAATCTCTAGCTGATGTTACCACCAAAAAGCAAAGTTCACGCTTGGGAACTAAAACTTCAGGTGGAGGGACTTACTGACCAATGTGTTCGGCAACTATGATCCAGATACCTGAGCAGAGAGCCTTGAGGGGCTGTGCCGTCGTATTGACAAACAAGGGAATGTAAGTTCGTGGCTAACCTTTTTATCAACTTCAAGGTCAGCGGTGGGCTTCCTGGAGCAGGCGTTGTCTCCCTGCTCTTCAGAGTCTGTGTCAGAACACTGAGAGCTTCTGGCATCTTCTGAATCAGAACAAGTCTTTTCCTTAACTTGACTTTCCTTAATTTGACTTTCTAGGAGTGCAGGGACCTTGAAAATATCACAGGACCATGTTATTCTAAACCAGTCAGTTATCTATTGGTATTAAATGTGTTAATGCCAAAAATCAGATTTCAGCCTTACAGACAGACTTTGAAAAATGACATCCTGTATTGAAACATCAAAACGATGGAATCAATGTCAGGGAGGAAGCCTGAAGTAGCCGTTCCAGGACGGCTCAAGGATGTACCCAAACACAGGGACTGGGGCTTCACTGGGTGACCTAGATCAACAACAGGACTGTTCTACCTCCTGCAGGAAATCAGGAGGGTTGAGCCGGGATTTGGAAAGATGTGAAATACACATAGAAGTAAAAAGTGAAGTTATTTGGATAACTTTACAGTGGATTTCCTATGAATTAAATTTCATTTAACACTTGTTAATCCAATCAAGAGGGAAGACAACATTTAAACAAGAGAAACATTCATTTTTTTCCCTGAAATTTAGCAGTTTTTTAATTAACTAACTAATTAATTAATTAAATTTTTTGGCTGCGTTGGGTCTTTGTTGCTGTGCACGGGCTTTCTCTAGTTGCAGTGAGTAGGGGCTACTCTTTGTCGTGGTGCACAGGCTTCTTATTGCGGTGGCTTCTCTTGTTGCAGAGCACGGGCTCTAGGCACACAGGCTTCAGTAGTTGTGGCACACGGGCTCAGCAGTTGTGGCTCGCGGGCTCTAGAGTGCAGGCTCAGTAGTTGTGGCACACGGGGTTAGTTGCTCTGCGGCATGTGGGATCTTCGCGGACCAGGGCTCAAACCCGTGTCCCCTGCATTGGCGGGCGGATTCTTAACCACTGCGCCACCAGAGAAGTCCAAATTTAGCAGTTTTTAAAGCAGCAGGAAGCATTTTTAAAACCATGAGGTTTTCTTTTCATAAGAAAAAGCCAGATCTTTAAAAGGCGATTGTACAGAAAGGCTTTCCAGCCAGTTACAGCAGAATCTTCCTGCTCTGGAATTCAAAGCACACCTACCCCATCACACCTGCTGCATAAAACCCAGAATTCTCCTAGTCCAATTCTTCCCAGAAAAAAAAACACACTCAATTTTCAGAATGTAAACCGTGATCCTTCATATTCAAGCCTTTCATTAAGAATATTAAAAGAAGTGGGACTTCCCTGGTGGCCCAGTGATTAAGAATCCGCCTTCCAATGCAGGGGACGTGGGTGCAATCCCTGGTCGGGGAACTAAGATCCCACATGCCGCGGAGCAACTAAGCCTGCGTGCCACAACTGCTGAGCTCACGCGCCTCAACCAGAGAGCCCACGTGCTGCAAACTACAGAGCCCACGCTCCCTGGAGCCCACGCCACAACAAAAGATCCCACATGCTGCAACTAAGAACCGACGCGGCCAAATCAATCAATATTTTTTAAAAAAAAGAATATTAAAAGAAGAACTACCTTTATTATTGCTTAAATAAGACTCAATCCCTGCCGTTTGAAAATGTAAGACAAAACAAAGTTGCTTTAAGAAAAGAACACTACAGGAATCTGCACTGCGAGACAGCATGACTAGCCCTTCGACAGCCTGTGCGCTGCGATGAGACCAGATCTCACTGTTGCTTTAAGTTGGTTGTAGAAACATCAACAAGCACATGGTTATTTGTTAATAACTTCACAAATGAAGACCAGGATACAAAAAGAATCGATGCCTCAGCTACAACAACAGAGCAATTCAGGGGCAGAATGAAGAATAAACCACCATTTCCACATTTCAGTCTCGCGGTTAAGAAGAATGAACATAAAAAGGGCATTTCTGAAAATGCCCATGGACTTTGAAAGCATCTATACTAGTAACATTACACCACTGTTAATTTAATAATACCTGACATGAAATTTTATATCCTTTGAAAGAGTTTTCAAGTAAATGAACAGTAACACATGTTCTGCATACCTTCTGAACTCCTGACAAATCCTTCTTCAGTCCCGTGACAGTTTGGTATAGAATCTTGAAACCAAAGAGAAAAAAACAAGAATTAACATAAAACTGGACACGGAAGTACCCTGCAATACTAAGAAAGAACACTGTGGGCTAAATGATACCTTGTGTGATTATAAAAAGGTGCCTAACATTTATCTCATGGGACACAGAGTGTGTAGCATGGGTGTGGTTCTCACCCACAGGCACAGCAGGCGTCAGCAGACTCTGGCCCACAGGCCAAATCTGACCTGCGGCCTGGTGGTTTTTAAGGATAAACAGTTGCAATCAATTTGATGATAGAAAGCCCTAACTCTGAATCTCAACTAAATGTAATGTTTTCTCCTCCCCCCCACATAACTCCATTCTTCTCTCATTAGTAGACCTGTATCATGAAAAGCTGTAAGTTTTCAATTATTATTAAAGTATTTTTAATTTCATCAAAAATTTGGGGGAAGTTTTTTCTCTCTTGTTATATAACAACCCACGTAATAGCCTCAATTTTGCTTCTTGGCCTGCGAAGCCTTAAATATTTACTATCTGGCCCTTTAGCAGAAAAAAATTTTCCAGACTCTGAAACATGTATGTTAGTGGAGCTAGTATAATAACCATTGATAGCCTAGACTTCTATACAAATCTTCCTTTTCCTGCAATTATAGACTGTTGGACTCATTCAAGTGTGTCATTTCCTTTCACAAAGACCAGGGGATTGATTCCCTTTACAAGCAATGTGCGCAGAGGGTTTGCTAATGTGAAGGGAATGAGCCGTCGCACTAGCTTAGAGGCCAACACTCGAGACCGCAGGTCTGGGCCGGCAGCTTCCACGGTGAGCTCACTTGCTGAAGACAAACCAGCGACTCACGTTGTCCTGTTGGGCGTTCATGACCATGTCCTCTTCCTTCAATTTCATCATTATATCCATATCCCTCTCGTAATTCTTCACTTCATTCAAGGTTCTAGGAATATAAGCTCGCTTAAACACCTAACAGACGCAGAGGAGAAGTAAAATGGAGACTTATTCACATACTTCTCCCATGCACTCACCATCCTCACCCCGTCAAGTCACAGAGGAGTTTATCACCATCGTCGCCCTCAGCGCTGATACACGGCTACCCTTAGAATAACACTTCTCTCCCCTCGTCCGCGTTCCATAGAGCCTTTCCGACGGCAGAGAAAGGGGCTGCCGCAAGCAAGCACTGCCCGCCTATGCCTAACAAAGGAAGAGGCTCCTTCCCGGGCACGCCATCTACCCTGCGCCACAGCTGCCGTGTACGGGGTACCTTATATTCACCCATCACACCGCACACGACAGCTGTGAGGATTATTATTATTTTTAAAAAGCCTACTATGGCTCACCTTCACAAAAAAATATACTGACTCCCAAGATTTTAAAAAAGTCTTCCTTTTTACCAAACACGAGTCTTTGAAAACTACAGCGTTACTGAAAGCAACATTTAAATCACTTAAAAATTCACATTAGCAAACTGAAACAGGCTTTTCCTTCTTGAATCACGTCCTCCAAGGAGTTCTGTAAAAATGTTCTCCACGCAGGACAAGGGGCTAACAGGTCACTGAGTGGAAGGATGTAATGGGATGTAAGTTACACAACCTCATGCAGCTGAATCGTGTAACATGTTACGTCTCGAGGAAATATCATCATTTAAAAAAACTGTTTATCTATTAAAATTAAGATCATGCCCCAGCAATATAAAAAAAAAGACCTCAAGACACAAGTGTTTCCTAAGTCAGTAAACAGATAATACATCTTACCTCTTCATCCACATGATCTTGGCTGGACATTTCCTCCTTGGTCCTTTGAGATGCTATTTCCATGGCCTTGGAAAGAAAACAAAAATCACTTTCCTTTACATTCAATCCACAGAAGACACATCCGTTCCCCAGTTTTAGTGGAAAGCTGTTCTAGTCTCTCTGGGTACCACGCCTTCACACTCCGTGTCCTCCAGTGGTACAGGTTAGCTCTCCACGGTAGAACTCACCAAAAAGGCTGCCATCGAACCCAGAAGTCAACAGAATAAATCAAACTCGTTTAGCCTCAGGGCATCCCTAGACTCTTCCTCAAGAGTAATACTGCTTGGACTAATTTTTAAACGATTAGCAAAAATATTTATTAAAGGAAAACTGACGCCGAAAGAATGAAAGAACCATTCTTCAATTCTTAAGCTGTCCACGAAGGGGATCACAGAGGAGCAGGAGGGTCCTCTCACCTTGAGTCCATGGCTCTCACGCTGCCGCACGACAGACCCCCAAAGAAAGCTCTTTGAGCAAACGATGACTGACACTAAGAAGGTGACAAAGAGTCTATAGAGTCTTTTGGCTTGTAAAACTGAAGATTTGTTCTCTAATCTATTTAGAATACATAGAGGAAAGCAAACAACAGTGGTACTAGAGTTTTTTAAGTTCACACACTAAAATTAGTGCTAAAGAGTTTAAGAATAAAAGTGATGGGATATCTACTTATTCAATTAACGTGATTATTTCCTCCATGCCAGGTACTGACTAGCTACCAGTGATACAGAAAACTCTTGTCCCTTAAGAGTTCATAGCCTAGCAGAGGGTGACAAAATTAAAAAGAACTTAATGTGATAAGAAGGATACAGTGTGACTACTTCCGTTACAGAGTTAGATAATATAGAAAATATACCTATGGAAACAATGATTTCTGCCTGATATCCCCTCGAGAGCTTTCTGAATTGAGCTTTGAAGTTCACTAGGCAGAGCAAGACGAGCAAAGGTAGAAACGGGAAGGCATTCCAGGGAAAGGGGAGAGTGTGAAAAGGTGGGATGAACCTGAACACCTGTTCAGGGGCCCTGTGTTCAGTATTCTACGATTGAGAGGCAACAAAAGTAAAAACAGATAAACTGGACATCAAAACTAAAAACCTCTGTGCATCCAAGGGTGTGGTCAACAGAGTGAAAAGGCAGCCCATGGAATGGGAGAAAACATTTGCAAATCATATATCTGACAAGGGGTTAATAATCTCCTAAATATATAAAGAACTTCTATAATTCAACAACAACAAAACAATCTAATTAAAAAATGGGCACACCTGAATAGACATTTCTCCAAAGACATACAAATGGCCAACAAGCACATGAAAAGATGCTCAACATCACTAATCATTAGGAAAATGTCAATCAAAATTGCAAGACCCCACCTCCCACCCATCAGCTACTCAAAAAACAAAACAGAAAATAAAACCAGAAAATAACGAGTGCTGGTGAGGATGTAAGAACGTGGAGAAACTGGAACCCACGCAGCCTGCTGGTGACAGTGTAAAATGGTGCAGCCACTAGGGAAAACGGTAGGGCGGTTCCTCAAAAACTAAAAGTAGAATGATCATATTATCCAGCAATCCCACTTGCGGGTATACACCCAAAAGAACTGAAAGCAGGGTCTTGAAGAGATATTTGCACACCCATGTTCACAGCAGTGTTATTCACAACAGCCAACATGTGGAAGCAACCCAAGTATCCATCAAGGGATGAACAGATAAACAAAATGTGGTCTATACACACAATGGAAGATTATTCAACCTTCAAAAGGAAGGAAATCCGGTGTCACGCTACACCATGGATGAACCTTCAGGACATTATGCTCAGTGAAATAAGTCAGCCAAAGAAAGACAAATACTGTATGATTCCACTTATACGAGGTACCTAGAGTAGGTGTCATACACATAAAGCAGAAGGGGCTTGGGGAAGGGAGGGACCGCGAGTTAGTGTTGAATGGGGACACAATTTGTTTTACAAGATGCAGAAAGTTCCATGGATGGATGGTGGTAACGGATACACAACAGTGTACTTACTGCCACTGAACCATACACTTAAAAATGGTTAAAATGGTAAATTTTATGCTGTGTATATTTTACCACAATTTTAAAAGTTCTGTGATGCAAAAAGGCCTCTGAGAAACAAGGGAAAGGAATTAATGACCCAAAACTAACAGGTTTCTTACTATACATTCACGAATTTGACAGCCTGTGTATCTTGCTGATGGTGAAAGTCAAGAAACCTGGCTTTACCATTGGCTTTTTACTACAGCTTGATTCTCCATCTGTGAAATCAGGAGACAGTCTCTGGAAGCTGTCACGATGAACAAAAGTCATGCCTAGCCCTGAGTCCCTCAGAAGTGCACTCGCTACTGCTATTGTCTGTTCCTCCCGTCCCGGCCCCGCCTCACCTTTGCCAGATACGCGTCCACGTTCTCGTGTGTAACTGACGGATCCGTGACGAATTCAAAGAGCTCTCGCAAAGTCATCACGGCGACCCCGTGCTTCAGAAAGAAATCTGTCACAGGAGGACATTCGTGAGAGCTTTGCGAGGGAAGAGGCTGTTAATCCAACCCCTTCCTAGAGAAACAAAGAGATAAAAATACCCCATGACCCACACTGGTGTCAGTGTCACTGCATCAAACGATTTGGCGCCAAGACTCTCTATCCACGGTTTACCAGAGTGAGAAGCACCGGCGCAAACAAGTTGGGGGACGATCCCAGCGTCCACTCACCGTTGACGTTGGCGCAGTCCTTCCTCAAGAACTCCAAGGCATGCGGGTGGTCGTGCTCCACGGACTGAGAAACATCAATGATGCACACGCCTCCGCCCTGGTACCTGTGGGCCAGGCGCGCCGGGGGTGAGCCGCCCGCTGCCTCCAGGCTGGCATGAGGGCCGGGCACGCGGGGCCAGGCCGCACCGCGGCTCGCCCACACTCTTGTTTAAACATTTCTACTTTAGTAGCAATGGAAAGAACTAATCAAATGAACGAGGTGGGTAAGGAGAAGAGCCACTTTGACTAACAAGAGATGAAAACTGAGAAAATTTCCCAGGTCCTTTAGCCCTGCTAACGATCAGGGTGGTCAATTCTGTGACTGAGGCCACCAAAGGCAGGGAACACATCCTATCCTGTGACCCTGTGGAAGCCAACTCTACAACTGGAGAATTTAGCAAGACTTCTTGGACGGGGATTTAGTTCACTTCCCCAAAGGAAAGGTGGCTACTGGGAGGTGCGTGTGGGCCACACACTCACAGCATGTTGAATTCACTGAGATCCGCGTGCACGAGCCTGGCGTCCTGGTACATTCTCCTCATGTACTCGATCACCTGCACATACAACTCCCGAGCCTTGGATTCTGATAACTGGACGTTTTTCAAGAGCGGCGCTGGCCTTGAACAAAAATAAAGTGAACAACTCAGATAAACGGACCCAGAACAAGTCTTCTTGCTTCCTAACATTGTTACCCGTTCTTTTCTTCTATCAATCATCACTGAACAATGTGCTTCGCTCCAGAGATACGGTTCTATCAATAAAAAGCTGTCCACAAACAGATGCTTTCCCAGCTGACTGTATGAGACATTCCCCAAAAAACAAGGTGAGCTTTGTTATTCTGAAGCATCTTGGGACTTAAAAACAGCAGAACAAATGAGTAACTCTATGCACTAATAGAGTGGGAAAGATTCATTAAAAATATTACAAGACGTAAGGAGCTATTTAAATGGGAAATATTCACATGTTGGATAATTCAAAGCACTTAAAAATACAGTTCTGGGCATGTAATTATTAGGCCTCCTACACACTCACATGTCGTCTTTGCCAATGAAACCCATGACGAGAACATGACTTCGTAGCAGGATAGGTTCTGGGCACGGGATCTCTGCTGTGTTTAGCCTGTGATATGAAAACAGATAAACGGACAAATGAAAAGCTGAAACAAATCATCTAAAGCACCTAATCTAAAACAACTTACAATAGCTGCAGTGCACAAGGCTAGCAGTGCTGTGAGGAAACAGCACCCAGGCCTCTCGACTGTATTATTTTATTTCGTAAACTCTAAGGCACCCGTGATTTTAAGCGGCACCGTTACACGTCACCAAGAATGGCAAAACACCAGCAATTCAACTATGACATCCTACAGCCTCCATGGCATAGTTCGATGCCAGAGATGTCAAACCGTGAAGAAATGGGCGCCTTAGAACCGATGAAATACAGCAGATGTGTTTGCAATTATCTTTTGAGTTGATCAGTGTGAACAATGATGAATAAAAATAGTGGACTCATAGCCAGTCGCAAACTGAGCATAAGAAGATTTCAGAAGGACTTTCAAAACAAGTGAACTTTGCTGAATACTACTAAAATATCCAACGTATGGCACCTATGTATAGCATATAAAAAGTTAAAAGATATTTGAAAGAGAGAAAAAAAACCTTCCAATTTAAAACTTCAATTGAGGAAACTTGATCTCAGATGCCTTTACTTGATACAAAGGTGCCAGTGCAAACAAAGAATATATAAATGTGTCCACAATGGGACTGAAGAAGAGGAAACTACGATAAAGAGCTTAGGGCCTAACAAAATTGCCTAAAACTCCAACACCTATTAAAAAAATGACACATTGTTCTCACCACCTGATTGTGTCACTTCCCTGCTTCAAATCCTGTAATGGCTCTATATCATCCTCAGTATAAATTCTAAACCTTTTCACATGGCTCCCAAGGCTTTTCACATGACCCAGCCTTGCAGAATAAATGTGAGTCGGGGCAAAATTCTCCTGTAATGGGTTCGTAAAACAGGAGAGAGAAGGTAGCTCCTATTTGCTTGGAAATGCGTTTCCTCTGCTCACCTCTGCACATCTAACGGAGCTCTGCGAGACCCTATCTTTGGACAGAACCACACCAGGACCTGCTGGGAGGAAAGCTCTGAGGCTGACATGCGGACACAGCACAGACACACACACCCCAGAAAGTCACCTGATTAAGTTCCTCATTTCCTTTTCCGCCCACGTTTTCACCATTTTTCTGGGGTTGCCTTTACAGTAGCCATGACGAAACCTTGAATGAGAAAAATATTTGCTATTTCGATCGTTCCATTATTCTAGTTTTTATTTTTAGGATATAGAAGTCAAGCCACCTGGGGAAAAAAAAAAACCCACCTGAGCTCACCTGAATTCCCCACTGACATACTTATCCCGGTCTTTGAACACCAAAATAGAAGTTTTATAAATTTTGATTGCTCTGCTCTCTCCATTTGTTGTGCGAGCATGATATACATTAGCCTATTTTAAGTCAAAAACAAAGAAAATTAAGTTTGTGTTAAGTAACTATAAGTAGTATTTTACTTTTGCAATCTATGAGTCTATCCTCAAAGGTTAAAAAAAAAAAGTCAAGTGAACTGAACTTCTGTGCATAAGGAACACCATCCTCTTTTGAATGTGAATTAAAATATAAACATCACACCAAACGGTACGGTAAATACACCTCCGACTTACATGTATAGTAAAGGCCAATTTAAACACATGTGAGACAGACACAGAAAACAAACTTACGGTTACTGAAGGGGAAAGGTGGGGAAGAGGGGGATAAACTAGGAATTTGGGATTAACAGATACACGCTACTATATATAAAACAGATAACCAACAAGGACCTAGTGTAGAGCACAGGGAACTCTACTCGATATTTTTAATAACCTATATGGGAAAAGAAACTGGAAAAGTATATATATAAAAATATATATAAATATACGTGTGTGTGTGTATATATAAAACTGAATCACTCTGCTGTACACCTGAAACTAGGACAACATTGAAAATCAACTATACTTCAATAAAAAATAAATTGAAAAAATAGGTCTTCAAATTAAATAAATATACACATAACATACACACACGTGAGAAGCGGTTTCAAACATTTTTGTATTTCAAGCACGTGGAAGGTATCTGAAGACATTCTTACATCTCATGATTTATAAAGTGAGTTTTACTGCTTCCCACAGAATGAGTTGCTAATAGAAAAACAGCACGCCTTATATAAAGAAAACAGTGAGAAGGACACTTGTTGGCTAACAGAAACTAGACCATGACCCCCTGTCCCAGCAGTAACCGTCTGACCATCTGAACTCACTGCTGGGCTCACCTGGACGGACTCCATGACCCAGGACCAAAGCCCGTATTACAGGCACAACTTCCTACCTGGCCATAAACATTAATAAAGACATTTAAAAAAATTTTTTATTGGAGTATAGTTGATTTACAATGTTGTGTTAGTTTCTGCTGTACAGCAAAGTGAATCAGTTATACACATACATATATCCACTCTTTTTTAGATTCTTTTCCCATATAGGTCATTACAGAGTATTGAGTAGAGTTCCCTGTGCTATACAGCAGGTCCTTATTAGTTATCTATTTTATATAGCATGTAATAAAGCCATTTTTAAGAAATGGCACTGATTAAACTATCCTGGCTTGTATATGGGGTTTTTGTTTTTTCTTTTCTTTTTAAAGGCACAATTTATTTACTAAGTGCCTTAGTTTCATCTGGTATCTGAAATCAGAAAACTAACATGAAAGCATCAGGCAACCCAAGAACCGCTCACTTCTTTTCCTGTGCTAATGCAGCCATTGATCTCTGATATGACTCCTCTCGTCAACATCTTGAACAATATCATTCGTGTTCTGGGATCCAACACCTAAAAAGAAATACAAAGTTCAGAGAGTACCAAATATTTCTCACTGAAGCGTTAGACAAGAAACTGAAGAGCAAAGGCCCTGTGCAATCCTGCTTGACTAAAGAAGAGTCACTACTGCGGTGCTTTTGTTCATTCTCATTTTCAGTGAATAAAATGTGAGGTGAGACCAAAGGAACCAAAGAGACAAGAAACCAGCAAGTTCACTCAGTCATGGCAATCAAAGGCTACCAAGTCCAAGTGAAGCGGAAACCGACTCTAGACCAATGTTAGCTAACAAATACAATCAAACCAGAGGAAATTGTCTTTTCCAGTCATCGGTAGACAGGTGAAATTAATCTGAATAGATTTTCTTTAACCCAATACATCCGAAACATTATCATTTCAATATGTAATCAATATAAAAAGTTATTAGGGGGGCTTCCCTGGTGGCACAGTGGTTGAGAATCTGCCTGCCAATGCAGGAGACACGGGTTCGAGCCCCCGTCTGGGAAGATCCCACATGCCGCAGAGCAACTAGGCCCGTGAGCCACAACTGCTGAGCCTGCGCGTCTGGAGCCTGTGCTCCGCAACAAGAGAGGCCGCGATAGTGAGAGGCCCGTGCGTCGCGATGAAGAGTGGCCCCCGCTTGCCGCAACTAGAGAAAGCCCTCGCGCAGAAACGAAGACCCAATGCAGCCAAAAATAAATAAATAAATAAATAAATAAAGGAGTTCCTTTAAAAAAAAAAAGTTATTAGGGAGAGATTTAACACTGTTTTTTTTACACAAACCCTTCAAAACCTGGTGTGCGTGTGCATTTCTAGCACGTTGCACGTCATGCTAGCCGCACCGCACAAGCTCCGTGGCGGCTGCACTGGACAAGAAGCTTTAAAGCGGCAACGAGCATCCTACAGTTCACAAGTCAAATCAGCCACAGCCTGTGTTTCTATAGCCTGCAAGCTGAAAATGGTTTTTAATTTTAAAACTATTTATTAAAGGGACTTCCCTGGTGGCACAGTGGTTAAGAATCCGCTTGCCAATGCAGGGGACACGGTTCAAGCCCTGGTCTGGGAAGATCCCACATCTAAGCCCGGGAGCCACAACTACTGAGCCCGCGTGCCACAGCTACTGAAGCCCTGGCGCCTGGAGCCCGTGCGCCACAATAAAGAGAAGCCCCTGCAATGAAGAGTAGCCCCTGCTCGCCGCAACTAGAGAAAGCCCACGCGCAGCAACGAAGACCCAACGCAGCCAAAAATAAATAAGTAAAAAAAAAAAAAAAAAAAAAATTATTAAACAAAATTGTAGCCCACAATGCCTAAAGTATTTATTATTTAGCCCTTTAAAGAAAGAGTTTGCAGACCCCTGCTAGAGATGAGTAGATCAGGGAAAGGCTCTCCTTCAAAGTCAGAGCAGTCCATCTTGAGTACAGAGGACCCTCAAATTCTCTTCAACAAACAGAAGGCAACGAATTTAAAGCCTGACGCTGTTCACACGTGAAACTGAGGCAGCCGCACATGTACGTGCAATTCCCAGGGCCAGCGCCAGCAGCTCCTTGGGCGCAGGCAGCCCTCCAGCTCCAGGCAGGGGACAGTGAAAGTGGCCAGAACTAACTACAGTTCAGGGCCTACCCTTCAGCGAGGTGGCTGTGGTCGCACAAGAAACCTAAGGTTAACAGAAACAAAACAACCTTGTAAGACTGGAGGACTGAAAGCGAGCTACAACCAGGGCAAGCAGAGCAGCGTGAAAGGAACGTGAGTAAAGAGGCAGGAACTGCCGCTCCTTCTCCGCGTGCAGGTCAACAGAGGGCACGTAAGCTGGGTGAGGAGGAATCTGCGTAGAGACCTGGGCTTCTGCAGCATCACTGGGGAGCCAAGCGAGAGGCCCAGCAAGGGACAAGGGGCCCAAACAGCTGAAAGCAAAATAGGGGAAGAGAAATAGGAGAGGCAAGTCAACTTACAAATATATATATATATATATATTTTTTTTTTTTTAAATAAATAAATTTATTTATTTATTTATTTATGGCTGCGTTGGGTCTTCGTTTCTGTGCGAGGGCTTTCTCCAGTTGCGGCGAGCGGGGGCCACTCTTCATCGCGGTGCGCGGGCCTCTCACCATCGTGGCCTCTCTTGTTGCGGAGCACAGGCTCCAGACGTGCAGGCTCAGTAATTGTGGCTCACGGGCCCAGTTGCTCCAAGGCATGCGGGATCTTCCCAGACCAGGGCTCGAACCCGTGTCCCCTGCATTAGCAGGCAGATTCTCAACCACTGCGCCACCAGGGAAGCCCACAAATATATATTTTTAAAAGACAGTTTAAGACTCAAGATATATGCTCTTCTTCAAAATTAATTTCCCAACAGAAAAAGGATTTCAGGGTCTTTGAAAATGAAAGCTGCCTCATCCCTCTGAGTTGGACCACACTTCGCTCTCAATCACAAAAGAGAACACACAAAATAAATAAGTTAGAGGATGACAAAGACACAGATCCCAGACCTGACCTGCTCCTGCCAGACTGAAGGTGGAATTCTTCATTTGCACAAATGGGTTGGAGCTCAGGTTGGGTGTGACTCCCTTGGGATGGAGGTGGATAGAATGGGTGCTTGTGTCTTAAACTAAGAACCTGTAGGGCGAAGAGGCTACTATTCGAAACGTGTTTGTGCTTATGTGTACGGGCGGGGAGGGCGGCAGGCAGCGGAAGCAACGTTCTGACCTGTTTTCTCTCTCTTCACAACAAAAATCTGGGCCAATCCTAATACCCAGTTACAACCCTCGACATGTGGGAAAATCAGGGGCTGATTTTTCCCCATTCTTGAATAAAGAATAAAACAAGCATAACTTCTAAACCAAGTAAGGGATTCTAACTGAAAATTTGAAGGCATTATCTGTCTACCTCTCTCTCTCTCTCACTCACACACACACGCTTTGTGGGTGATACCTGACTCACCACCTGGGAAGGCTCACAAAATCCCTGCAGACCTTGTTTAAGACAAAAGAAAAGATTTCTGGTCTTATAGTCAATTCTGCTTCCCCCTAGAAGATGCAAGCATTGCGTGGTGGCTTCACAGGGCCACAGAAGGGGGGCATGATTCTAATTTATCTATTAATAGTCCTATTAGAAATAAAGCAAAATGTAGCTCTCTAAACTCAAAGAAGGAGCAGTTTTACATAGAAGCAGTTCTAGGTGACATTAGCATTAAGCAAGAAGGATGAAAGCGAATTACAACTCAAAGACAGAAGAAATGCTACTTTAAAATAAGAGCTTGCAACACATTTCAACTGTACCTGTTCTACAGTTGCTCTGTCCGCCTTATCTTTGATGCGATACCTAAGGCAGAACCAAAAAAACAGAAGTGACATTCAAAATTCAGAGAAGCCAAAATCAAAAGTTTCTAAATGTACATCGTTCCATGAAATTCCTAAGCAGGTAGTTCCTTTAATAACACGCTTCACGACCTCATCATAGTTTCATCACTTTGTGAAACTTCATTTCCCCTTAATAAGCAATTCAGTTCCCTAGGGCAAAAGGAGCATATCTGCAGTAAGAAAAAAAAAAATGCCATCCATGTTTCAGAAGCATTAAATAAGTAGAGCAGTGGGATAGAGTGAACTATGTCAGAAAAAAGAAAACATCAAGTCTGTAACTACTGTCCTTAGACCTTTAATGATTATATTAGTATAGAATTAAAGTCATATACAAGGCTTTCTCTTTAGAGTCCTTTTCTACAAAGACACAAGTTTTTATCATTTCAAGACAGTTACTGCATTAAAACGCAGGCTCTGATGGCTTCGGCTCACACTAAGTGACTCAATTCACAGACTAACCTAAACTATTAAAGATTCAAACAGACACTTAAATAAGAAATGCTGTTTCTCAAAAAGCTGGTATCCCTTGGGCATAACAATAAACTAGAAGAAAACTGGTTTTTAAGTTCAGTTCTAACACTGCCATTTATATCATCTTAGTGTCACTTTCTATAATATATTGTTAATGCCTTAGAGCCATTAGCAATAGGAGGTTAGCCAGATCCTAAACATTTGGCTTTGAGAACAGAGTTGTAAATGAAAACTGTTCTCTGTTGTATCACTGTTTAGTTTTAAATCTGCCCTTAAATTTTTAAATGTATTCCATGGAAGGGAACAATTCTTAATAAGTTCTAAAAAGGGAACATTTTCATACTCTAACATTCTAGTTTAAACTGTAATGTACAAACACTGTTCCCCTCCTGAGAGGACATTCGTGAATTTCACAAGATTATAGTTTTAGCACAGATTTCTTAAGAAAACTCATTTAATATTTTCAACCTACAAAGGCATAGAATACCCTCATTTAAACTTAAAAAAAAAAAAAAAAAGAATTGGTTCAGGTACACAAAGGAACATCCTTTGCAAAAGAATTATGACAAAGATGCTACTAATTTGTCTAGAATTAGTTCCTACCAGCCAGGTTTTGTTTTATTTATTTATTTTATATACTTGAAATATTACTTACATATCTGCTTCCTTTTGTCTAAACTTTCCCGTGACTTTGTTTATGACAGAATCAGTAACGTTTAGTTTTTCTAAAAAAAACAAAAAAAACCCCACAACGTAAACAACATGTAAGACAAAAAGTTTCTGACTAAGCATACTTTCCGCCTTCTCCATTTTCTAAGTATTTTATTATACATAGTATCTATTGTAGTAATGAAAAAAGTGTTTAATGTTTTTAAGGGCAAGGGCTAAGTTGTGCTTCCTTACTAACAAGGGTTGTCACTTTCATCACGACAGCCGTCATTTCTGAGCCATAAAAATCTAGATCCAGAAATCTCTCAAAACTACTTTACCTGCGTATGTTGAATTTCAGACATTTTAAAATATTTTGTACGACTAACATAGATAATATAACTGCCTGTATTCCAAGTTAATTCTAAAAATGTCAGTTTCTTTTCAAATTATGGGCCCATGATAGGCAATGATGAGATATGAGAGATGCTGTACCAGGTCCGTAACGGTCAGCGTCTACAAGAGAAAGATGAACCTGCATTTCCCAAGTGGCTTCAAATCCACATTCTGATTCCTTGCTTTCAATGGCTCACTAAATGATTAATGCCACACAAAAAGTTTCGAGTAAAACAAAACGTAATTATACTCAATAGCCTAGTGTTTTCAACATTCTACTACGAGATAATCCTACTACAAAATCTAATACAAAACAGACAATAACTTGAATGGGTATATGTAACTTCGTATTTCTACAACAGGAGAGAAAACACAACTAAAAAAGTATAAGCTAAAGTCTTTCCTTGAAGTCATGTTTTTAAATGACTAAGTTTTTAATTTTCTCTAAGCATTAGTATTTAGTCAGCAACACTGAATATATCCATTGCTTAATCTAATAAAATTTTATAACACTTTGTGGTTTTTGAAGAATTTTCTCATAGCCCAGTGAGGAAATGTTATCTTAAAAACTCACCTAGATTAATTTTATTCTCAAATTTCCGTAAGACCTTGTCTGATGGAGTAGACATTTTGGCTGAATTGCAGCTGGGAGTCTGTCGATTTGCCTGGAAGAAACGAGTTCCAGAGACTAAAGCTCTTATTATAAATACAAGCCTAAGGTTCATCATGTTTTCTCCCTTAGTATTAATTAATTAATTAATTAATTTATGGCTGCGTTGGGTCTTTGTTGCTGCATGGCGGCTTTCTCTAGTTGTGGCGAGCAGGGCTACTCTTCGTTGCAGTGCGTGGACTCATTGCGGTGGCTTCTCTTGTTGTGGAGCACAGGCTCTAGGCACACAGGCTTCAGTAGTTGTGGTACGTGAGCTCAGTAGTTGTGGCTTGCGGGCTCTAGAGCGCAGGCTCAGTAGTTGTGGTGCATGGGCATGTGGGATTGCTCTGAGGCATGTGGGATCTTCCCTGACCAGGGATCGAACCCAGGTCCCCTGCATTGGCAGATGGATTCTTAACCACTGCGCCACCAAGGAAGTCCCATAGTTAACTATTAAAGTATCAATACTTAGGGGAGTACCCTAAGGGAAGGGAAGCATCAATCAAATTTGCCCAAGAAGTTTTTTAAAAAGGCATTTGAGGGCTTCCCTGGTGGCGCAGTGATTAAGAATCCACCTGCCAATGCAGGAGAGACACGGGTTCGAGCCCTGGTCCAGGAAGATCCCACATGCCGTGGAGCAACTCAGCCCGTGCGCCACAACTACTGAGCCTGCGCTCTAGAGCCCACGAGCCACAACTAGTGGAGCCCATGCGCCTGGAGCCCATGCGCCTAGAGCCCGTGCTCTGCAATGAGAAGCCCCAGCAATAAGCCCGCACACCACAACGAAGAGTAGCCCCCGCTCGCCGCAACTAGAGAGAAGACCGCGTGCAGCAATGAAGACTCAATGCAGCCAAAAATAAATAAAATAAATTAAAAAATAAATTAATTTTTTTAAAAAAGGCATTTGAAATAGGACAAAGTCACTGGCTAAAATAAAGTCTATATAATCTGCATTTTTGCTTTTGTTTCTAACCTCTCTACAACATATTCTTCATTATTACAAATAACAAATTAAAATTCAATGCATTTTTCTAATTTGACTGGTTTCTAGATTTAAAATGTGAGAATGTTCATTTACCCCCAAGTGTATAATAAAGAGCTAAGACCAACGTTAAACTGGTTCCAGGAATTTCATTTTGGGCCTAGTGTCTCAAGAGAGGGAAAGACTAAGTACAAGGCTTAGCACTTAGACTGGTGCAATGCACAAACTGAAATAATGGAAAAAAAAGGGAAGAGAGGGGAGACAATATCCAGAACCTATAAATAAGAGAACAGAGATTAAAAGGGCCTGTCACAAGGACTGATTCAATCCTGGTATCTAAGCGTGAACTTGGAGGCTGAGTAGTTTCTTATTTACAGGGAACTTAAAAATTGTTTTCTATTAAATATAACTTAAAATAATACATGTTCACAGTAGAAACCACAGGTAAAATTTTAATTACCTATAAGCCCAGCGCCCAAAGATTAACAGTTAACATTTAAGCATATATATTTTTCCCCCTAGCTTTATTAAAAGAAATTCCACTCTACGTTGAAATTGCTCAGTCTCACCAATGAATCAGTGAAGGAGTTGCCACAGCAATACCGCATGTAAGTGTGAAATTTCTTTGGTTATTCAAGAACGTATGCATTCTATGCCACGATATAGCTGTTTTAATTTTCAAAGAAATAGTGCTGCTTTCCCCCCCTCCCTATCTTCATGCTCTAGGAACCTTTATGTTCCAGGAAGATGCACCGTCTGAACCCTCTGGTTCTGCACACTCCCAACTCTTAGTCCTTGCAGTTTGAGGGGCAGGCTCTACACGGCTTGGTAACCTGCATTCTGCACTTGGTAGAAGATGGCAGATCCGGAACATTTCTCCATGTCATTAAGACAGTTTTCCATGGCAACAGACTTACTACATATTTTGTGTCTCTGTCAGTTCATAAGTGAAAAAAAAAAATCTCTACATACTCTCTGCTTTTCTTTAATTACTAATTAAGCTGAACTTTTTCTCTGTTTCCTAACCATTTGTAGTAATCTGCCTATTTGTGTCTTTTCCCAGGCAGATTTTTAGGTTTATTATCTTATGACAATTTAAATAACTTTTAAAATTTACTGATTATGGAACAAATGTACATCATTATCAGAAATATGGAAAGGACAAAGAATGAAAACCAGTAAAGGCTAGGGCTATGGTGCAATATAACCTGGTGAAAACCTTTCAGTTACTCAATTCTAGAACCACAAAAAGTCCTTTTAAAAAAGAAGACATAAGCAAACAACGCAAAGATGTACACGATCGTTCATCAGATACCTGCTGGTTACTCCCTCCACCTGAGGCTGAACACCTGGTCAGTTTTCCAAATCCATCGTCCCAGTCCCAATCATCATCGTCGTCATAATCTTCCTCCTCCTCCCTTTCTATCTCACCTTCACCCATCTTCTCATTGACGTTATTCTGAAGGTCTTCAAACAGAATATCACCTTCCTCTTCGACAGTCTTCAAGTCAATGTTTTCACTGGAAATAACAATGTTTTGGCATGTTTACACATACTCTAATTGGACTTGCATATGTATTTATTTATGATATAGTAGGCTACATCTATACCAATAAATCTAAAAGGTTCGCTTACAACATCTCCCAATAAACTCAAACTTAACACCAAGTTCTCCTGTTTCTCAGGGTTCTGTTCCAGCTGTTCACTTATTCTCCAGGTCCTACCACGGAAGAAGTACATAAGGTTGTTAAATCCACCCCTGCCTTAATGAAGTTAGAATTTATATTATTATCTTCTCTGCTGAATGAACTAACTCTGATGAGTACACCAGACCTGAACTTCAGGAAAACCATTCACAGAGCTGCTTTAGGAGGGGGTGGGGGAAGCTTTCTGACCAAACTTGGGCATAAGTCTAAAGCCTTATTTCAAGCCTTACCTTGAACTCAATTATCATTCTGCAACAAAAGAAGCCATATCAAGACCTGTGTTACACAAAGAACTTCAAATCACCCTTGCTCATGAAGGGAAGGACGGTGAAGAGAAGCAGCACAAATGAGAGAAGAAGGCTGGGTATAATTAAAGAGGAGAAGCGGAGACTGTCAAACCCAGAGAACTGGCCCAGAGTAAAGGGAGCACAGCTAACAGGGTCTTTTCATGCCACGTGAGAATTCAGATGAGTGTTACTGTATCTTCTTAGTTTTTCAAAAGAAGCCACAACTCTGGGTTTTTGTGTAAAATCCCCCACTTACCTGGTATATTCAATTTGAACAAACCACTGTGCACACCAAACACAACATGTCTGCAGGTCAGATTCCAGAGGCAGTACTACCAGTTTTGAGCCCTCAGGTGGAGAACGAGTACAGAAACCACATAAAACACATGATGATATGCCCTACCAGATTAAACACAGTCAGACAGTGGTTTAAGTAAATTCAGATTATCGATCCTGACTCATTAACTAGCCATGGCTTAGAGGGCTCCAAATCTCCACGGACATGGGTGGGAAGAGAACAAATAATCAGTAAGCCCCTGTTGTTGACTAGGATTTCATAAACACAATCCGTAAGTCGATCCTTCAATTGCCAATAACCTAGAGCGGCATGTTAAAGCTATACCTTCATTTGTACCATGGCTTCACCACCTCGGCTGGACAATCCCTTGTTGAGGGTGGTTGTCCTGTGCCTCGAGGATGTTCAGCAGCATCTCTGGTCCCTGCCTTCCAGACGCCACCAGCACACCAGCCCCCCCACCCCCCCCCCCCCAGCTATGACAAACAAAAATGTCTCCAAAGTCCCAGGAGTGGGCAAAATCCGCCGGTTTCTATCTTCACAATGTCTAGGGTACACTCATGACCGTTAACTACTCACCAGCCACACTGGCTGTGTTTCTTCTTCCCACTTAACTTAGTTCCTAAGGCCTCTGTACGCTCATCTGAAAACGTAGTTCTGGATGCCCTTCTCATTTCTCTGGCTAAATCCTACGTATCCTTCCAGTATTGACCTACTATCTTTGCTCAGGAGAGTCTGCCCTGTTCTTTACCCACTTCTCCTTTGTACTACTTACCCAAATCTAATACAAATAATTTGTCTAATTATTCGATATGCTTCCCCTGGTAGAGTGCAAGCTCTGTGTCATTCAGGGGAGTATTTACCAATCACGATCAACTAACAAGAGATCTGACACACAGAAAGCCATCCACCTATATTTACTGAAATTAATAAAATCTATGTGTAGTGAACCCTTACTATAAAGTAAAAACCATTTTCTTGGAATTCCAAAATGAACTCTATGTTTCATTTTGCTTTCAAGTAGGAGTTATCCTTAATTCCTTTTGCCTCTCACTTCACATCTAACCCACCATTACACCCTGTCCCTTCACCCTCCAAAACATCCCTAGCTTGATCCCATCGTCTTTGAACTCAATTACCTGAGTACTTTTGAACTGTGTCCACCCTTGCCCTCCAAAACCATCTCCTCCAGAGCAGAATGATTCCTTTAAATCATACATCAGGTGATATCACTGCCCTGCTAAAAGCCCTCCTGTGGCTTTCTATAAGACCTAAAATAATATCTCAAAACCTTACCATCACTTGTAACACTCTTCATGCTCTGGCCCCTTCTCACTTCTGTATCATTACCAACCAATCTCCTCAACTACCTGCACTGTGCTCTAGGCACAGTGGCTTCTAGATCTTCCTTTCACAGCCAAAAGGGATCCCACCGTAGGGCCTCTGCACCTGCTGTCCCCTGTCCTGAATTGCTGTTCCCGCTGCTCTTCCTGAGGTTGGCTCCTTCGTGTCCTTTAGATCTGGACTATTTATTTATTCATTCATTCATTTTGGCTGCACCGGGTCTCGGTTGCTGCACAAGGGATCTTCGTTGCTGCGCGCAGGATCGTTAGTTGCGGCATGCAGGATCTAGTTCCCTGACCAGGGATCCAACCCAGGTCCCCTGCATTGGGAGCTCGGAGTCTTAACCGCTGGATCACCAAGTAGGTCCCCAGAGTTGGACTTAACCCTTCCCTTACAACTAAGCCACTACTTAGGTCTATCAACTGATTTTAATTGTTTGCATAGTAAATATGTCATCTGGGTTTTTAAAAAAATATATCTCTATGTACCTAATGGTGTGCCCTCCCTCCCAAGTAGAAGGCAGAACTCAATGGCAGCAGGGCCTTGCTTTGTCTTGTTCATCACTATCTTTAGCGCCGAGGACAGAAATAGGCACACGATAGGTGCTCCAATATTTTTTGAACGTTAAATGTAGTTAAAGCTCAAACACCTGTTACCCAATCGCTCTCTCCAACTCTGCCTCTCAGCGATGCTAACAATCTGGGAACCCCGGACTCTCCGGACAGACAAGGGGCTTTCATTAACTCCGCCGGCAACTGAACAGAAAGACCTGGCTGGGATGGAGAAAGCAGCAAGAGGCTGTGAAGAGGCCCCGAGTGATGAATTACCAGTCTCCCTCCAAACCACAAACAAGCGTCAACTCCCCAAAGGGACCGCGGCGGCGGAAGAGAGAGCACCGTGCGCACAGCGTCGGTGTACTCACGGCTGCCTACCTGTCCGAGGAGTCGGCGTCGTCAAACTGCCCCGGGACCACCCGACTCATCAGCAGCCGCCGGTAGTCCATGACGGAAGCGCGCCGAGCCTCAGAGCCACCAGCGGCCGCTCGCCCTGCGCCGGGGCAGGAACGGCACAGGGACGGTTCTACCCGCCGATCCAACGGCCTCTGCGCCTGACGTCCGCCTCGCAAACCGCTCAGAAGCCCCCGCGCCCAAAGCGCGCGCCACGTGCGGGGGACGGAATTCCAAGCCTAGCCCCCGAGCCACCCAGACAGGAAGCCCCGCCCCGAATGGAATGCGTCTTCCCACCGGAAGCCCCGCCCCCGCGCCGGGCTGAGCGCCGGAAGTTCGCGTCCCGCAGGGCGCGAGAGGTACCCAAGGCCTGTGGGGCGTTCGTGTTCCCGTCGTTCCCTGCCGAGGCTGGGCCGACTGTTCCTTCCGGAGCTTTTCGAGTGCGCTCCCCGCTTTGTGTCCTCCCGTGGAAGGGCGCGTCAGCTAGGCTGGGGCTGCTGGACGTGGGGTCTCACACCATGTAACCTCCCAACTCTGCGAATGGAAACGTCGAGAGGGTCAGAGGGCGCGGGAGCCGGGCGGGCGCCGTTGCGGCCGCGAGGGGCGGGCGCGGCCGGGCGGACGTCACACTGGGACGTTCCAGCGCTGCCGCATCCCCGCTGCGAGGCGTGAAAAGCCGTGCGTGGGCAAGGTTGAAAGCGTTCTTCCCCCTCCCTCGTTACCCAGTGCGGAGGGAGGCAGCCCGAAATCCTTAATGTGGAGCCGAGCAGCGATGGAGCCTGGAAGTGAGCACACGTGTGCGACCTGAAAAGTTTGTTGCGTTGTTGTGAGGTGAAAATGAGACAGTTGCCTTTCAGAAGTCTGACATTTGACATACGACTGAAAATTTAAGGAAAAAAAAACACTTGAGAATTTTTGCCAGTAGCCCCGGTGACACCTCTTTTAACACCCATCCTAAAACAGCTTAGGAGTGTCTCTGGAATATCTATCCAAACATTTGAACAAGGTTTTTTTGGTTGTTGTTTTCAAGTCTAGCATAAGTCGGGTAAGGACAGAATGAAAGATGAAAAAAGGCAGCCTAACTTTAAAAAAAAGGAAATTGGTAGATTATGCCATATGAACAAAGTTGTAAAAGTGTTATAATTGGGAGTTCTAGGTTTGCAAACAAAAAATTTTGAAGGAATAAGGCGCTGGCGGTTTTTTGTATTTGGAAAACAAAAGAAGGATGTTTCAGACCCCCTTCGCCACAGCCCAGGCAGCATTTACGTATTTGGAAGACAGAGGAAAAGGTGAGCATAAAGTCTGGCCTCTCACCAATCCTGCCCAGCCGGCTTGGCTCCCTGGCCTTTTTTATATTGATCCTTAACCAAATGATGACAGGTTTGAAAAAAAATTAAACCTCGGCGAATTATTTATTAATTTGATAATTCAATAAAACACCCCAGGGGAGTGGTTAAGTGGCTGCAGATTGAAAAGTTTTAATAGAAATAAATCATTTAAGTGCAGGATTTATTCGATATATTCTCGGAACAACACTGGTTGGTTTGCTGTAGGGGATGTTGAAAAACCGTAAATGGGCTCCTCCTGAGGTCTGTACAGTATGTGAGTGCAGACACTAGCACCCTTGAAAGAATGGTGAAGACTAAAACAGTCAACCAATAGGTGCTGAATTGTGAGATGGAAGTTTAGACTAAAGACGTTGAAGGAATTTAAAAACTGGGTGAACGGGTACATAGGAAAGTTTTAGGAGGGAGAAGCACTTACCAGGGCAGACTGCTGAGATGGTAAGGAGCGTGATCTATTTGCAGGGAAGGAAGCCTGATCTGACTTGAGCAGAGGAGAACTGGGTAGGTAATGCGGGTTCAGGCTATGGAAGACCTAGGAAGTCAAGCAGAAGAATTTGGACTCAGTGTGTTTGGACTTGTTTTCTACTCCCATCCCCTGACGGACCTGAGGAGGTCATGAGAATATGGACCAGTACGATGCCGTAGGGAGGGAAAGAAAGCATGGGTTATGAAGAACATTTTTTAAAGGAGAATCAGACAGGACTTGGTAACTGAGTAGCCCATGGGTGGTGAGGTAGAAGGATGCCAAAGATGTCTCCTGGTTTTCAAACCCAAGTGCCTGAGAGAATAAGTTTGGCATAAGGAAGGGAGGGAAAACTGATGTTCAGTGTTGGCTTTGACTTGATAATGAGGTGTTAGAATAGAAAGTATCAGGTAAGTAGAAATACAGTGTTTTGTGCACCCTAATAGGTCTCTGATAATATTTTGTAAATATCTTTTGATTAAGTAATTGAGAGATCCCTTCACCTTCTGGGTCCCAAACCTTTTAGGGAATAACTGGATGGTAGCCACACATACTGACTTCTTTTTGTCCAAATTAGTATTTACTACCATGCAAAGTTACCATGACTTTGTAACATACTCAGACTAATTTTATATTTTTCCAATGACTTCACAAATGATATTTTAAAATTTAGGGTAGTGAACTTTGCTGCCTTCTTAATGTGAGGAGGGAAGCGGAAAACAGCTTTTTGTTTGTATATACTAATAGACATTAAAATTATGTTTTTCTTTTATTGTTTTTTTTTTGGCTGCGTTGGGTCTTTGTTGCTGTGCGCGGGCTTTCGCTAGTTGTGGCGAGCAGGGGCTACTCTTCATTGCGGTGTGCAGGCTTCTCATTGCGGTGGCTTCTTGTTGCGGAGCACGGGCTCTAGGCGCGGGCTCAGTAGTTGTGGCACATGGGCTCAGTAGTTGTGGCTCGCGGGCTCTAGAGCGCAGGCTCAGTAGTTGTGGCTTAGTTGCTCCGCGGCATGTGGGATCTTCCCGGACCAGGGCTCAAACCTGTGTCCCCAGCATTGGCAGGTGGATTCTTAATCACTGCGCCACCAGGGAAGCCCCTAAAATTATGTTTTTTTAAAGAGGACTTTCATCATTCAACAGTTAGGAACAAGGACTATCAGAAAGTTTGGTCATCACCTTCAGATCCTGTACCTTTTGAAGTGGATGCTTCTCATGAAAAATTAGAAAGCATGTCAGAAGCAGATGCTATGAATTTCAGCAGCCTTTTTTGAGACTTAACTCACTCAGATTCTCCCTTTATGGAAACCAGCAGTACCACTTCAGACTTGCCTCAGGTGTGCATTGCTTATAAATTCTGGGAGGTTTGAATGTCTTCATCCTTCACATTGTCTTCTGTATTAAATTTCATAAAAAATATGAGGAATAATAAAAGAATCTCCAGTGGAGGTGTAGAGGAGGGGAATATAGGGCTTGGTTTTTCCAGTTCCATTAGTGTACAAAGAAAGGTAGAGTCTTACAAATAGAGTGTTAAAACCAATCCTTTCTAGCATCCTGGTGTAGGCCCATGAGTGCAGCCAGGGGACGTGGGCACAACGACTCAGATCACATCATCTGGTCTAGAGCATTTTCCACTATGTCAGCTTGCAAATGATTCGTAATGACATTGACTGTGCCCTGCACGTAAATGACTTCCTTTGTATCTATATGAACATTCCTAGTGCCCTTTCTCACAAAATAAAAGGTTGTAATATTGCAAGGTCTTCATTAATGTTCTAAATGTTCGATAATTGTTAGCTTGAGTGTAGGGAAATAGTAGCAGTGTGTTAGGTTGTGCCATGTGAAATTGCCTTTCTATAGTTCGAAAATGGACAAATAGTGACAATTTCATGTGATTCAGGCCATAAATTGGCATAACTTTCTAAAGGGCTGTTTAGTGGTAGGAAATGAAGAGTTTAACTGCACATTTTACTTTTAATTCTACCTCTAGGAAAGTATACAAATGAGATATTTGCAGAATTCTCCATAATAACTAAACATTGGAGACAACCTAAATTTTCATCAGTAGGGGCCTAGTTATTGTACAGATGTATAGCAGATATGTAAACCTAAAATTTGATAGTATAGATATATACTTGACATGGAAAAATGGTCACACTGCTTCTCACTGGGTAGTGGGCTTTTGAGTGTTTTTTACTTTCTCGTTTTAGACAATGTTCGAAATTATTTTTTATAATTATAAAGAACTATTTTCATTTTGAAAAAAAATTTTTGTCATAGTATTACAGGGTTAATCAGGGACCAAGATACTATATATTGAATTATAAAGAATGAATGTCTTAAATTATATGAGGAGGTCCTTCCTCATGGGTTTCACTGAGCATTTTATTCTTTATAGAAAATGTATAGACCAAAGGAACAAAAGGCATGTTTTAGTTAAATATCATAGAATACTAGTGTTAGAAGTGATCTCTAAAATTCAGTGTGTAGGAGTTCCAAAAAGTTTGTATAAATATAACATCAGTACATGTCAATAGTGCTATATTTTGTTTTTCATGTATGTTATTCTTGATACTTTTAAAATCTAATTAGAAGGAACGGTCTCAGCAACACGTCTAAAAAACAGATTGTTATAAAATATACTTTGGTTTTTTTGTACTTCAAATGCATTCAATAAGTACAACAATGCTATAAAAAAGCATTTTTGAATAGAGGTTTGTAACCAGCTGACTTTAATAAGAGATAAGAATTTTTTAAGAGCATCATTTAGGTCCCCATACTTGATACGCTATTCATGATTAAACCAATGTTTTCCTCAAACGTTTAAAATATTTCTCTTACTATCTTATTTATATTTTTAATTTACTTAATAAACCCTTTCATCTTATGTAGAAGTAACGTAACTTTGAAAATAAGCTACATGAATTGTTAGGGATTGCTGTTTAGTGAAATCAGATTCCACGTTATACTGGAATCCTTTTTTTGTGTATCTGCAATGTTAAATGACTTGAATAAAAACTACCTTAAAGTTGTTTAGACCAGATTTAATAAACATCAAAGAATTATCAGTAAGGGATATATATGTTATCATATATTTGAATGTTTATAGTAACATGATGTGATTTACCAGAAAAACCCAAAATATTGAAATAGCAAGATACTTATTTAATTGCAATTTAATATTGTAACTCTATTAGTATGGTTTAATTAGAAGGGAGTTCAGATATACAGTGGGGAAAGATACCAGAAAGCACATTCTACCCTTGCAACAAAAAATACTAAAAGAAAAATTATATAGCAATGTACCTTTAGAAGAAGCTTATGAGGTTAGAAGTATTAATATTAATGCCTTTTTGTTATTAATACAGAATGAAATAAAGTATATAAAAAGGAAAAATGAGTCTAAACTCACACTTTCCAAAGAAATCTGTAGCACACTAGGCAATTTGTTAGGTGGTGAGTATCTCTCTGTCGGCAATATGCAAACAGAGAAACTAAAATTTTGTGTGTATGTCCTGTTATAATAATAGGTACTGTGCTAAGCACTTTATGTACATTATCACGTTTAATCCACAATCCTATGAAATCGGGCTTTTTTTTTTCTTTTTAAGTAGGGCTGTTTTTACCTTCATTTTACAGATGAGAAAAGTGAGGCTCAGAGAGTTACACAAGAAATATAAACCATAATCAACACATTTGACTACATTAAAATGAAGAAAAATTCTGTATGACCAAAGTATAATCAGGAAAGTAAGATAACAAGCCTCAGACTAAGAGAAAATATGTGCAATGTATACAACTCACAAAGGATTAGTATACAAAATAAAGAACTCCAATAAGAAAAAGACGCATATAACTCAATAGAAAATCAGGCAAATTGTATTATTAGTTTGGTAGAGCTGCCATAACAAAATATGCCACAAACTGGGTGCCTTCAACAGAAATTTATTTTCTCACAGTTCTAGAGGCTGAAAGTCCAAGATCAAGGTGCCAGCAGAGTTTTCTCCTGAGACTTCTCAGACAGTTGTCTTCTTATATCCTTATGTGGCATTTTCTCTGTGCCTCCCTGGTGTCTTTTCTGATAAGAACACCAGTCATATTGCACCAGGGCCCCACACTTATGACCTCATTTAACCTTAATTACCTCTTTGAAGGCCTTATCTCAGAATGCAATCACATTCTAAGGTACTGGGGGTTAAGCCTTCAACATAAGAGTTTTGGGGAGACATAGTATCTAATAGGCAGATCATGAAAAGGAAACCTGCAAGACCATTAAATACCTGAAAGGATGTACATTAAAAACACCACAAAATACCATTTCATATGTGTCAGTCTGACATGGGTTGGAGGGATGTAAAGCAAAGGTAGAAGTGTAAATTGGTACAACCATTTTGGAGAGTAACTTTGCAATATCTAGTAAAGTTGAAGATATATATTTCCTATAATCCAGCAATTCCGCTTCTAGGTATATACGCAGAGCCTAGGCAAAAAAAAATTTTTTTTTTTAAATTTAATTTATTTATTTTTGGCTGCATTGGGTGTTCGTTGCTGTGCGTGGGCTTTCTCATTGCGGTGGCTTCTCTTGTTGCGGAGCACGGGCTCTAGGCAGGCGGGCTTCAGTAGTTGTGGCACGCAGGCTCAGTAGTTGTGGCTCGCGGACTCTAGAGCGCAGTCTCAGCAGTTGTGACGCATGGGCTTAGTTGCTCCGCGGCATGTGGGATCTTCTGGACCAGGGCTCGAACCTGTGTCTACTGCATTGGCAGGTGGATTCTTAACCACTGCGCCACCAGGGAAGCCCCCCAAAATTCTTAAATTAGTGTACAAGGAAATGTGTATAAGGATGTTTACTGCAGTGCTGTTTTTAATAGCAAAATTAGAAACAAACATCTAACAGAAAAGGAATAAAGTGTAATCCTTTAGAATGAACTAGATCTACATGTATTTACATGGCTAAGTCTGAAAAGCAAAAATTTAAGTGAAATAGACATTTATATGGATATATATAAAACATGATGTTATTTATATAAAAAATTTAAAACAAAATAATACTCTGTACCCACAGTTTGCCCAGGGTGCTGCAGGATATTTTGAAATTTGAAGAAAACAGTGATACTGGACAGCTGTTGGACCCCACAAACTACTAGCTTAAGATAGTTCACTATTTCAGTATAAAAACCATACTATAATTCTTTCTATGCTGCCTTGTTTGCAAAGATGGGTTTTTGGAGGTTTCTGTGATAAAAAGCAAGTACTTCCTGAAAATCAGTGTGAAGTCAGAAGTGAGGGTTGGCGTCCAGCTTGATTCCAAGGTTTGAGACATTGTGCTGTGCTCAGTCATGTACCCAGCTAGCAGGCAAGTTTGGTTGTTTAAGAATGAAATAAAATATTTTTCTTTTACAGTTTATGTGTATTTTTAAACAGCTACTAAGTTGTTAGGAAAAATCGTTAAGTTGTTTGAGCTTAACTACTTAATAAATTGAACTGTTAAGTATTTCTTTTGGTCTAGGGGTGCTGTGAAAAAATTACAGACTTTTAAGGTGTCACAAAATGAGAAAGTCGGGGAACTTGATATGTATTATTTCAGGTACTTAAATGAGTAGTAAAATTAGAAAACTACAGATGGGAAGAATTAATACTTACCAGCTTCAGTATAGTAGTTCTCTCTGGGGAGGGGAAAAGGAGGGAATTTAGGTAGAAGGGAAGGGTCATTTATTAATTTTGTAACACTTTACTTCTTTCCATTTTGTTTTTATTTGCTTCTTATTTTTTAAAATGTATTAAATCTGAGTAATTTGTCATATTGAGAAACAGTATAGCATAGCATTTAGAAATACTATTCTGGAATCCCAGATGCACTGCTTACCAGCTCTGTGACCTTAGGCAACTGACTTAACATCTCTTATGTTTCAGTTTTCTTATCTGTAAAACAGGGATAATAACAGTACCTAGCTCATGAGATTGTTGTGAGATTAAATGAGTTTATATGTGTTTGCTATTACACTATGTGCTGTGCGTTTGTATCGTTTTGAAACATTTTAAAATTACAGTACAACGAAAGAATTTTGAAGATGTCTTGGAATTTGTTGCAATGGTATTTGACAAGAATGATATATAACAAGCTTTTTTGTAGCAGTCCCTTGATGACATTTTCCTCCACATAAAAAAGTTTTGTTGTGTCTGCTAGCACAAATACACTCAATGAAAAAGGGTGAAATATATGTAATGCATAAAAGCCTCCAACAGTTGATTTCATAAATGTAAATGTAACTGTTAAGTCATAAATTTCAGGTCAGCTAATTCTTATTTCCATCTTTCTCTTTCTAATGAGATGTCAACGTTGGAAATTACTCACAGAATGTACCAACTCAGCCAGTTGACACCAGCATTTCTTCCTTCAGACAATTTGAACCCCTTTGCAAATTTCATCAGACAGAAGCATTTAATAATGAAATGATAACATTTCAAAATCTGACAGAAGGCTTATCTTATACAGAGGAGCCAGAATTGCAACGTCATGTATATAATTATGCAGAAGACACCAATATACAGGAAGATTCATTTAAGGAAGAAAATCCAGAGGGAACTAGCACTTCCACAAATAAAGATCAACTTGTTCTTGAGTGTGTCAGACAACCTCCTAGAAGCCCACCTCTAATCCACTGCAGTGGAGAGATGCTGAAATTCATGGAAATGTCACTGGCTAATAGTACTGCCATGGAATCTGCCCTCAACCCTAGTCAACCTCAAGGCTTCTTGTGTGAGGAAAATTTACACAGTGATGTTGAACAACCACTTTATAAGGAGAATAGCTTTAACCTGCTTGATCTGAGAGCTAATTATAAAACAGAGGAGGTAAGATTTTTAATGGTTAGTACAGCCTGTAGGGTATTAAAGGATGTGTTTTTAAAAAACAAACAAAAAACACTGTATGTAATCTGAGACTTTTGTAAGTAGTGCTAAATCATCTGATCAGCATGAGGGACATTGCTTCTCCGGGGAAAATGCCTTCTGAGATCTTACTCAATTTAGAAACAATTTTTTCTAATAAAATCAAGTCCATACTTGGGGATTAGTTCTACCAAATGATAATTTCTTTGAGGGTCAGGGCTCTGTCTTACTTATCCTTTTATGCACCCTGGCATCTGCATGATGCCTTGAATATACTAAGCTTTTATATTTGGTGAATCATATTGATTGGAACTCAGAGTTTACGGTAAGGAAAAGGTTAGAAGAGGAAGAAGTACAGAGGTATTAATTATTTGACAAGAAAAGTTTATGGTTTTTCTATCATGTGGGATTTCTACTGACAAGCAAAAAATGTTTATCTTTCTACCAAAGTGAAAACATTAATTTGTCTTTGAATTGTTGATTCTTGGTATGTAGTATCCTAAGAGCACTGAAGATGCCAACAGTATAAAGTCTATGTACTCTCTGAACAAAAAAAATAAAAAATTTAAGAATTTGTGTGGGCAAATAGATAACAATCCAAGAATAGCATAAATAGTGCCTTATCATTGTGAGTTTGGTGAGAAAGCTATGGCTGTTATGTATCATTTACAAGTATAAGCAGGTTTTGTGTTCATTTATTTGGAAGCAGCATTTACAAGAGAACTTTATTTACCTGTTTTGAGGTCTGGAAAAGAACATTTTAAAAAGTTGTTTGATTAGGGTTTCTCAAGATTGTTCCTTCCTATTTCCCATTGCATCTAGCCATTCAGTCAGTCAATAAAAACTTTCAGGCATCTATCATGTCCTAGGCCCTGTGCTATGTGTTGGTTATAAAATGGCTGAAAAAGAAAACCAAAACCAAAAAGATGTGGGTTTTGTCCTCATAAAAAGAACACCCTAGTAGAGGAGATAGACTTAAACAATCACATAAGTAAATGTAAACTTTCAACTGTGGTAAGTGCTGTGAATAAAAGTTACATATAAATTGTATATAATGTTATATAAAATTACATATAAACTTGCAACTATGATAAGTGCTGTGACTAAAAGTAAGATGGGAGTCTTCCTGTCCTGGTCGGGGAGTTTGGGTAAGGCTTCCCTGAAGTGTAGTGGTAATTGAGCTCAGCTCTGAAGGATGAGTGGGAGTAGTTAGGTAACAGTGGGTGGGAGAGCATTCCATGCAGAAGTAACAACAAGTGCAAAAACCCTGTGGCTGCAGGGAGCATGGTACCTTCATTCATGGATCTGAAGGAAGCTTAATGTTGTTGGGTTGGAGGGAGAAGAGGGATGTTGTTGATGAGGATGGAAAGGTAGCATGGATTAGATATCAAGGTCAATATCAGGACCTTGTAGGCCTCAGTAAGGATAGTTGTCTTTATCTCAGAGCAATGAAAAAAACACTAAATATAAGAATCCAGTATCCCTAAATTCTAGAAAGTTATTCAGCCCACCCCTTCAGAGATCTTTTACTGGGTTGTTATGTCATATTCATTTTAGTGTTTTCTTACTACAACTTACTGTCCTTTTTTAAACCACCCAAAACTGTATTGTGGGCAGAAAGTCAATCATGAGGTATGTTCATCTGACTTTCCAGTGTTCACAGGAATCATAGCATAGTGAGGTAATGGTTTAATGAGGAAAAAAAAGTCTCTATTCAAAAGAGGCTTCACGAGAGTGTCGTCAGCATCATGGTGGATTGAGATGCTCTCTCTGTTTCAGCCCTTCAATCTACAACTAGTAAAACATCCACAACTCAACAAACGTGCATCTGCCGAACATACCAGGGTGCTGGAGAATTCCACGCAGCTGTACATCTAAAGGAGGGTGCACTGGAATACATAGAGGAGGCAGAACTGGGGGAACAGTGGAGGTGGCGCCTGCAATCCTGGTCCCCCTGCCATGGCGGCTAAGCCCACATCCTCAGAGAACCCAGTAGCAGCAGGAGAGGCGGCACACGTGACTCAAGCCTCCCGGCCACAGTAGCAGTACCCAACCATAGGTGACTAGGCAGCAGTGGCAGTGGGGCCCACAACCTCATCTCTCCACATGCAGAGGCACCCATAACTCTGCCCCGCCCAATCCAGCCCACAGTGGCAGCACCCACGAACCTGACACCACCAGGCACAACAGGGTGCCCATGATCCCCACTCTCTTCCCCTCCCCCCGTGTTGGCAGAGCCTGTGACTCAGAGGATCTTGGACGTGGCAGAAGCGCCCACCACCATCCCAGTGCCCCAGGCAGCAATACCAGCAGCAGCAAGGCACCAACCACCTTAGAGGCACAAGCAGCAATAGCAAGGGCACCTGTCAGAGGCCATGGAGGGTGGAAAGTGCCAACTCTCAAATGTAACCAGAGGTAGCACAGGTAAGAGAAACTGAAAACTTGTGCTATGTATGCCACCTGCTGGAAAACAAAAGAAAGGCCTCTAATTTCTAACCTATTGAATCATTAGAATCAAGAGAGGGGAAAATGAAAAAAGGTTTATCTAAAGAAGAAAGGTATTTGCTACTTCAAATGCACTGGCAGAGGAACAACTCATCAAGCACCAAGGAAGAGAAGAGCCACGGTAACACTGTATCACAAAAAGAAAATGATGATTCTCCAGAAACCAAACTTAAAGTCATGGAATATTGAGATCTAACTGATAAAGAATTCAAAATAGCTGTCATAAAGAAACTCGGGGAGCTATGAGAAAATCAGGCAGTTTAATGAGCTAAGGAATCAAATTAATTAACAGAAGGAATATTTTACCAAAATATTGAAACTCTAAAAAAGAACCAAACAAATTCTGGAGCTGAAGGACTCAATAAACAAGATGAAGAATGCATTAGAAAGCCTTGGAAGTAGAGCAGACCGTATGGAAGAGAGGATTAGCGAGCTTGAGGATAGAAATCTAGAAATGATACAGATAGAAAAAGAGAGTCTTTAAAAAATAAGGAAATTCTATGAGAGCTATACAACTCTTTTAGGAGGGACAACAGTAGGGTAATGGGTTATCCCAGAAGAAGAAGAGATGAAGAAGGGAGCAGAGAGTTTACCTAAAGAAATAATAGCTGAGGGACTTCCCTGATGGTTCAGTGGTTAAGACTCCGACCTTCCACTGCAGGGGGCATGGGTTTGATCCCTGCTTAGGGAACTAAGATCCCACATACCGTGCAGGGCGGTCAAAAAATAAATTAAAAAAATATATATACCCGTGGGCCTTTTCCCTTTGGGAAAAGGCACAGGGGGAGAAATGTTTTACTTCTTATCCTGGATGGTGGCTACACAGGTACTTACTTTATTACTATTCTTTAAAGTAAACTCCAGTGTTTTGTGCATGCTTCTGTATATAAGGTATATGTCACAATAAAACAAAAATACTGAAGTGGAAAAATAAGATGATGTCTTCAAGTGAATAGGAAGTTCAAAGCACTCTTCAAGTTAATTTTCTTTACCTGGTTTAATTTTCTTGGAGATAAAATAAAGATTTTTCAGTTTTCAAAATATTAATCATGACTGAATTGTGATGACAACAGAGATTTATAATTGGAACATGACTCTTTGAATTTTTGCTCATTTTAATTCTAAAATTAACTGCTATAAAGAGCCCTGTTGGAATAAAGATTTTCTTCAGAAAAAAATAAATAAAAGTAAAGATTACTGAAACCAACAGCATATCAGGGATGTAAAAAGATTAAGGTTTAAAAAAATAATAATAGCTGAGAATTTTCCAAGCCTGAGGAAGGAACTATATATACAAATCCATGAAGCCAAGAGAACATCTAATTACCTCATTGCAAAAAGATCTTCTCTAAGACACATTATATTAAAACTGTCAAAAGTCAATGACAAAGATGTACTAAATACAATGTAATACCCTGGATTGGATCTTGGAACAGAAAAAGGACATTAGTGGGAAAATGGTAAAATCTAGAGTTTAGTTAATAGCAGTGCATTTGTGTTTTTTTTTTTTTTTTTTTTAATTTTTTATTTATTTATTTATTTATGGCTGTGTTGGGTCTTCGTTTCTGTGCGAGGGCTTTGTCCAGTTGTGGCAAGCAGGGGCCACTCTTCATCGCGGTGCGCGGGCCTCTCACTATCACGGACTCTCTTGTTGCGGAGCACAGGCTCCAGACGCGCAGGCTCAGTAATTGTGGCTCACGGGCCTAGTTGCTCCACGGCATGTGGGATCTTTCCAGACCAGGGCTCGAACCCGTGTCCCCTGCATTGGCAGGCAGATTCTCAACCACTGCGCCACCAGGGAAGCCCTGTTTTGTTTTAATTTTAACAAATGTGCCATGGTATATAAGATGTTAACATTAAGGGAAACTAATAAAAATTTTATTAAAAATGCAAAAAAAAGTCAATGGCAAAGAATTTTAAAGGCAACTAGGGAAAAAAGGATGGTTACCTACAAAGGAACCCCCATTAGGCTATCAGCAGTTTTCAGCTGAAACTCTATAGGCCAGGAGGGAGTGGAATAACATTCTCAAAATACTGAAATATTAAAAACTGTCAGCCAAAAATACTTTATCCAGCAAAGGAGAAATAAAGGCTTTCTCAGACAAAAGCTGAAGGAGTTTATCAACACTAGACATGCCTTACAAGAGATGTTGAAAGGAGCTCTTATGCCAAAAATAGAAAGGCAAAATACACAAAACTTCGAGTAAGGTGATAAATAGAATCAGAAAATTGCAACTCTATGTCAGAATAGATTGTTAACACTGTAATACAGCATAAATATCAAGGGAGAAAAAAGCAGAAAAAATAACCATATCTACTTCAATTTGGTGACAAGACTCACAACATAAATAGGGATAATTTGAGACAACAAAAACAAGAGGGGGGGGGCTTCCCTGGTGGCGCAGTGGTTGAGAGTCTGCCTGCTAATGCAGGGGACACGGGTTCGAGCCCTGGTCTGGGAGGATCCCACATGCCGCGGAGCGGCTGGGCCCGTGAGCCACAATTGCTGAGCCTGCGCGTCTGGAGCCTGTGCTCCTCAGCAAGAGAGGCCGCAACAGTGAGAGGCCCGTGCACCGCGATGAAGAGTGGCCCCCGCTCGCCGCAACTGGAGAGAGCCCTCGCACAGAAACGAAGACCCAACACAGCCATAAATAAATAAAATTAAAAAAAAAAAAAGATTTTGAGAAAAAAAAAAAACGAGGGGAAGAGGAAAAGGACAGAACCTATATAGGCAAATGAAGATAAGATGCTATCAGCAGAAAAAAGACTGTCTTATCTATGAGATGTTTTACACAAACCTCATGGTAACCACAAAAGATAAATCTAGAGCAAATACGTGAAACATAAAAAAGAGAAACATCATAGAAAACCACCAAAAAAAAAAAAAAAATAGCAGACAGAAACACAAGAAAAAAGAAACAGTGGAGATAGAGAGCAATCAGAAAACAAAAGATAAAATGGCAGTACCAAGTCCTCATCTGTCAATAATCATCCTAAAAGTAAATGGATTTAATTCACCAATCAAAAGACACAGAGTGGTTGGATGGATTAAAAGACAAAGACCCTCCCCCTGCAAAAAAATATATATGAAAAACAAGACCCAACTATATACTCCCTCCAGGAGACTCACCTCAGCTTTAAAGATAAACATAGGCTCAAAATGAAGGGATGGAAGATGATACTCCAAGCAAATGGGAGCTAAAAGAAAGTGTGTCAATAGTCATATCTGACAAAATAGACTCCAAGCCAAAAAAGGTAATAAGAGACAAAGATGGACATATAAAAATAATAAAGGGGACAATTCATGAAGAAGATGTAACATATATTAATAGGTATGCACCTAACATAGGAGCACCAAAATATATAAAGCGATTATTAATGGACCTAAGGGAGAAATTGACAGCAACACAATAATAGTAGGGGACTTTAACACCCACCTACACCAATGGATAGATCATCCAGACAGGAAGTCAGCAAAGAAACATCAGCCTTAAATGAAACATTAGACTAGATGTATTTGATAAATTTGTACAGAACATTCTATCCAAATGCAACAAAGTACACATTCTCAAGTGCACATGCAATTTTCTCAAGGATACACCATATGTTGGGACAAAAAAAGTCTCAATAAATGGAAGAAGATTGAAATCATATCGAGCACAATGGTATAAAACTAGGAATCAACTAGGAGAAGAAAGCTGGAAAAATCACAGATATGTTCATGACTGAACAACATGCTACTGAACAACTGTTGGGTCAATGGAGAAATAAAAAGTTACCTGAAGACAAATGAAGATTAAAATGCTACATATAGGGATGCAGCTCTTAAAAGAAGTTTATAGCAATGCAGGCCTACCTCAAGACAAAAGAAAAATCTCAGGGAATTCCCTGGCGGTCCAGTGGTTAGGACTCTGTGCTTTCACTGCAGAGGGCATGGGTTCGATCCCTGGTTGGGGAACTAAGATTCCACAAGCTGCACGGTGCAGCCAAAAAAAGAAAGAAGGAAAAAAAAAACCTCAAACAATCTAAACGTAAATGTAAAGGAGCAAAAAAAGAAGAACAAACGAAGCCCAAAGGCAGTAGAAGGAAAAACATAATAAAGATCAGAGTGGAAATAAATGAAATAGACTAAAAAGACATTAGAAAAGATCAATGAAACTAAGAGATGGTTCTTTGAAAAGATAAACAAAATTTACAAACCTTTAGCTAGACTCACTAAGAAAAAAAGAGCACTCTGCTAAATAAAATCAGAAACAAAAGAGACTATTAACAGCAGGTATCACAGAAATACAAATGATTATAAGAGAATACTAAGAATAGCTCTACATCAACAACCTAGGAGACATGGACAAATTCTTAGAATCATACAACCTTCGAAGATGAATCAAGAAGAAATAGAAGGACTTCCCTGGTGGTGCAGTGGTTGGGAGTCCACCTGCCAATGCAGGGGACACAGGTTTGATCCTTGGTCTGGGAGGGTCCCACATGCCGTGGAGCATCTAAGCCTATGAGCCACAAGTGCTGAGCCTGCACTCCGGAGCCCGTGAGCCACAACTGCTGAGCCCGCATGCCACAACTACTGAAGCCTGCACACCTAGAGCCCACGCTTCGCAACAGGAGAAGCCACTGCAGTGTGGGGCCCGCACACTGCAGAGAAGAGTGGCCCCTGCTCGCCGCCCCTAGAGAAAGCCTGCACACAGCAACGAAGACCCAATGCAGCCAAAAAATAATAAAAATAAGTAAATTTTAAAAAAAGAAATAGAAAATCTGAATAGACAAATCACTAGTAAAGAGATTGAAACAGTAATCAAAAACCTCCAAAAAAAAAAAAAGTTCAGGACCAGGAGGCTTCACTGGTATATTCTATTAAACATTCAAAGAAGATTTAATACCTATTCTTCTCAAACTCTTCCAAAAACTTGAAGAGGAGAGAACATTTCCTAACTCATTCTGTGAGGCCAACATTACTCTGATAACAAAGTCAGACAAAGACAACACAGAAAAAGAAATTGCAAGCCAATATTTTTGATGAACATAGATGCAAAAATCCTCAACAAAATATTAGCAAACCAAATACAACAATACAGGAAAAGAAACATACACCATGATCAAGTGGGATTTATTTCAGGGATGCAAGGATGGTTCAACATCTGCAAATCAATCAATGTGATACATCATATTAGCAAAATGGAGGATAAAAACTGTATGATCATCTCAATAGATGCAGAAAAGCATTTAACAAGATTCAACCCCCATTTATGATAAAAACCCTCTATAAAATTACTATAGAAGGAACATACCTCAACATAACAAAAGCTATATAAACCCACAGCTAACATAATACTCAAATTTGAAAACCTGAAAGCTATCCCCCTAAAATCAGGAACAAGACAAGAATGCCCACTCTTGCCACTCTTATTCAACATAGTATTGGAAATCCTAGCCGGAGCAATTAGGCAAGGAAAAGAAACAAAAAGCATTCAGATTCGAAAGGAAGAAGTAAAACTCTCAGTATTTGCAGATTACGTGATTTTATAGATAGAAAATTCTAAAGACTTCACAAAAAAAAACTGTCAGAAATAATAAATGAATACAGTTGCAGGGTACAAAATCAACATACAAAAATCTGTGGTGTTCCTATATATGCTAACAATGAGCTAGCAGAAAGGGAAATTAAGAAAATCTCATTTACAATTGCAACAAAAAGATTAATTACCTAGTAATAAATTTAACCAAGGAGGTGAAAGATCTGTACACTGAAAACTATGACATTGTTGAAAGAGACTGAAGAAGACACAAATGGAAAGATACTCCATGCTAATAGATTAGAAAAATTAACATTTACCTAGAACAATCTACATATTCAATGCCTATTATTCAGTCCCTATTAAATATTCAGTCCCTATTAAATATTCAGTCCCTATTAAATCCCAAGGATATTTTTACGGAAATAGATCAAACAATTCTAAAATTTATATGGAATCACAAAAGACCCCAAAGAACCAAAGCAATCCTAAGAAAAAAGAACAAAGGTAGAGGTATCACACTCCCAGATTTCAAACTATATTACAAAGCTATAGTAATCAAAATAGCATGATATTGGCAGAAAAACAGTTACACAGATCAATGGAACAGAATCCAGAGCCCAGAAATAATCCCACACATTTATGGACAATTAATTTATAACAAAGGAGCAAAGAACATACAATAGAGAAACAATAGTCTCTTCAATAAATGGTGTTGGGAAAACTGAAAAGCCACATGCAAAAACAAAAAAAACAAAAAGAAAACACTATGTCACACCATACACAAAACTCAAAATGGATTAAAGACTTGAATGTTAGACCTGAAACCATAAAACTTGTAGAACAAATCATAGGCTGTATACTCCTTGACATTGGCCTTAGCAATATCTTTCTGGATATGTGTCCTCAGGCAAGGGAAACAAAAGCAAAAACAAACAAATGGGACCTCATCAAACTAAAAAGCTTTTGCACAGTGATGGAAACTATCCACAAAATACAAAGACAACCTGCCGAATGGGAGAAGATATTTGCAAATCATATATCCAATAAGGGTTAATATGCAAAATATATACAGAGCTCATACAACTCAACAACAACAACAACAAAAATCCAATTAAAAAATGGGCAGAGAAGCTGAATAGACATTTTTCCAAAGAAGATGTACAGGTGGCCAACAGGCACATGAAAAGATGCTCAACTTTGCTAATTGTTAGAGAAATGCAAATCAAAACCACAACGAGGTTGTCACCTCACACTGGTCAGAATGGCCATCATCAAAAAGTCTACAAATAATAAATGCTGGAGAGATATGGCCCAGCAATCCCACTACTGGGCATGTACCCAGAGAAAACCATAATTCAAGAGGACACATGCACCCCAATGGTCATTGCAGCACTATTTACAATAACAAGGTCATGGAAGCAACCTAAATGCCCATCGGCAGATGAATGGATAAAGAAGATGTGGTACATATATACAATGGAATATCAGCCATAAAAAGGAACGAAATTGGGTCATTTGTAGAGACGTGGATGGATCTAGAGACTGTCATACAGAGTGAAGTAAGTCAGAAAGAGAAAAACAAATATCGTATATTAATGCACATATGTGGAACCTACCTAGAAAAATCGTACAGATGAACTGGTTTGCAGGGCAGAAATTGAGACACAGATGTAGAGAACAAACATATGGACACCAAGGGGGGAAAGCGGCGGGGGGGTGGGAGTGGTGGTGTGATGAATTGGGAGATTGGGATTGACATGTATACACTGATGTGTATAAAATTGATGACTAATAAGAACCTGCTGTATAAAAAAATAAATAAAATTCAAAAATTCAAAAAATGCTGTAGAGGATGTGGAGAAAAGGGAACCCTCCTATACTGTTGGTGGGAATGTAAATTTGTGCAGCCACTATGGAAAACAGCATGAAGATTCCTCAAAAATAAAGAATAAAACTACCATATGGTCCAGCTATTCCACTTCTGGGTATTTACCCAAAGACTACGAAAACACTAATTTGAAAAGATATATGCACCCCTATGTTTATCACAGCATTATTTACAATAACCAAGATATGGAAGCAACCTAAGTGCCTGTGAATGGATGAATGGATAAAGAGAATGTTTTATATGTTTACAATAGAATACTACTGTTATATAAACAAGATGAAATCTTGCCATGTGCAGCAACATGGATGGGTGGAACTTGAGGGTGTTAGGCTAAGTGAAATAAGTCAGACAGGGAAAGACAAATATCATATGATTTCCCTCATACATGGAAAAAACTCAAATGAACATACTAAGTGAAATGGGTAAAGGGGATCAACTGTATGGTGATGAATGGAAACTAAATATTTGGTGGTGAGTACGCTGTAGGGTATACAGAAGTAGAAATATAATGTTGTACACATGAAACTTACATAATGTTATAAACCAGTGTTACCTCAATAGAAAATAAACTTTTAAAAAAGGCTTTGCAGACTTAGGGTGATGGACAAATCTGTTTTAATTCATTTGAAGTCAAAGAAAGTTATATATATTCAGAAAAGTTTGTGTCATAGAAAATGGTGAGAGTATCAAAGTTTAATTTTTCCTCTGTAAAAGTAAGTGTAATACATATCTCTATCATATACCTACTGTTTGTGCTCTGCTGTGCTATTAGGTGCTGTACATACATTCAGCAATTAATACTTAAGTATTTTTGTTAATTAGACATCAGTATTGGAAGTAGATGTTGTCATTGTTATTTCAGAACAGAGAATACCAAACTAGGGATCTTGGATTCAAGGCCAGACCTCAAAGCTCATGATCTTTCTACTCTTTCATACTTATTTTATTTACTGTAATTTACAGATTGCAGGTTCTTCAAAAGGAATACAGAATTCTACGGATATTCCTGAGATGTCAGTCAGGCACCAAAAGGAAGTCGCAGTGGAGGGGAGGGAGAGTCCAGAGATTGTCTCAACTTGGTCTCCGACAGGCATTTCTTGGAGTGGTGGAGCAGCTCGGGAGAACTGCATGACACCCGACACAGAGCAGAGCTTGGAAAGCTCACAACCTCTGGAAGAGGACATGGCTTTAAACGAAGTCCTACGAAAATTAAAACGTACTAACAAAGAACAGCAAACTCTGATCCAAGACCTACAGCGTAGTAACATGCATTTAGAGAAGAAGGTTGAAGAACTGCAGATGAAGACAACTAAACAGCACGTGTTCGTGGACATCATCAATAAGCTAAAGGAGAATGTTGAAGAATTAATTGAAGACAAATACAGAGTAATGCTAGAGAAGAATGATACAGAGAAGACATTGCAGGATTTGCATGAGATTTTAGTTAACACCCAAAAACATCTTCAGGAATCCAGGAATGAAAAGGAAACCTTACAGCTAGAGTTTAAGAAGATCAAGGGCAATTATGTTAGTCTACAGGAAAGGTACATGACTGAAATGCAACAAAAAAATAAAGCCACAAGTCAGTGCATGGAGATGGACAGAGCCTTAAGCAAGAAAGAAGAAGAGGTAGAGAGGCTGCAGCAACTCAAAGGAGAACTGGAAAAGGCCACCACTTCTGCTCTGGACTTGTTGAAAAAGGAAAAAGAGACCCGAGAACAAGAGTTCCTGTCTTTACAGGAGGAATTTCAGAAACGTGAAAAGGAAAACCTGGGTGAAAGACAGAAACTGAAATCTAGACTTGAGAAATTGGTCGCTCAAGTTCAAAATTTGCAGTTCATATCCGACAATGAAAAGGCTAAGAATACAGAACTCCAGCAGCAGATCAACAAAGTAAAAAATGAAAACTCAAAACTTCAGCAGCAGGTTGCAAGGAGTGAGGAGCAAAATTATGTCCCTAAATGTGAGATAGCTCAACTCAAGGAGGACTTAGAGGAAGGGATAGAGTCAGACATGGCAAAGGTATTATCACAAATTCAGAAGCTCTAATGCAGAATTTCAGGAGTTTCTAGTAGTCTTCTGATGCATATTTGGGCATGGCCCGTACACAAATTTGTTGGCAGAGAGAGTCATTAACAAAAAAGAGAGAAAGGAAAATGCACCACAGGTTTGGAGAAGTTTCTTTGGTTCTTGGGTACTCACATTAAAGAACAGCCATTCCTGGCCTCTTGTGATTATTTTGGTAGTGGTGAAAATTAATGTGGGAATTTTGTGGGTTCCTATGACCAATCATCTGGAGCATCCTTTGAGAAAAGATTTTCTAGGTGGGTTTCGCAATCTTTTCATACCACATCTGCCTATTCAAACTAAATAATACAATTGCATATTTGGTCTACAAGGTAAAACAAACCTATGTTGTATCACATAGTAATTTTGTAAAGTTATAAACATTTTTACTGAGATGTAGTTGACATATAACATTATATTAGTTTCAGGTATACAACATAAAGATTTGTTATTTGTATATATTGCAAAATGATCATCATAATATATCTACTTAACATTCATTAAAAACATCATGAGAGCCTCATATCAATGTGTTTGGAAAGGCTGTAATTTTGTATTTGCAGTTCAAATGGCTTTTTTGGCAGACAGCCTGGAAGCATGTCCTGGTAGTGATAATCTTCACAAGCCAGAGCATATCTGTTCTATTTCAGTTTTGTAGGCCTGCCTTAAAGTATTTATAGTATACAATCTTATTAACTCTGAGTACTTAGAAAGAAGGCTAATCTAATCTAGAAAAATGTATGAGTTTATTTTTACATTTGTCGTAATAACTTAGGCTGAGCTGATCTGTTGCTTGAAGATGTCCTTAGAGGACTCTCTTTCATGAATCTGTAATCAGTATAAGTATTGCTTGCAAGTAAATAATTCTATTATTTTTAATGACTCAGAAAAATATTGTTCTCTTATTAAAAAATTCTCTCTGTGATCTTTTCTCCAGAAAGAAGGAAGGACTATCTAAGCCAGTGTGGTTCTCAAACTTTAGCATTCATCAGCATCAGCTGTGAAAATGCAGATTGCTGGGGCCCACCCAGATTTTCTGATTCAGTAGGTGTGCAGTGGGGCCTGAGAATGTGCATTTCTAAGAAGATCCTGGATCTCACTGATGCTTCTGGTCCAGGGATCACACTTTGAGAACCACTGACCTAAACAAAGATGACCTTAAGTTTAGCTGGTAGCCAAATCATGGCAAGTTTTGAATTAGAAAACACTGAGTAAATTAGTGTAACTGTGCAGAAGTTTATCCAGTATACAATTTTTTTCCTGAGCTTTCTTCTTTAAAAAGCAGTGAAGTTCCTTGTTCTATCTTGACTAATCAATTTTTTTACTCTGCTTTTAGTTTTGCTTTTCATTACCTTTAGGTCCATTTTCCCAAAGTGTGTTCCGGGAGTATCTTTGAGGTCAAAAGCATTTTCATGGTAATAAATACGAAGACATTATTGCCTTTTTCACTCTCATTCTTTCACAAGTGTACAGTGGAGTTTTCCGGAATCTATGTGACATGTGATGGTGTAATTGCTTTTCACGGCTGATGGAATGTGGGAAGCACATTATGAGAATCCAGCTATCTTCTATTAAGCCAGCATTAAAAATATTTGCAAAAAGTGTAAACACTGCCACTCTTTTCACTAATTTTTCATTTTGGAAAATGTGCTAACTTTGTATTAAATTGTTACTTACATTGACACGTAATAGATTTATTGTTATTTGAATTAGTAAACAAATATTTTTGAATGTTCTCAGTTGTAATTTCACTACAATAAATATTGATAGATATAACCTAATAAACAAAAAGTTTCTGGGATCCTCAATAATTTTTAAGAGTGTGAAGGCATCCTGAGAATCAAAAAGTTTGAGAACCACTGCTCTGAGTTTTTAAGAGTGGTATTTTATTCAGCATTTTACCTAAAAAGTAATCCAGATTCTTTGTCTTTATTGTGGCAAATCTGAATTGTGTACATGTAGGATGCAAAGATGATACATTCTAATTTGTTCCTGAATCACTCACCTTGTGAAGGAGAGAGCCTGAATCCCCCAGACATGAAAAGAACTTCGCAGCTGACCTCCAAAATTTGCAATCTTCTGGCTCTGATGGTACGACTTCTCATGTGCCAGGTAATTAGAAAAAATCATATTTTTTACTGGGAGAAGAGATATCAAGGTTGGACAATTAAGTTGTGAAAGAAAAAAAATGGAAGTAAAAATACAGATCCTTCAACCAACCAATCAGCCCTTCCTTCTTCCCACTGCTTCTTTCTTTCTTCAACACCTAATTCCCACAAATCTATAGTAAGATAATATAATAAGATTAAAAAAATAAAAACTTCAGGCGAAACCCTTCCCTCAGTGCTTTCCACATTTCAGGAAAACTCCCTCAGAGTAATAGTCTTGTGCTTCAGGGCAGCCTCTGATGAGAGATTGTTCACACAAATGAGCTGTTTACCCGATCTAAAATGCAGCTTTGGGGCAGGGGTTGGGCAGTGCAGAGCTGTGTACATTAATTAGTAGAATGAAAAATGAAGTTAGTGTCTGGTGAGTTCAAGGCACGGCTTCACCACCTTGCTGTTGTGTGACCTGGCCAAGTAAATTTTCCTTTCTCAGCCTTAGCTGAAGTGATATTTGCTGCTGCCCTGGGAGGTTACAAACACTACATTTTAATGAGAGAACATTTTAAGGGCATGACACTTGATAGCTTCTCAGTTATTAAGCTGTCTTTCTTCCTCTTCCCTCTGATCATTGTACATCTCTTTGAGCTTCAGTGCACTCCTCTGAGCCAAAATTTGGGGACATGAGTTTGCAATGTTCCGGATCCAACACAACCTTTATTCCTGCTTTCTTTTAGCTAAAATTTGTTGCACACTATCATTTATTGAATGCTGGAAACCAAGCTAAGCATTTTTAGCAGTGATCACAAAGTGGTGGCCCATAGACTGTATCCACCTGAAGTTTTGTCTTTAATATTTGAATTTGAATATGGCACAAACTCTTCTTTGCTGTAACCTTTTCCACCCCACCTTGCCCCTTCAGACGTCTGCTTTCTTACCATATTTGCTTGGCTTTCTCCTGTCTCACTGGAGGCTGCTGTTCTTTCTCAGTCTTATTTGCTGTCTGCTTCTTCTCTACAAGACCTCTCAGTAAGGGAGTGAGTCATCAGCCCTCTTCTTAGTAGGTCTCATCCCAGGCCAAACAAATATCTGTTTGCTTAAGCCTTCAAGATCAGAGACTCCATATGTCAGATGCCCTCTGCCTAATGCAGGGTAAGCCCTTAACAGGCACTCAACAATATTTGCTGACTTCCCAACCTGTCCTTGGAGGCATTTAAGTTGACCCTGCTTTTCATGGGTTATCTCATTCAATTCTTACACCAGTTTTTACATTATCAGACTTTTTTTTTTTAACATGGAAAAACAAACTGAGGCTTAGAATCATTGAGTTTCTTGTCCAAAGTCAAGTGGTTAAGTGACAGAACTCAGATGGTTAAGTGACAGAACTCAGATACAAACCCAAGTAGTCTGACTGTAATGCATGCACTTTTGACCCTTAGGTTATATTGGTCCAAGTATCTTCATTCTTGTGGAATGTGGGTGCCACTGAAATATCTAGAGTTTCAGTATTGTTGAGGATGTCTGATTGTTCTGGTGTCAGGTATAACAATTTGTCTAAAATTTGGATTTGTAAACTGACTAGGCTAAGAGCAGATGTATGTATGAGTATATAAGCATGTGTAGTTATTAACTTCCCAGTGATTATACTAATTTGTCCCAATAACAATTTATATACAAGTGTGAATCTATATGAATTCTTTCCACATTAACCCTTTATTAGATGGCTTACGATGAGTAATTGAAGAATTGAGTTCAATATGATTTTATCTCCTTTGGTTTAGCCACTTATTTTGGAAGGGAGATTTATTTCATTTGTGTTCTTTCCTTCCTCCTTTTAACTTTACTGAAAACTTTTTAATATAGCTTCTCAAAATGTTACCCTTAGGACATCACCAATCCCGATGCCGAACATTTCAAAGAGAATGAGAAAGTTAGTGATATCATGCTACAAAAATTGAAGAGTTTTCACCTTAAAAAGAAAAAGTTAGATAAAGAGGTACTGTATGTATTCTTCATTCTAAAAATTGTATCATTTTTAGTGAAAAAAAGACAGAAAAAGGTCATGTAAAAGTATAAAGAGGCTCCTAAAATTTTGGATTTTTTTAAAGAATTATTTTGGGGGGCAAGATTAGCTTTACTTTGGCCCTCACTAAGGAGATACACTGTTCAACATTTGACTTGTTTTATAACATAAGTATGTATTAGAAAATCTCATTCATCTACCAAAAATTTGGTATGATTGTTTTTTCACTTTTGTATGGTACTACTGATTCCTGAAGAAGAGTGTATTTTGACATTTCTATAGTGATTACAAACTTTATCACTTGGAATAATGAATACATTGAAAACAAATTTTATTTCTCAAGTGGGACAAGGGTAAGGGAAGAGGCTCTTGGAATTTCTTCAATCATTCTTTTCCTGGTGTAGTGGTGCAGGGATGGAGAGAGAGACTGAGGAGAGTCAGTTATACAGAGAAAGTGATAACAGGACATGAATGTGTGCTCTTTTAATCTGAAAGGAATACAGAAGTGACTAATTTATCTGGCTAAAGGAAAAAAAACGTATTTAAATCTGGGATTCAATTTCAGTGCTGCATTATCAGGAAATGACTTCTCTGAACTGAGGTGGATAGAAAATTTGTTGCAGGTATTCTGCGGAATCTCTTTGTCTCTTAGCTAACCTCTAGAGAAAAGGACTAAGGAATAAACAGACAGGCAGAGAAACTACTGGCCTCCACTTCTTAAACCAGTTTTCAGAAATACACCCAGTTGAGGATTCGAGTAGGATGTTATAAAAATACCATTTCAGATATTTATGTTCTCTTGGTAAATTTCTGTGTCATTCCTGTAATACTGGCAGATGAAATAATATGATGTGTGTAATTTGATTCAGTGAAGGGAGTTGCAGGGAAGAGGAAGTGGCTGGGGTATTAACGATACAAGGCTGACCGTTAACTGTTAGTAGTTGAAACTGGATAATAGTTACCTGGGCGTTCATTAAAGTTTTTCCTCTTTTCTGGAAAGTGTTCATAGTAAAAAAAAAAAAAAAAAAAAATTCTGTGCAGCCCTCACTAATATTTGGAGGAGTTAGAATATTGAATGTTAAGATTTATTGTTATTACATGGAACAAACAAATAAACAAGGAGAAAGGACTATAAATTGCATCTAGAAAAATTTGGCTAATTTTTTTTCTTTAAAGAAGAATTTTAATAGCCTGGCTGTAAAAACAATTGAATATTAGGATAAGCTCTCTGGAGATCCCAAGCCCACGCTCAGGTTTAATGATTTACTGGACTCACAGGACTTAGCACATAGTTGTTCTCACAGCTATGATGTATTATTACCGTGAGAGGATACAGAGCAAAATCAGTAAAGGGAAAAAGCACGTAGGGCAAAGTCCAGAGGAAATCAGATCCAAGCTTCCAAGAGTCCTTTCCCAGTGAGTCACACAGGGTGCACTTCCTTTCGCCAGCAGTGACCTGTGCAGCATGCGTGAAATGTTCCCAGGGATGCTTATTGGAGACTGAGTGTCCAGGGTTTTGATTGGAGGCTGGTTGGGTAGGCGCCCTCTGCCTACCACGTACCAAAATTCCAGACCCTCCCGAAGGAAAGGGGTATTCAGCATAAACGTTCTTTGTACAAATAGGTTAGGCACAGTGAGCCTTCATATCAGGAAATGATGGAAACCCTCCCACAATCCAAGTTCCTAGATGCCAGTCAGAGGGCAGTCTGGCGAGCAGGCCTTTCTAAGGACAGCAGTCTCAGGCCTGCTGTGTGAACTCTCTGCTACACAAGAGCTTTAAAAACAAGACACCTTTGGAGACCAGGGACTGTGCATAGTTTGGTGACTTTATTATAAATGTTATGGAATGTAGTTTTATTTCCTCTCCTCTGAAATAGAAAATGCTTTTTTCCTTAGCTACTGAAACATAAAGACAGAATCACAGCTTTCAGAGAGTTAATTGCTAATGAAAAATCATTTCAAGATCAGGATACTGAGGTGAGTTAAACATTCACTATGTACTATCTTTAACATACAAAAATACAATTTTAGATACTTAACATTGAAATCATTCTGACTCCAAGTTCTACACATCTGTTATTGAAACCACTAGAGATCTCTCTGATGGTTAAACTAATAACATATTCATTGTCAAATGTTCCAAGGAGTGTGAACATATTGGAAGTGAGTACAAATATGTTTCATTTCAGGTTACAGACTTTGATTCAAATGAAGCCAAGAATGTCGGAGACGTACCTGTCTTACTGGGAGCCAAACTGGATCAGTACCACAACCTAAACGAAGAGCTTGATTTCTTGGTAAGAAACACCTTTTGTTGCTTTGCTAGCATTTTTATATACAACACCATTTTATTAACAAGTTCAGGAAATTATCAACCTTCAGAAATTTCGCTCATTGAAATGGTCACACACTGGCATAGTAGCAGCATTATTCACCCACAAAAATATACAATTGAAGTTTGCATTTTCAGGTTTTGAAATTTTAAATATTGTCCCACCTGATTTCTGTTTAATCAGATTTTTTCTTTCAAAATGCAGAAATTTTCAAATATGTGCAGTTTTTCATAGAGGATGGAGCACATTGTTGCATATGCTACCACTATTCTTATAGCAACAGGTGTCTACAGCAATCATGATTAAGGGATGTACTTTGGAAAATGGCACTCATACTTTAGATGGCATCTAAAGATAAAGGCATCACAAGGAAATGGTAATTATGTGAGGGGATGGACATGTTAGCTAAGCTATGGTGGTAATCATTTTGCAATATATAAGTGTATCAAATCAACACGTTTTATACCTTACACTTACACAGTGTTACATCAATTATATCTCAATAAAGCTGGAAAATTTAAGATAAAGGCAGATAAAACATGAAAAATACATGGGAAGAACATAAAAATATCTTGGTATCTAGAAAGTTACAGCCCATTTGGATCCCACCTTAATTAAAAAGAGGTTAACATAATTTATTTTTTAATAGCTAGAGAAGTCTATCATCATATTTCTAACTTATTAAAAATCAGGGAATTCCTTGGCAGACCAGTGGTTGGGACTCAGTGCTTTCACTGCCAAGGACTCGGGTTCAGTCCCTGGTCGGGGAACTAAAATCCTGCAAGCCGAGCAGTCTGGCCAAAAAATTAAATAATTAATTAATTAAAATTAATTAATAATTAATGATAAATTAATTAAAATCGGCATTCTGTACTAAATTCATTACACACCCATTCATCTTTAAGAGAGAAAAAAAAGTCCAACGTGGTGAGGGCTTAAAGGTTTCTTCTTTTCTAATTTGTTCATTTTTTTCATTAAATAAGTAATTGTTCACTTCCCACGAAAGGTTAAGCAGGGCTAGTCGCTATGAAGATAGAAAGATAAATCAAGCATGAGCCCTGGGTTTCCCTGGTGGCGCAGTGGTTGGGAATCCACCTGCCAATGCAGGGGACACGGGTTCGAGCCCTGGTCCGGGAAGATCCCACATGCCGTGGAGCAGCTAAGCCCGTGCGCCACAACTGCTGAGCCTGTGCTCTAGAGACCGTGAGCCACAACTACTGAAGCCCACACGCCTAGAGCCCGTGCTCCGCAACAAGAGAAGCCACCTCAATGAAGAGTAGCCCCCGCTCGCCGCAACTGGAGAAAGCCCACGTGCAACAAAGACCCAATGCAGCCAAAAATAAATAAAATAAATTTATAAAAAAAAAAAACCATGAGTCCTGCTTCCAAGGAATCTAGAAAAGTAGATGCGATACATAGATAATTATTTACGAGGACTAAAGGGAACATTTTTAAAAAGAGATACACAGTGACGAGCATCCGGCAGAGGAGATCAGAGGAGGAACCGATGGCATCCTGGTGGGAGAAGCACAGAGGACGGTGACCAGACTGTTAGTGGGCGGATGAGAGGAGGGCACGCGGTAAGCTCTGGCTCTATCACCAGCTTCTGTGCTTCAGGCATAAAAAGGATGGGAGTGGACCTTGATCTTCCCCGGGTGGGAAGCTGGAGTGAGGAAAAGGACACAAACGGAAGTGCTCAGACACACTGTGTCGCTTTTAACATGTGCTGCAGACTTTCTTGTACAAACCGTATCTCAGAGAAACCAAATAATTGATGAGGGAGAGGTCTTCATGGAAGAATGTAAGCTATTAAAAGCAAGAGAAGACACACCTGCAGAAAATTTCATTTTGCATCCCTGAATGAAATAAGGAATCCAGGCAATTACAATGGCTGCTAAAACGTTTAAGTTCAAGGCTCATAGGAACCTGTTAATGACCAACACCAGAGCCCCCTTGTCTGCCTCAACCACACAAAAGGTGAGACATGCCCCTGACGGGATGCAGGAGGGAACCGGGCACTGTGCATGAGGTGTTCTCACCTGAACCACCTGTTCTGAAAGCAAGCTTCTAGACCACATGACCAGCTGACAGGATAAAGAACCATGTTAAGTTGACCATGATAAAAATCCAGAACGTGAGAAATTCTAATCCATAAACAATTGGCACAAGGAAGGGGAGGGAGAGGAGAGGAAGAGCTGTTCTAGACTCAGAGATTAGAGACCTGAGACAAATCAAGCAAACGCATCGTGTGTAGATCCTGGCTTGAACACACCCACTTCACAAAGATATTCGTGAGATAGCAGCAGAAAACCGAACACAGTCTGGGTGTTAGATGCTATTGAGAATTTATTGTTAATTTTAATAGATGTGATAGTGGTATCATTGTGTCTTTAAAAGCCCTTGTCTGTTAGTGATACATACTGAGAAGTGTTTATGAGTGAACTAACATGATGGCTAGCTTTGCTTTAAAATACTCCAAGAAATTTAAAAGGTGGCAGAGTGAGAGTGGGGGGTGGGAAGTTGGAGACAGATGAAAAAATACTGGAAAAATGTTGATAATTGTTGAAGTTAAGTGATGGGTACATGGAGGTTCATTATACTACTCTCTCTACTTTTGTATGTGTTTTGGAATTTTCCAAAGTGAAAAGGGCTTTAGTTTTGTTCTTTGGTTTTGAAGTGCAGAAGTGTGCTCTAGAAGGCTCACTCCTCATTCTCCAAGGAACTCTAGGCCAGGAAGACTAGGTCTGCCAGAGTTAAATTTGGTGGCTTGCACCTCCTCTCATGCTTTCTCATGTACTACTCCTGTGGTCCTTCTGACCCTTGCCTTTGGTTCTTCTTCACAATTCTGATCTTATTGGCTGCCCCAGGAGCCTCCTGACCTCCTCCATCCTGAGACAGGACCCCAGCTTTGCCTTCCTGCTGGCTCTAGCCAGCTGGATGTTTAACTTTCAAGTGCAAACTGTCTCCTGGTCCTACAAGGCCTTGATAAGGTACACCAAAGTCAGGGATTTGGTCAGAGGGAAGAGGCAAGAGTCCAGTTAACACTGCTGACATTCCGGGTTCAAGGGGGGCTAATAAGATTGACCCCTCAAGTTCCTCATAGATCCCATCTTCTGTAAAATAGGAACCTTTTTATAAAAATAAGATACTCTTTTTTAAATTTTTATTTTATATTGGACTATAGTTGATTAACAATGTGTTAGCTTCAGGTGAACAACAAAGTGATTCAGTTATACATATACATGTAAAAAATAAGATATTCTTTAACCAGTATTATAGAAGATATCCTTTAACCATTATTGTAGAATAGTTGAAGATTAAAAACTAAAATACTATCCTAAAATTTACCACTTCACTATAACACTCTATATATTACATAAAACATTTACCTAATTTGGACTTCCTTGGTGGTCCAGTGGTTAAGAATCCGCCTGCCAATGCAGGGGACACGGGTCCAAGCCCTGGTCTGGGAAGATCCCACGTGCTGTGGAGCAACTAAGCCCGTGTGCCACAGCTACTGAGCCCGTGCACCTAGAGCCTGTGCTCTGCAACAAGAGAAGCCACCACAATGAGAAGCCCCCGCTCACCGCAACTAGAGAAAGCCCGCGCACCGCAAGTAGAGAAAGCCTGCGCACAGCAACGAAGACCCAACGCAGCCAAATAAATAAATAAATAAATTTATTTTTAAAAAAGAAGATATTCTCTAACCAGTATTATAGAAGATATCCTTTAACCATTATTGTAGACTAGTTGAAGATTAAAAACTAAAATACTGGACTTCCCTGGTGGCGCAGTGGTTAAGAATCCGCCTGCCAATGCAGGGGACACGGGTTCGAGCCCTGGTCTGGGAAGATCCCACATGCCGTGGAACAACTAAGCCCATGTGCCACAACTGCTGAGGCTGCACTCTAGAGCCCGCAAGCCACAACTACTGAGCCCACGTGCCACAACTACTGAAGCCTGTGCGCCTAGAGCCCGTGCTCCACAACAAGAGAAGCCACCTCAGTGAGAAGCCCATGCACTGCAATGAAGAGTAGCCCCCGCTCACTGCAACTAGAGAAAGTCCATGCGCAGCAACGAAGACCCAACGCAGCCAAAAATAAATAAATAAATATATATAAAAAAAAAAACAAAACTAAAATACTGTCCTAAAATATACCACTTCACTTTAGCACTCTATATATTACATAAAACATTTACCTAATTTGGGCTTCCCTGGTGGTCCAGTGGTTAAGAATCCACCTGCCAATGCAAAGGACACAGGTTCAAGCCCTGGTCCGGGAAGATCCCACATGCCGCAGAGCAACTAAGCCTGTGCCTCAAAACTACTGAGCCTGTGCTCTGTAGCCCACGAGCTGCAACTGCTGAGCCCATGTGCCACAACTACTGAAGCCCATGCACCTAGAGCCTGTGCACCGCAGCAAAGAGTAGCCTCTGCTCGCCACAACTAGAGAAAGCCCGCACGCAGCAACGAAGACCCAGCACAGCCAAAAACAAAAACCAAAAAACCCATTTACCTAATTTATTATTTTGGTAGCCTTTAAAATTAGAAGTTTGTTAACTTGTAAAGAAATACTCAGAAGGAAGCATCATATATATATATAATTATTTTTATTTTCATGTTATGTCCTATAGCCATAAAAATAAGAAAAGAACAAATATGTAAAGCATAAAATTACTACTCTAGGAAAATTTTTCTAGGTATTCCAAAAGAAAATAACCGTAGTCCCTTGTCTCATGATCCCTCTGAACTATGAACCATACCTGCCAGCTCCTGCATTTGGGCACAGTATCACCTTGAGTATACTTTACATTGGTGTTACTGACCAATCTCCTGAGGAAGGGTCTGGGTTCACTAGGATTCAGGTCAAACAGGTGGGAGGGTTGTACCACCAGGTGGAACCCCAGCTCCTCGGTTTCCAGAGAAGATGTCAACCTTACCACCTATTTCCTTGTTTTCCCAAGCTCCCTGGGCATTCCTCTGATGCTCTGACCCTATTCCTCACCTTCCTGGTTCTGATTTCCCTAAATCCTATTCTAAAGCCAGCGCAAGAAACAATATTTGCGCTGCAGACGCTTTTCAGAGGATATAACCTCAATCTATCTGCCGACCAACTCTTAGGAGGAGCGTGTGTAAGGATTCCTGTATCTCTGAAGGGTTATGTGTGCCATCCTATCATTCCTCTAGCAGTAACCCGCAGTAAAAACACATTTTACATCTTGATCGGATACCTATATGCCCACACACAGAAAAAACACCAGTTTCATATTCTATCCTGTTCTATTCCATTTTTTGTGTGCATGTTGTTCATATATTCATTTCAATACTTATTGAGGTACAACCTGGATCATGTTTGTTATCAGAAAGCTGCTGCTTGGAACACGCTATCTTGGCCCTCACAGAATTGCTTTTACTGAGTTGTGTTTTTGTGTTTTATGCCCTCAACAATCCTAGGAAACATCTTTTTCCATTTGTTGTAAAAAGATTGCTGCTTCCCTTAGTGCCACTTGGATGAGAACGTCCTTTGAGACTTCAGGCCTACTAGGAAAAGCTTTTCTTAGAAGCAGGTGTGTTTTCATTGCATGAATAATGAAAATCATGTAACTGACCAGGTTTCTGTTTGCTTTGGCTACCAGGAAGTTTAGTTCCGAAAGCATGGTGCTGTAGCTCAGGGCTTAACTGGCTTCATATCTGCCTGTTGTTCTTTATCTGTTCTGTACATTCTGGTCTAATTGTTTATTTTTAATTTATATTTTATTGCATATATTCAATCTCAAAACCTTTGTGTAAAGAATTGGGGAATCAGTCAATCAGCCAGCCTTCAGATATCCCAGTCTCCAGGACTGTTCATAATGATGACTGATGCATCGCTGTCATGGTATTATTTCTACCTTGACACACTTTCTTTTCTTTTCTTTTTTTTTTAATTAGAGTAAAATTGCTTTACAATGTTGTGTTAGTTTCTGCTGTACAGTGAAGTGAATCAGCTATATGTATACATATATCCCCTCCCTCTTGGACTTCCCTCCCCACCCCATCCCACCCATCTAGGTCATCACAGAGCACCAAGCTGAGCTCCCTGTGCTATACAGTAGGTTCCCCCTAGCTACCTTGACACACTTTCTCTGTGAGTTGACACTAGCAGAGTGTAAGACAAGCAAAAGCCTCTTAGGAAGCCTGGAACCATGAACTAGGTAGAGCCAGATACCCTGACTGTATAGGCCAGGCTGTTGGACCTCAGGTCACAGCAGCCCTCAGTGCTCCTCTCAGGGGTGTGATAGGCACAATGATGGCCTCCCAAGATGTCCATGCCCTATTCTGCGAACATGGCAAAAGGGACTTTGCATTCCTTAATGAAACAAGAAAGCTAGCAATTATGGCTAAAGGGACGTTGCAGGCATGATGAAATCAAGGACCTTTAGGTGTGAAGATAGACTACCCTGGATTATCAGGATGTGCCCAGTCTAATCACAACTATCCTTAAAAGTGGAGAAATCTTCCCAGCAATGTCGTAGAGAGACGTGACCACTGAAGGATGTCAGAGACGCAGCATCGCTGGCTTTGAAGACAGGGAGGGACCCAAGCTGAGGAAATGTGGGCAGCCTTTGGAAGCTGGAAAGTCTCCCCTAAAGCCTCAGAAAGGAACCAGCCCTGCTGACACTTTGACTTTAGCTGAATGAGACACTTGTCAGACCTCTAAGCAACAGAACTATAAGGTAATAAGTGTGCATTGTTTTAAGCCACTGAGTTTGTGATCATTTGTTATAGCAGCAGCAGGAAACTAATACATGATATGTTGACCTCATTTGCTTTAGTGTTTTGGATTTCAGTGTCCCATAATATATTGGGGCAAGTCCATATATTATCAACATGGAACTGTGTCCACAAATCTAGAATACGGGGGACCACAGAGGGGACCCAACCCAGGAACTCCTCCTCTACAGGAATTCACGTCTGAGCAGCCCACCTGGACCCAGCGGACCTCCTCCCAAACCAGCAGCCACTGCTCTCCTGCTTCTCAGTGCCTGCTGTTCTCACAGTGCAGGGGGGCAGCTTTCCAAGAGGACTTCCTCCTCCACTACGGTCAAGTGCATGTTGCTTTGGGCAGGGCCAGGCACGGTGCTCTTCCTCCACCAAACTCCACCCTGCCCTTGGAACCCGCTTCTCCTAGATGACTGACAAGGCCCATCCCAACTTCTGTGGGTCTGCATCTGCACCACGGCCCTGGTACTCACGGGCAGGCCCCTCAGGAAAGGGGACCAGGGGGGCTGGGAGAGAGTGCTGCCACACCTGCTCTCAGCCCTCAGGCACCCCGGGGTTAGGGGAGGTCTTGTTAGACCTTGTTTATTAAAAAGTGCCTTTTTTTGTTAATAGATCTTTATTGGAGTATAATTGCTTCACAATACTGTGTTCGTTTCTGTTGTACACTGAAGTGAATCAGCCATATGCATACATATGTCCCCATATCCTCTTGAACCTCCCTCCCACCCTCCCTATCGCACCCCTCTAGGCAATCGCAAAGCACTGAGCTGATCTCACTGTGCTATGCGGCTGCTTCCCACTAGCTATTTTACATTCGGTAGTGTGTATATATGTCAATGCTACTCTCACTTTGCCCCAGCTTCCCCCTCCCACCCCGTGTCTTCAAGTCCATTCTCTATGTCTACATTAAAAAGTGCCTTTTGATAGGCTTTCAGAAAAATGTTTTAGACTTTTCCAGTGATTTGATTTTAATAGACTGTCTTCCAAAACTTTTCTATTTTGAAATATTTTTTTTTAACTTTAAAATAATGAGCTCTTAATGAAAAGACAAGTCACGGACTGGGAGAAAATATTTTCAAATCACAGATCTGATAAAGGACTTGTATCTAGAATATATAAAGAATCCTTGAAAACAAACAACCAAATTTTTTAAATGGGCAAAAAGGTTTTAACAGACACTTCACTAAGAAGATACATGGATGGCAAATGAGCACATGAAAAGATACTCAGCATCATTAAGAGGCAAATTAAAACCACAGTGAATACCACTACACACCTGTTAGAATGTCTGTTAAAAAGACTGGCCATACCAAGGATTGGTGAGAATACAGAGCAACTGCAGGTCTCATCCACTGCTGGTGGGAATGTAAAATGGTACAGCCACTTCGGAAAACATTTTGGTGGTTTCTTAAAAAGTTAAACATGTACTTACCATCATTCTACTCCTAGGTGTTTTATTTACCCAAGAGAAATGAAAGCCTATGTTTATACAAAGGTTCCTAGCTGCTTTATTTATAATAGCCAAAAACTGAAGGCAACTCAAATTTCTATCAACAGATAAATGGATAAACAAATTGTGGTACATGCATACGCTGAAATACTACTCAGGAATGAAAAAGGAGTGAGTTGGAGATTGGTTCAAGATGGCGGAGTAGAAGGACGTGCCCTCACTCTCTCTTGCGAGAGCACTGAAATCACAACTAACTGCTGAACAATCATCAACAGGAAGACACTGGAACTCACCAAAAAAGATAACCGACATCCAAAGACAAAGGAGAAGCCGCAATGAGACGGTAGGAGGGGCACAATCACAAGAAAATCAAGTCCTATAACTGCTGGGTGGGTGACTCACAAACTGGAGAACACTTATACCACAGAAGTCCATCCACTGGAGTGAAGGTTCTGAGCCCCACATCAGGCTTCCCAACCTGGGGGTCCAGCAACAGGAGGAGGAATTCCTAGAGAATCAGACTTTGAAGGCTAGTGGGATTTGACTGCAGGACTTCGACAGGACTGGGGGAAACAGAGACTCTACTCTTGGAGGGCACACACAAAGTAGTTCACGCATCAGGACCCAGGGGAAGGAGCAGTGACCCCATAGGAGACTGAACCAGACCTACCTGCTAGTGTTGTAGGGTCTCCTGCAGAGGCGGGGGGTGGCTGTGGCTCACTGTGGGGACAAGGACACTGGCAGCAGAAGTTCTGGGAAGTACTCCTTGGCATGAGCCCTCCCAGAGTCCGCCATTAGCCCCACCAAAGTGCCGGGTAGTCTCCAGTGCTGGGTCACCTCAGGCCAAACAACCAACAAGGAGGGAACCCAGCCCCACCCATCAGCAGACAAGCAGATTAAAGTTTTACTGAGCTCTGCCCACCAGAGCAACACCCAGTTCTACTCACCACCAGTCCCTCCCATCAGGAAGCTTGCACAAGCCTCTTAGATAGCCTCACCCACCAGAGGGCAGACAGCAGAAGCAAGAAGATCTACAATCCTGCAGCCTGTGGAACAAAAACCACATTCACAGATAGACAAAATGAAAAGGCAGAGAACTTTGTACCAGATGAAGGAACAAGATAAAACCCCAGGAAAACAACTAAATGAAATGGAGATAGGCAACCTTCTAGAAAAAGAATTCAGAATAATGATAGTGAAGATGATCCAGGACCCCGGAAAAAAGATGGAGGCAAAGATCGAGGAGATGCAAGAAATGTTTAACAAAGACCTAGAAGAATTAAAGAACAAACACCCAGAAGAATTAAAGAACAAACAAACAGAGATGAACAATACAGTAACTGAAATGAAAAATGCACTAGCAGGAATCAGTAGCAGAATAACTGATGCAGAAGAACGGATAAGTGACCTGGAAGATAGAATGGTGGAATTCACAGCCGCAAAACAGAAAAAAGAAAAAAGAATGAACAAGAACAACATTCGCATTATAGGGGTCCCAGAAGGAGAGGAGAGATAGAAAGGACCCAAGAAAATATTTGAAGAGATTATAGTCAAAAACTTCCCTAACATGGGAAAGGAAATACCCACCCAAGTCCAGGAAGTGCAGAGAGTCCCAGGCAGGATAAACCCAAGGAGAGACACGCCGAGACACATAGTAATCAAATTGACAAAAATTAAAGACAAAGAAAAATTACTGAAAGCAACAAGGGAAAAATGACAAATCACATACAAGGGAACTCCCATAAGGTAAACAGCTGATTTCTCAGCAGAAACTCTACAGGCCAGAAGGAAGTGGCAGGACATATTTAAAGTGATGAAAGGGAAGAACCTACAACCAAGATTACTGTACCAGTCAAGGATCCCATTCAGATTCGACGGAGAAATCAAAAGCTTTACAGACAAGCAAAAGCTAGGAGAATTCAGCACCACCAAACCAGCTCTACAACAAATGCTAAAGGAACTTCTCTAAGTGGGAAACACAAGAGAAGAAAAAGACCTACAACAAACAAACCCATAACAATTAAGAAAATGGTAATAGGAACATACATATCGATAATTACCTCAAACATGAATGGATTAAATGCGCCAACCAAAAGACACAGGTGCGCTGAATGGATACAAAAACAAGACCCATCTATATGCTGTCTACAAGAGACCCACTTCAGACCTAGGGACAGATACAGACTGAAAGTGAGGGGTTGGAAAAAGATATTCCATGCAAATGGAAATCAAAGGAAAGCTGGAGTAGCAATACTCATATCAGATAAAATAGACTTTAAAATAAAGAATGTTACAAAAGACAAGGAAGGACACTACATAATGGTCAAGGGATCAATCCAAGAAGAAGATACAACAATTAGAAGTATATATGCACCCAACATAGGAGCACCTTAATACATAAGGCAACTGCTAACAGCTATAAAAGAGGAAGTTGACAGTAACACAATAATAGTGGGGGACTTTAACACCTCACGTACACCAATGGACAGATCATCCAAACAGAAAATTAATAAGGAAACACAAGCTTTAAATGACACAATAGACCAGATAGATTTAATTGATATTTATAGGACATTCCATCCAAAAACAGCAGATTACACTTTCTTCTCAAGTGCACACGGAACATTCTCCAGGATAGATCACATCTTGGGTCATAAATCAAGCCTTGATAAATTTAAGAAAATTGAAATCATATCAAGCATCTTTTCCGACCATGACGCTATGAGACTTGAAATCAATTACAGGAAAAAAAATGTAAAAAACACAAACACGTGGAGGGTAAACAATACATTACTAAATAACCAAGATATCACTGAAGAAATCAAAGAGGGGCTTCCCTGGTGGTGCAGTGGTTGAGAATCTGCCTGCCAATGCAGGGGACATGGGTTCGAGCCCTGGTCTGGGAAGATCCCACATGCCGCGGAGCAGCTAGGCCCGTGAGCCACAATTACTGAGCCTGCGCGTCTGGAGCCTGTGCTCCGCAACAAGAGAGGCCGCGATAGTGAGAGGCCCGCGCACCACGATGAAGAGTGGCCCCCACTTGCCGCAACTAGAGAAAGCCCTCGCACAGAAACGAAGACCCAACACAGCCATAAATAAATAAATAAAAAATTTTAAAAGCCCACAGAAGCAAACAAACAAAAAAACCCCGAGCATGCCTCACAATCACCCAATTCTGAGACACAGATTCAGAAGTTGGGGTGGGGCCTGAGAATTAAAAAAAAAAAAAAAGAAATCAAAGAGGAAATCAAAAAATACCTAGAGACAAATTACAATGAAAACATGACTATCCAAAACCTATGGGATGCAGCAAAAGCAGTTCTAAGGGGGAAGTTTATAGCAATACAAGCCTACCTCAAGAAACAAGAAAAATCTCAAATAAAGAATCTAACCTTACACAGAAAGGAACTAGAGAAAGAAGAACAAACAAAACCCAAAGTCAGTAGAAGGAAAAAAATCATAAAAAGAGCAGAAATGAATGAAAAAGAAACAGAGAAAACAATAGCAAAGATCAATAAAGCTAAAAGCTGGTTCTTTGAGAAGATAAACAAAACTGATAAACCTTTATCCAGACTCATGAAGAAAAAGAGGGAGAGGACCCAAGTCAATAAAATTAGAAATGAAAAAGGAGAAGTTACAACAGACACCGCAGAAATACAAAGCATCCTAAGAGACTACTACAAGCAACTCTATGCCAATAAAATGGACAACCTGGAAGAAATGGACAAATTCTTAGAAAGGTATAACATTCCAAGACTGAACCAGGAAGAAATAGAAAATATGAACAGACCAATCACAAGTAATGAAATTGAAACTGTGATTAAAATCTTCCAACAAACAGAAGTCCAGGGCCAGATGGCTTCACAGGTGAATTCTATCAAACATTTAGAGAAGAGCTAACACCCATCCTTCTCAAACTCTTCCAAAAAATTGCAGAGGAAGGAACACTCCCAAACTCATTCTATGAGGCCACCATCCCCCTGATACCAAAACCAGACAAAGGTACTACAAAAAAAGAAAATTACAGACCAATATCACTGATGAATATAGATGCAAAAATCCTCAACAAAATACTAGCAAACAAAATTCAACAACACATTAAAAGGATCATACACCATGATCAAGTGGGGTTTATCCCAGGAATGCAAGGATTCTTCAATATATGCAAATCAATCAATGTGATACACTGTATTAACAAATTGAAGAAGAAAAACCATATGATCATCTCAGTAGATGCAGAAAAAGCTTTCGAGAAAATTTAACACTCATTTATGATAAAAACCCTCCAGAAAGTAAGCATAGAGGGAACTTACCTCAACATAATAAAGGCCATATATGACAAACCCACAGGCAACATCGTCCTCAATGGTGAAAAACTGAAACCATTTCCTCTAAGGTCAGGAACAAGACAAGGTTGTCCACTCTCACCACTCTTATTCAGCATAGTTTTGGAAGTCCTAGCCATGGCAATCAGAGAAGAAAAAGAAATAAAAGGAATCCAAATCGGAAAAGAAGAAGTAAAACTGTCACTGTTTGCAGATGACATGATCCTATACATAGAGAATCCTAAAGATGCCACCAGAAAACTACTAGAGCTAATCAATGAATTTGGTAAAGTAGCAGGATACAAAATTAATGCTCAGAAATCTCTTTCATTCCTACACACTAACAACAAAAGATCAGAAAGAGAAATTAAGGAAAGAATCCCATTCACCATTGCAACAAAAAGAATAAAATACCTAGGAATAAACCTACCTAAGGAGGTAAAAGACCTATACTCAGAAAACAATAAGACACTGATGAAAGAAATCAAAGATGACACAAACAGATGGAGAAATATACCATGTTCTTGGATTGGAAGAATCAATATTGTGAAGATGACTATACTACCCAAGGCAATCTACAGATTCAATGCAATCCCTATCAAATTACCAGTGGCATTTTTTACAGAACTAGAACAAAAAATCTTAAAATTTGTATGGAGACAAAAAAGACCCCAAATAGCCAAAGCAGTCTTGAGGGGAAAAAATGGAACTGCAGGAATCAGACTCGCTGACTTCAGACTATACCACAAAGCTGCAGTAATCAAGACAATATGGTACTGGCACAAAAACAGAAATATAGATGAATGGAACAGGCTAGAAAGCCCAGAGATAAACCCACGCACCTATGGTCAACTAATCTATGACAAAGGAGGCAAGGATATACAATGGAGAAAAGACAGTCTCTTTAATAAGTGGTGCTGGGAAAACTGGACAGCTACATGTAAAAGAATGAAATTAGAACACTCCCTAACACCATACACAAAAATAAACTCAAAATGGATTGAAGACCTAAATGTAAGACCGGACACTATAAAACTCTTAGAGGAAAACATAGGAAGAACACTCTTTGACATAAATCACAGCAAGATCTTTTTTGATCCACTTCCCAGAGTAATGAAAATAAAAACAAAAATAAACAAATGGGACCTAATGAAACTTAAAAGCTTTTGTACAGCAAAGGAAGCTATAAACAAGACAAAAAGACAGCCCTCAGAATGGGAGAAAATATTTGCAAATGAATCAATGGACAAAAGATTAATCTCCAAAATATATAAACAGCTCATGCAGCTCAATATTAGAAAAAAAAGAAAACCCAATCAGAAAATGGGCAGAAGACCTGAATAGACATTTCTCCAAAGAAAACATACAGATGGCCAAGAAGCACATGAAAAGCTGCTCAACATCACTAATTATTAGAGAAATGCAAATCAAAACTACAATGAGGGGCTTCCCTGGTGGTGCAGTGGTTGAGAATCTGCCTGCTAATGCAGGGGACACGGGTTCGAGCCCTGGTCTGGGAAGATCCCACATGCCGCAGAGCAGCTAGACCCGTGAGCCAATTACTGAGCCTGCGCGTCTGGAGCCTGTGCCCCGCAACAAGAGAGGCCGTGATAGTGAGAGGCCCACGCACCGCGATGAAGAGTGGCCCCCACTTGCCACAACTAGAGAAAGCCCTTGCACAGAAACGAAGACCCAACACAGCCATAAATAAATAAATAAATAAATAAAATTAAAAAAAAAAAAAAAAAAAAAAAGACTCTGCTCCGAGTGCAGGGGATGTGGGTTCAATCCCTGGTTGCTGCACGGTGCAGCCAAAAAATAAATTAAAAAAAAAAAAAAAAAAAAACTACAATGAGGTATCACCTTACACCAGTTAGAATGGGTATCATCAGAAAATCTACAAACAACAAGTGCTGGAGAGGGTGTGGAGAAAAGGGGACCCTCTTGCACTGTTGGTGGGAATGTAAATTGATGCAGCCACTATGGAGAACAGTATGGAGGTTCGTTAAAAAGCTAAAAATAGAATTACCATATGACCCAGCAATCCCACTACTGGGCATATACCCAGAGAAAACCATAATTCAAAAAGACACATGCACCCCAATGTTCATTGCAGCACTGTTTACAATAGCCAGGTCATGGAAGCAACCTAAATGCCCACCAACAGACAAATGGATAAAGAAGATGTGGTACATATATAGAATGGAATATTACTCAGCCATAAAAAGGAATGAAATTGGGTCATTTGTAGAGACGTGGATGGACCTAGAGACTGTCATACAGAGTGAAGTAAGTCAGAAAGAGAAAAACAAATATCATATATTAATGCATGTATGTGGAACCTAGAAAAATGGTACAGATGAACCAGTTTGCAGGGCAGAAATTGAGACACAGATGTAGAGAACAAACATAGGGACAGCAAGGGGGAAAAGTGGCAGGGGGGGTGGTGGTGAGATGAACTGGGAGATTGGGATTGACATGTATACACTAATATGTATAAAATAGACAACTAATAAGAACCTGCTGTATAAAAAAATAAATAAAATTTAAATGATAAAAAAATAAAAAAGGAAAAAAAGAAAAAGGGGTGAGTTACTGATACACGTGTAACCTAGATGGATCTCAAAATAATTATGCTGACTGAAAGGAGCCAGGTAAGAGTAAACACCCTTTGGTTCTGTTACATAAAATTCTAGAAAATGCAAACTAATCAGTCATGACAGAAAGCAGATGGGTGTTTGCCTAGGGCTGGCATAGAGTATGGAAGTGAGGGAAGGACAGACAGGAGGGAGGGGTTATCAAGAGGCAAGAGGAAACTTTGGTCAGGGGGCGGGTGGATATGTTCATTATGTTGATTGCGGTGATGGTTTCACAGTTGTATTCATAGATAAAAACATCAAACTGTACACTTTATAAATATATGCAGTTTATTGTATGACAGTTATGCTCTTAAAATGGTTAAACCCTACACTCTTTAGCGGAAACTTAAAATTTTGGATTACCTTTCACTGTAATCCCCAAAACTGGCTTTTACGGAGCAATTCTTTTATCGCTAAAATAAACAATCTTTAAGAACTCCTTTGCCCTTCTTTCTGTAATCTGAGGCTAGCAAATTTTTAAAAATCAATCTGAGGACTTAAAAGGGTTATTACTTTGATCTTGAAAGCCAGTAAAGAAATTCAAGATGTGCCATTAAGTCTGTAATTAAAAAAAAAAACAAAAAACAAACAAAAAAAACAACAGAAGTGAGAAGGAATTCCATGTTGCTTCAGTAAACTGTCATGAGGTATGTAAAGCTAAGAGAGGAACCCCACCCTCCAGGATGCCTTGAGGAGATGCAAAGGAATGGAATGGGAAAAGCCCAATGCTAATAGTTGATAAGTAGAGATTTTAGTCTTTTCTACTTCTAGACACGTCCTTTAAAAAATCTTTTAGGGCTTCCCTGGTGGCGCAGTGGTTGAGAATCTGCCTGCCAATGCAGGGGACACGGGTTCGAGCCCTGGTCTGGGAAGGTCCCACATGCCGCGGAGCAACTAGGCCCGTGAGCCACAACTACTGAGCCTGCGCGTCTGGAGCCTGTGCTCCGCAACAAGAGAGGCCGCGATAGTGAGAGGCCCGCGCACCGCGATGAAGAGTGGCCCCCGCTCGCCCCAACTGGAGAGAGCCCTCGCACAGAAACGAAGACCCAACACAGCCATAAATAAATTAATAAATTAATAAATTAAAAAAAAATCTTTTAAATTCTCTTCACCTTGGGTCTGCTAAAGTGAGGTGACATCTATACTCCCTACCTTAAATAATGTGTGTTGTCAGAGGACTGGGACCCCTGATTTGATATTGTCTCCCTTAATATATTTATGTAAAGAGAAAGAACAAGAAAGCTGCTGTGGCTGCAGCAAGTTTGTTTTGCCATTGCTTCCTCCAGGGTATCTCACTACAGACGTGTAAGCATATGTAAATAAGAATATTTAAATAAGCATTAGAATACTGATGGCCATTATTATCATTGTTATTTAATGGGAACATTTCTGTCCTTTTCTATAATTGCTTTGAAAATTAAGGTAACTGTTCAGGGACTTGTGAATACCTTTTCCTGATAATTAATCCTAGATGTCACTTTTAGAAATACAATTTTTAAATTGTTAAAATTTTTTTTGCAAATAAAAATTGGACCATAAGTCAGAATGTGACATACATTGAGCAGAACCTTAAAAAAAAAAAACTCTCATTTATGCATATTTGAGAATATTTGAGAATATTTATCAAACCTGAAAATGCATCATCAAGCCCAACATCAGTGCTTTACTTCAGAGAGAATCAAATATGTCTACCCATTGTTTATATATGGAAAGAAGGTAATGAAGATTTGGGGCTAATAAGTATTTGTATTCACTAACAGGTGTTTAATTATTTGCAAAGCTGTTTCATAGTATTAAATTGGAGGAAAGCTGAAATATTGTTTTAATTTCTGCTCATCAGTTCTAAGTGCAATCAAACTAGGACCTGGTTCATAGCATGTCTTGATTCACCTATGGTACAAATCAGTTTAGGAGAATATTGGAATAAAGTGTAGCTCACTGTTCTGATTTGTTCTTAGCATCCACACGTGGTTTTCATGGAAGTTTCCAGGTCAGTATTTTTACCGGTGTTTCTCCATAGATTGCAAAATTGGGAAATCTTCTAGAGTTAAAAGAAGACCACTGCAACAGACTCATTGAAGAAAATGACAAGTATCAAAGACATTTAGACAACTTAATAAATAAGGTACACATTTTCTTACATAAATATTTGTCTTTTTAAAACTGTGTGAAATATTAAAACGATAGAATTTTGGTGCTAAAAAGGATCTGAGGGATGATGTAATACATTTGTATTGATTCCTTTCACTTCATAATGACCTTCCATTAGCCTTTTAGCTGAAAGCTAGCAAAGAACATTGTGTGTGTCTGTCCTTGTGCTGTCAGCACTTTCAGGTCTTAGTATTGCTGCTTCATGTTGAGGGTCACTCTAAATCTTGCCAACATAGTGTGCTAGTTTACCTTTTGAAAACTGCATGAACTTTAACCACGTGGACTGAAAGCCTGGGTTGAGACCCACACCACGTGCAGGGATCACAGTTGACTTGCTGCTACAGTTGTCCGCTTTTTGACACTTCACTTTTTCTGCATGATGAACAGGCACATTACAATTCTATTTGTATTCATATTCCTGATTTCAAAATGTAAGGAAGATGTTCTGCCTATTGTAAAACTTTCATTCATGGGAGCCATATAATTGAACTTCAACTTGTACAGATTCTTAAAAAGCAAAATTAAATAAATATCTTAGAATTTATCACAGAATAATTGTTTTAGCTAATGTTTTTCAAGGTTACATCATACGAAGAAATTATCGAATGTGCTGACCGAAGGCTCATAATATCGAACTCCCAGATTGCACAGTAAGTTGAAAAAGCTTAATTTTTAATTTTGTAAACGTTTGCTGATACTTTGCTCCCTGGCTTGCTAAGTTCATTTTTTAGACTCCTAGAAAGAGGAAAATGTGCTGTTTTGTAAGTCAAGACCATTCTTCAATGATATATTTAGTGTGCCTAGTGTCTGGACTACTTGAACAAGCAGAATTTCATCTTCCTTTCTCAGAACTCCCTTTGACTTGGGGGTCGGGGGAGCGAGGTTAAGAAATTACAGAGAAACATCCGAGAATTTTAGAGGATATTACCATGGTATTCAAGTAAAGTAACATTGCTATGCTTAGAATTTATTCACAAAAGTTTTTGAATGCACCCCAAATGAAACATATCAAGTACCAAATAAACTTTCTCATTAGAATGAGATTCAGGAACTGCCCTGGTGAGACAGTGGTTAAGAATCCGCCTGCCAATGCAGGGGACACGGGTTCGATCACTGCTCTGGGAAGATTCCACATGCCACAGAGCAACTAAGCCCATGTGCCACAACTACTGAGCCTGCGCTCTAGAGCCCGTGAGCCACAGCTACTGAGCCCGCGTGCTGCAACTACTGAAGCTCGTGCGCCTAGAACCCATGCTCCGCAACAAGAAAAGCCACCGCAATGAGAAGCCCGTGCACCACAACGAAGAGTAGCCCCCACTCACCGCAACTAGAGAAAGCCCGCGCACAGAGGCGAAGACCCAACGCAGACAAAAAAATAATAATAATAATAATAATTTGAGTTGCTTGGAAAGAATTCCAGATTCCCATAAAGCAAGATGGATGGATGATGTATAGAGAACTAGACCACCATGAAATTTATCTACTCAAATCCTCCAATGAAATTAGCAAAATGTTAGCCTAGAAAAGTCCATTTTAGTCATAAAATTCAGTTGTTTTTTCTTTCAGTTTAGAAGAGAGAAATAAACATTTGGAAGATTTAATTAGAAGGCCCAGAGAGAGAGCCAGAAAACCAAGGTAAGTTGTTTCTTTTTCTAAATAATAATGTCTTTAACTTTAGAATATATGCATAATAATGTTATACATTTTTAAAAAAACCCTTTTCCTTATCTCAGTTTAATATAAATTATATAAAAGTGCTTGGTATTTTGCCTAGCATAAAATAGTTTCTTTGATAGATGTTTTTTGTAGGACCTGAATTGGAAAGCCTGGTTACCTGCTCTCATGGAACTTATGATTATCTCTAAGAAAAATACTATACAGATTATGAGCTAAGATTTTGTCTACAATAAAACAGCTTACCCTGATGTAAATATATAGCAGACCAGATCTTATGATCAAATTTTCTTACACTAATGTGAAATCTTATAATCCGTTATTTTAGAAGACTCTCAACTCTCAGTATTTGATGCTACAAGGTATATGCACAAACCCTATGGGGTTGATTCAGACCATAGCAGGATGTTAAAATGGGACTCTTCCTGACCTACTTCTTAAGATGCTAATTAAATATTTACCGATTCCCAAAACGAGAGTGAGTTTGCCCGATGTGCAGAGGTTCTGAGGGAAATTTCAAAGAACCTTTTTCATGACTCATATCCCTTGACCAGATCCAGTATATGAAACATCTGGAGTGTGGGGAAAATTGCAGAAGAGATTTCTTTGACTCTGTCGTGTCATGAGCTCCCGTCAACCCCAAGTCATTCTACCTCTTTTACCTAAAGCCTTGTGAGGGGTCTCTGGGAGATCACCTAAGGAACTTTGAAATGTGTTTCCTAAACACATTTAGGAAAGGGAGGATCAGTGACGGAGAAGATTAAAGCAAGGTGTGGCAGGCAGCATGACAGAGGGGCTGAGTTGGGTGGCCTGTTCTCCCTGAGCTTGTCATCAGGACAAAGAATGTCTGTGACAGTTTCTTAAGAACCATGCAGGTGAGATCTGAGTCATCTTGGGCTTGGCTGAAGGCTGCCTGGTGGGATGCCAGCAGCAAGAAGTGGAAAGGGAGCAGCACATTCTTAGGGGCTGGTGCAGCAGTATCAGGTGACCACCGGAAGAGAGATGCCTCAGCCTGGGCCCAGGGAACTGTAGGGCAGGGGTCCCTGGCAGTGGCAAGCTCCAAGAGAAAGAATCAGCCAATCCCAGAGACTGTGAAGCCACCCAGCCAAGTAAAAGTATCTTATTGCTTTACTTCTCCGCCCTCCTTCTGCAAAGGGAGGAGGTGGGGAGTGAGGAGGGCGCAGACACTGACCTTCAGGGGCAGGCGGTGTCCACCAACTACAAGCCTTAGCTGAGGGAGACGGATGAGAAGTTCTCCTGAGTGAAGGTTAAAGGACCGATTAATATATATATTTTTTTAAACATCTTTATTGAAGTATAATTGCCTTACAATGGTGTGTTAGCTTCTGCTTTATAACAAAGTGAATCAGTTATACATATACCCATTAATATTTAACACGGGGCATCGAACTGAACTGAGCTGTGCTTAATCCTTCACAGTGAGGGCTGATTGTTACCTTAGAGCAAAAAAAATCACTGGGCCTGCTGCCTATTCAGCCAACAGCAAAGGGAAAGAGCTCCCCTGAGTGAAAAAAGGCTAAAGTAGGGACTTCCCTGGCTGTCCAGTGGTTAAGACTCTGAGCTCCCACTGCAGGGCACGTGGGTTTGGTCCCTGGTTGGGGAACTAAGATCCCACATGCCAGGGATCCCATGTGCCATGTGGTGTGGCCAAAAAAAACCCCCAAAACCAAAAAATTTAAAAAAAGGCTAAAATGGGGAGCAGACATGAAAGTTGCATTTTCATTATATCGTGGGTCATGATTGTTCCGAATACCATTTGCAAATACAACTATGTTTTGAAAATCAAAAGCCTTTAGCAGGTTTACACTATTGTTTGCAAAATGATAGTTTAACTATGATTTCTCCCTAATATGAAAGAATATGATCTGATGCCTGGCATATTACAGATGCTCAGTAATCGCTAGTTTAAACTGAATGTGAATCTTCTCTGAGTTGCTGAAAGAAACTGTGGAATATTTTTTTCTGGCATTATTTTACAATAAGAAAATTTGCTTCTAAATTCACACATTTCACTAGTTCAGATATTTGTGTACTTATACTTGGCCTATCTTCACAGTAGATTTGAGGCCCATTTATATAGACTTAGAGTGGCCTTGAAGCAAAGGTGTGAGGTGGAGTGGAAGAGCTCTCAGGCCCTTTCTAGCTGAGAAGACTGTTTCTTAGAGAACTTCAGACTCGCATCAGCCTTCAGCCCCGCACTATCCATGAGCCTCCCCTTGACCGATGGGCCTCAGTCAAGTCGGCACGCAAACACGCTTTAGACCACCTCTGCATCGTCTCAAAATTCTGGTGCTGCTTTTGCCAGTTGTCTTTAGAAGTGGAAACAGTGAGAAATAGGGAGAGAAAAGTGAGCACTTTAATAGTCTCAGATGTCTTGTTTTGGCCTCTAGTTCTTTTTTTTTGGCCTCTAGTTCTTTATCACTTCAAGGAGATTCATTAGGTTTTCAAGTCATAGCCAGAATCTTATCCTAAGTAAATCTAGGAGAATGTTAAAACATAACAATACTGAGGCTCAATATTTTTATTTAATTGCAGTTGAGAATGATCCATGTTTTACATATTGAAAAACTTTATCTTAATCTTTTAGGGTCTCATAGTTCTATCCCAAATGACAGTTTCTCTTTGAAAAGTGAGGAAAAGAAAATTTTCAATAATGGCATCCTTGTTCACTATGTTCTCTATTTTAGTCCTCCTCACCACCACTCGCCACTTGTTTGTTTGTTTGTTTGTTTTACATTATTCTCTTTCTGTTTCCTGCAGACTGAGAAGTCATCCGAAGTCCATGACCGTGGTAGGTCATACTGATGATAATTATAAAGAATGCTATATTCCCATGTAATTGTCAAATTACACAAAATTAAATATGAGTTCCTGAAGTTATGTTTCAGTAATGTTCAGCTTAGCTTTCCCCTCTGCCCTCAGATGAGGGCCTCTTTTGCCTCTGATTGTAGTTGGTTCTGTAACTGGAAGCCTTAATTTCATCCCCACGGCTACTGCTTCATGTCGGGGCCTCATCGTTTTCATCTGGCCTGTCACAGTCGTCTGCTTACTCGTGGTTCTGCCTCCAGTTGGCTCCACCCTCCACGGAGTAGACAGAGTGGCTGTGCAGAAGCAAAACCTGGTTATGCTCCTGCCCTACATGAGACCCTTCAGTGCTTCCCAGGTGCATTCAGAACCAAATCCAGCTCCTTAGCCGGCATAGAGGTCCTCTGTGGTCTAGCCCTCGCCTTCCTAGTCAGGCTTCTTGTTCACTGCTTCCTCCTTCTCATCATACACCCCAACCATATCTAACACTTGCAATGTTTTGCACATGCCGTGTTACCTTTGTGCCTTCTGGCTGCTGCCCGGGTAGCTCCCCAACCTGGAATGCTCTCTCCCAACCCCTTTTCTCCCCGTTCCTTCAGTTCCCGCCTCACAGACACCTGCCAGCGGGAGCTCCACCTGCTCCGTGAAGCCTTTCCCACCCAGGCAGAGCTGACTTGCTTCCTCCCGTGTGTCCTCATTGTACCCTCTGATAAAATAGCACCTATGATGTGTCATTACAGTTCTCTGCTCGCACATCCCCTGACCTCACTAGAGCTCTTCTAGTGCAGGAATTCTCATATTCATTTTGGCATGCCCCAAGCACCTATCCCATAATAGGTACTAAATAGGAGTCAAATATTAGACAGACTCGGGACCCAGGCCCAATGCTATACTTGCTGGAGTAATTCCTAGTAGAAGATACACCTGCTGCCGCCCTGTCCCACGTCAGGCCATGGGTATGGGTTCATGAATACCATGGCCCATTTGTGACACAGCTTTGCAGAAGAGGGGGTACAGTCAAAGGGCCTGTCTCTATCTGTCCCACTGAGACGCAGCTGTTGTAATAGTTGAGTTATGAGGACACCTTAATACTACCAATTCTTAGTTATGCTCTGCTGGTGAGTCACTTCATGAATTGTTCAGATCCTTGCTTCTGTTCCTTTTTCTTCATTCTGCCAGCTGGCAACCAAACCAAGGAAGATGAAACTCAACCAACCTTGCTCCTTGTTATATTCCTTAATAGGAAAAAGGTTGAAACAAACAAAAATATGGATTAAAATATAGTATTAGTATTATCTGTGGAGTTTATCTATCTGTAGGTTTTCCTTGTGCCCCTTTTCCATATGTAATCGAGAACTCGCTGCTTATGGAGTAGGAATTCCATATGTAATCAAGAGTCAGCTCTTCTGTCCCTGAATGTCTATCCTGAAAACTGAAGAAACAATTTTTATCCTTTCATTTTTATATGCCAGATATCTTAGAAGGAAATAGAAATGATTTAGATTAAGCAGGACTGAAGATTAACAATTAATCATTTTTGTTAACCACTCCAGGAGGAGAGTCATTACTAAGTATAGCACCCAGATGCACAGATACAAGTGATACATTAAAATCTGTGTAAGTGGTGAAATTTTACATTCCAAAAAATGTGATTACTATTCTTCTAATTTCTTCCGTGAACAATCAAACGTATTCTAATATAACATAAACAATTGAATACAGTGGCTTCTTTTCCAAATATCTGTCAATTTTCATTCTCACAGAACACCACTCCTGTATTGCCAGGCCTTTAGTAACATACGAAAATTTCCTGTGTCTCACCCCAAATTTTTTTTCCTCTCTGGGCAGGCAGGTTCTTCCTACTATTAACCAAATTTAAAAAGACACTAACACTGAAATCCCTTGGAATTAAAACCCAGGTGAAAGGAGGTTTCACCCTTATAACTTCCACCTTAACATAGTTTTGAGGAATTAGTTCTGAGTTTAAACAAAGAAACCAGAGATAGCTAATTTTGTAAGATGTATCAGAAAAATGAATGTGCATAACATATTATCCTTTTGATAAATCCCAGCGCCAGGATGAAAGTATAATTATTGAATTAAGATATACCTTGAATGGAAGGGAAGAAATTATTTTATCTCACTGAAATTAGTTTTGCACTTAAATTAGTCAGGTAAGTGCAAGAGGGAAATATTGGAGAATCTATAGCTGGCCCCAATGGAAGTGCTGAATAAATAAAAGCTATTACTATTGATGTTATTTTTGTTGAGGAATTCTATAAGATACATTTTATTATGAATTTTGAAGCAAAATTTGTTAATTTCTCAAATTCAAAAAGTTGTGATACGGTTTAAGACAAACCATGAGAAATGCACAGTAAGTTGCAGCTATATTAGTGTTTCATTTGAAAAATTAAGCCCTGAAAGCTTTGGAAGTGATTCAGGTTTTAAAAAGAGACATTATTATTAGTTTCATGGAATTCTCTAGGGAAAGTTGAGATATGATAGGAGGAAGACAAACATTAAGATGGCTAATGCGGGGGGAATTCCCTGGTGTTCCAGTTGTTAAAAATCCACCGTCCAATGCAGGGGACGCGGGTTCGATCCCTGGTTGGGGAACTAAGATCCCACATGCCGCGGGGCAACTAAGCCTACGCGCCACAACTAGAGAGAAGCCTGCGTACCACAACAAAGAGCCCGTGCACCGCAACGAAGGATCCCACGTACCTCAATGAAGATCCTGCGTGCCGCATCTAAGACCTGACACAGCCCCCCCGCCAAAAACAAACAAACAAAAAGATGGATAGTGCAGCGTGTGGAATGTGGAACATGGTGAAATCGTTGGACTGGAAGGATTAACACAGTTTGTCCGCAAGCAGGGCTGTGTGCATAAGTGCTACGTTTGCCATGTGCGCTATTAGACATTTATGACCTTTTACCAAAAGGTTGTCTCACAGTGAACGTACCTCCTTTGGCGCACGGCTCAAGGATGCAGCATCTAAGCCAGTGCTTCTTGCAATAAACATTTAGTGACGTGCAATAAACCACGTGACAGCCTCTGTGTTAGAAGCCAAAGGTACAACAAAAAACCAGGCAGAGATCACCAAGGACCATGTAATCTAGTGGGGGAGATAGATAAATGACTCTTTCTTAGATTGGTGCATGGGTCTAACTGTCAGGGGTGCTCTAGAAGCATAGATGAAATGGCCCTGGACTAGGTGAGAAAACCTCAGGGCAGATTTTACAGAAATAATGACACCTGAGCCAGATCTTCATCACTGACTAGGTATTCCCCAGGTAGATAGAAGAGGAAGCTCTTCCCACACAGCACAGAGGCCTGAGGTATCCTGTGATACTCTCTGAACCACAAGTAAAATCTAAAACCCATGTCCTTCATATGGCAGGAGAGGAAGGTGATCGTGAATTGTCTCATGTGCTTTGTGAAGAAGCGCGAACTTTGTCCTGAGAAGCTCTGAAGGCTTTTAAGTGGAGGAATGATGAGGTCCATTATGCATTTTGAGGGAATTCCCTGGCAGTCCAGTGGTTAGGATTCCAAGCTTTCACTGCCGGGGGCCTGGGTTCCATCCCTGGTCAGAGAACTGAGATCCTGCAAGCCGCGTGGCCAAAAAAAAAAAGAATTATGGGATTTCCCTGGTGGCGCAGTGGTTGAGAATCTGCCTGCCAATGCAGGGGACACGGGTTCAAGCCCTGGTCCAGGAAGATCCCACGTGCCGTGGAGCAATTAAGCCCGTGCGCCACAACTACTGAGCCTGCGTGCCACAACTACTGAAGCCCGCGCACCTAGAGCCCGTGCTCCACAACGAGAAGCCACCACAATGAGAAGCCCATGCACTGCAATGAAGAGTAGACCCCGCTCGCCCCAACTAGAGAAAGCCTGCGTGCAGCAACGAAGACTCAATGCAGCCAAAAATAAATAAATAAATAAATTAAAAAAAAAATTATGCATCTTGAAAGATCACCCTAATAGTGATATAAAGGGTAGGTTGATGGTGGGTGATGCTAGAATCAAAAGTACCAGATAAGATACTGCTATAGTGCTCCATGCAAGAAAAACCGAGGCCAGAAACTAAAAGAGTGACAGAGGAAATAATGAGGAAGTTATGGATGCAAAGTGATTTCAAAGGCAAAGTGAAAAGGATAGGTAATTGTTAGCTATGGGAGTGAAGGGCGAGGAGTCTGGGAGTGAAGGGGGAGGGGTCTAGGAAGCCTGGCACAGGTCTGGGTGGTCGTCTTCACAGAGGTAGAGAACACAGGAGGGACCACTAGTTTGCGGGAAAGATAGGATGAGGGCGAGGTTGCTGTGAAACACCCGGGACATATTTAATAAGCAGTTAAATATATGCTGAGAAGGATCCAGTGGTCAAGGAGGTTCTGAAGACAACGAGGAGAGAAGGGTCATTGATGACCGAGGTCTCAGAGGCGGAAAGAGGGCCTCGGGTCCCCAGAAGAGCGTAGATTCAGACACCCCTCCCTCTGAGACTGGAGGTTAGGAAGGCAGCTCTGAGCTGTGCACGGTGTTGGAGACCCTGGCGGAAAGCTTGGCCCTCTTCCTGCAGGAGGAGGCTGGCCGGAGAGGCGAGGGTCTGAAATAGCCGCAGCCCCTGCTCTCAGGGAGCAGAGCGCGGGCTCTCGCCACGGGGTACTAGGAGGAGGTGCAGTTTCCTCTCCACCTCACCGTTCCTCTATTTTTATCCACTTTCTTCTCCTCCCCCCTTGTTCCTTGTTTCCCTGACTGTGACCTATCGCATCTTCTTGAGGACTTGCTCCATCGATCATTCTTACTCTCTCACACCTTTAATTTACAATTCTTTATTGAATTCTTACCCTAGCCTTAAAAAAATCCTTCCTGCAACCCTCTTTTCCTCTAAAGCTATCACGTCTTATCTTAACTAAGTCTTTATTGAATTTGTTACAATATCGCTTCTGTTTTAAGTTCTGTTTTTTTGGCCCAGAGTCTTGTGGGATCTTAGCTCCCCGACCAGGGATCCAACCGGCACCCGCTGCATTGGAAGATGAGTCCCAACCACTGGACCGCCAGGGAAGTCCTGTGATTCATAGTGTTTCTGATAAATATTTTTCCATATTGCTGGTCTCAACATGCTGCTCTCATTTTTAAAGGCTGCATGATATTTCATTATATATAATTGAAATAACTTATTGAATTATAGTTTGTGGACAGGGTTTCCAGTTCTTACTGGTAGTCCAGAACTCACTGCCTTACATGCTCTGGCCCCAAATTACGTGCGTGTGCCTTTGCCCACGTGGTTTCCTTGTCCTAGAATGCCCTTTCCTGCCCTAAGTAAACTCTCTTCTCCACCTCCACCACCCAGCTCCTCATATTTGAAACATGTGCATCTTTCAAGGCTTAATTGAAATGTCACCTTCCTCCTTATCTGAAAGTAATACGTATCTCTTCTATCTATGACTTTCTAAGGGTTCTTAGCACGTTCTTCCCTAAATTATAGCTCGTGGGTGATATCAGGCTGCAGCACAAAGAGCACTCGACATGGAATCATAAGACTTAGGTTCCAGGGCTTCTCTGGTGGTTCAGTGGTTGAGTCCACCTGCCAATGCAGGGGACATGGGTGTGAGCCCTGGTCCGGGAAGATCCCACATGCCTTGGAGCGACTGGGCCTATGCACCACAACAACTGAGCCTGCGCTCTAGAGCCCACGTGCTACAACTACTGAAGCCCACGTGCCACAACTACTGAAGCCCGTGCGCCTAGAGCCCGTGCTCTGCAACAGAAGCCACTGCAATGAGAAGCCCGCGCACCACAATGAAGAGTAGCCCCCGCTCGCCGCAACTAGAGAAAGCCCGCGCGCAGCAACGAAGACCCAACGCAGCCAAAAATCAATGTCAAAATGTCAGTATTTTGTACATTATGTCTATAGTTAAAAGACTGTAACATTTGCCTGTGTAAACATAACTCCTGGGACGAGTGAGTGGGAGGTAAACTGTGAAACTGGTCAGGGATCGTCCCGTATTTCAGAAGCCCAAGCTTGCAGCAGCAACTGGAATACACATGTAAGACATCCTAGTCAGCACCCTATGGTGAAAAGTCGACCGTTCTGTAGCACAGTTGGGGATTCCTATAGGGCCAAAGTCAAATATGTTACGAGAAGAGAATTTTCAAGATTTCACAGCACAGCTACCCCACTGATGGGTTCCAGTTCGGTTTGGACTAGAGGAATTGAACATCCCTAATTGAAGAAATTGGCGCTGGAAGAATAGTGTTTCGGGAAACTCCGTTTTCTCCCTCCTGTGTTCCTCCCTACTCTCACTCCCTGACCACATTCACAACACCTCTGACGCGGGTGCGTGCTGGGTTTTCCCCCACAAGCTACTCTCTGCGACACCAGCTGGGGGTCCCACAATTTAACTCAATCCGGACACTACCTGAAGGTAGCATCAGATCCCACAAGACTGCTCCCGCCCACTTCAGATGCCAGTGGCAAGTCCTGGTTGTCGCCTGTGCCTCTAATAGATCAGCTGTAAGTCAGAGGTTCCCATGACCCCTTCCTCCGAGTCCATTAATTTGCTAGAGCAGCTCACAGAGCTCAGGGAAACACAGACATTTAACAGTTTATTAAAGGATACAGATGAACAGCCAGATAAAGAGAGACATAAGGCGAGGTCTGGGAGGGTCCTGAGGACAGGATCTTCTGTCCCCCTGGAGTTGGGGTGTGTCCCCCTTCTAGTACTTGGATCTGTTCACCAACCTAGAAGCTCCCTGAATTCTGTACTTTGAGAATTTCTACGGAGGCTTCCTGACATCATCATGATTAAGCATTAACTTCATTTCCAGCCTCTCTACCCTCTCTGGAGAATGGAGGGTGGGGATGAAAATTCTAAGCCAAGCAGTGAGGTGGAAGGAAAACCAGGAGAGTATGTTACCCTCCAGCCTCGAGAAAGAGGTGTTAAAAAAGGGGGTGGAGGGACTTCCCTGGTGGTCCAGGGGGTAAGACTCCGCGCTCCCATTTCAGGGGGCCCAGTTTCGATCCCTGGTCGGGGAATTAGATCCCGCACGCATACCGCAACTAAGATCGATCCCGCATGCACACCGCAACTAAGATCCTGCATGCTGCAGCTAAGACCCAATGCAGCCAAAATAAATAAATAAATATTAAAGAAAAAACAAACAAAACTTTTAAAAGTGGGGAGGGGGGCTCAGATGAGGACTTTCGGATTCAGCAAGATGAGATATGTTAGTGCAGTGGTGAAAATAACAGCCCAGTGGAATAAATGGAGAAGAAAATCGAGAGGTGAGATAGGGAAGTTTTACTGTGTCTGAGGCAGAGAAGCGAGGCTCTTGCTGAGGGTACCAGCGGCCATGGGAGAATTTTTTTTTTTTTACTTTTTGGCCACACCGCGAAGCATGTGGGATCTTAGTTCCCCAACCAGAAATTGAACCCACGCCCCCTGCAGTGGGAGCGCTGAGTCTTAACCGTTGGACCGCCAGGGAAGTCCCAGAATTTTGTTTTTTAAGATGGGCAATATTATAGTATATTTGTATGTGGACGGGAGCGATGAATTGGAGAAGTAGAAATTTATTATGAGGTAGAGGAGAGATGGCTATTTTCAAAATCGCACGGTTTTGAGCAGGAGATGAGATCCAATCCACAAATGATGGCCGACCTTTGACAGGCCCATAGAAGTTTTTTCTTCGAACAGAAAGGAGGGCAGAGCATGAGTGTACAGTTGGAGGAAAGCGGTGAATGTGATTTTGTCTGTTCTTTTCCAGGAAATACGAGCTGAGCAAGCGTGGGCAGGGGAGTCTGTGAGTTGTGAAGGAAGAGGACCAGGTTGGGGACAGTCTCCCCTCCCCCCCCCCCATAGTATTCCTTTTACATAAAGATCACAAAAGAATGTTTTTCTTTCAGAAGTAAAGTACAAAAACCATCCATAACTTTTTTTTAGCCCTTGCTAGGTGAAAGAACACAGAAGTCTTTGCTGGCATATAATAAACACAACTTTTTTTTTTTTGCTTGACAGTTTTTCATTTCTTATTATGTCTACAAATGAAGTTAGATTGCAAATTTGTGGGGAAAGATGTCACTTATAATATAACAAATTCAACAGATATTTTCTGAGTTACCACTGGTGTCAGGCGCTGTTCTATAACATTGACTAAAGGCACAAAGATCCCTCAAGTGTGACAGACAGGAGACGTAATAAACTATATATTGTGTTAGAAGATAAAAAGTGCTATTAAAAAAAAGAGAATAGAGAGAAGAAATTGAGAGTACAAGGGAGGGGCTGGGGATTGTAATTTTAAACCGGGAGTGAGGGAGAGCCTCATTGAGGGGGTGACTGTTGAGCAAAGGTTTAAGGACATGAGGAAGTTCCTTAGCTACTGGGTTACCTGGGGGAACACCCAGAACAAAAACTGGGGCTTAGCAGACACATTTGCTAATGATGCTGAGGGAAATCTTAAGAAATTAAAGGAAAAGAAAGCTCTGCTCTTACAAATTCCAAGGAAGTAAAATGACAGAAGTGGAGAGTCAAGTGTGGGTTTGCCTGAGCTGTAAGAATGAGAATAACCAGGATGTAGTATATTTCTGGAAAACACAGATCTTCAAGGAGATAAGTGCAGAGGTGAGAAAGAAAAAAACATGGAGAGGGGCACCCAGCAAAGGGGAGAGCTCTGGATGGGCACCCAGGGAACGCTGCTCATTACAGGGAGAATGGAGATCACAGTAGTGCAGAGTTTGTGGGCACCAAGATCAGGGCAAGGATTTTACTTCCCTGGGCTACTGCTTTTGATTTTGTACGAATTGGACAGTCACACAGGTCTCTCTCTGTTTTCTGTTTGTACGTTTTCATTTTCACATCAGTCCCGTCCTGAGCAGGCACACTTTGTCCCTGTTGCCCCTTTAGGGGCTGGCTGTCTAAAATTCAAGTCCCAAATAAAATCTATTAGTAATCATTTAATAATAAAACTGGAGTGGAAGTCCCAGTTTAAGCCTAAACTGGATTATCCTTATATGTTCAGGCTCTATCTAAACATGTTCTGAGAACTGAAGAGACAGGCCTACTAGGAATCTCTTTAACATAAGGAATGAGAATCTTCTCTGCCAGAAACCAGCCCTCTGAAGGGAAAAGAGAGTCAGGGAGACAGCCCTGGTCCAGTGAAAGAGAGAAGAGGTGATTCTGAGTATACAGCATGATTATATGTATATATCTCCTACTGCAGTCCACAGCAGATTCTTCCCGGTGCTGGGAGACAGCAGCAAGTTAAATAGTAGGACGTGTTTTTCAAAAAAACCTGTCAGGCATCAGGAGCTCAGAGCAGGTCTGATTTGAAACTCATGGAAAAGAAAGTGCCTCAAAGTTGGGGAGGGAGAGTCTTCCCACGCCTGTAGAGAGCTCAGCAAGGTTCAGCCACATCAAGCTGGCTTGCGCAGTCGGGATGTCTTTCGCACAGAGTGGCAGCTTTGGTAGCCGTGCGCAAGCGTGGAGGCAGCAGCTAAGTGGGAGGAGCCGTCTCAGGGAGCCCCTCCCCTTCTGCCAGGTGCCTTAGGAGCAGCAGCGGTGGCGGCCCTGGTGGAGCGGAGCTGAGTTGGTTCAGCCCAGCGCTGTCAGGTTTAGCAGACAGAATTAGATGGTGCCTGCAGCAGCCACAAGCTGCCTTTCCAGGGGCCCCAGGGCAAGGAGGCCTTGAGCAGAGCCAGTGCAGGAGTAGAGCAGCAGAGGTCCTAGGCCAGTGGAGCACGCAGTCTGAAATCAGACTGCCAGGTTCAAATCTTGCATCTGTCATTGACTAGCTTTTTTTTTTTTTTTTAATTTATTTATTTATTTATGGCTGTGTTGGGTCTTCGTTTCTGTGCGAGGGCTTTCTCCAGTTGCGGCGAGCGGGGGCCACTCTTCATCGCGGTGCGCGGGCCTCTCACTATCGCGGCCGCTCTTGTTGCGGAGCACAGGCTCCAGACGCGTAGGCTCAGTAGCTGTGGCTCACGGGCCTAGTTGCTCTGCGGCATGTGGGATCCTCCCAGACCAGGGCTCGAACCCGTGTCCCCTGCATTGGCAGACAGATTCTCAACCACTGCGCCACCAGGGAAGCCCCCATTGACTAGCTTTTAAGCCTTGGGGAAGTTACAAAACTTTCTGTGTCTCAGTTTTCTTCCCAGTAAATAATACCCAGCTCATAAGGATTTTCAGAGATTAAATGACAGGAATTGGCAATAGTAAGCACACCATGTGTTAGCTTATTTGTTTTATCATCCGTATGACAGCTCACGCTGGTCTAGCACAACAGGACCTGGAATTCACATTGTTTAATTGCATGACATACCAGATTACTGGCAGCAACCTGAAGTGCACACTAGATGAGAAGGAAAGTGTCCAGCCATTGCCGCCCCCATTATGTGTTTCCTAAATGCTTACTCTATTCCAGGCCCTGTTCTGGGTGACTTATAGCTCTGGAATGTCAGGTAAGAAGTTAAGAACTGTCACTGTTTAACTGTGGGTGAGGGTGTCTGCAGAGGGGGGACAAGAGTTTCCAGTGTATATTTTTTATGCTTTGGGGTTTTTTTTCTTTAACTGTTATGTAATATATATTCCAAAACATATGCTTGCTTTTCAGTGCCACACGCTGGCAGTTCATGCTCTTTATAAGACCACTATTTAAAATTACACAAAGACTTTATTGCGCCGGTCACCCGGCGGATCGTCATTCAAATAAAATAACCACTAACGACGCTAATTAACTGGAAGGGAGTGATGGAGGGCGGGGCGAGCGGCAAACCGCAGGTCACCAGCCCGCGACTATAACGGGAGGCGGACTCTCGCGGGAATCTCAGAGGCCCTAGCAACCGGCCACGTGACTCCCGGGGCCGCCCGCTCTCCCCCAGGCTCCGAGCCCAGCAGCCACGCTGGCGGCGTTTCGAGGCTAGGGGAGTGGGCGTGGCGAAGGCCGTGCGTGGTACGTGCCCCGCCCCTCCCCGCCCGGAGCCCGGATGAAGAGTAACGCCATTACCGCCGGAGCCGCCGAGAGCCCTTGCGGACGGGGACCGGACGCCGGAGTGGCCGCGCCATGAACTCCCTCCCCCGCCTGCTGCTGCTTCTCCTGCTGGTGTTCCCCGCCACTCTCTTGCTCCGAGGCCGCCCTGGAGGTGAGGCGAGGGGAGTGGGTGGCGGGTGGGTGGGAGACGCCGCGACCGCAGGTTTGAAGCTGGCGGCGGCGGCGGCGGCGGCGGCGGCTCCTCCTCCTGGGTCCGGCGGCCCCCTCACCGGCCTCTCCGCGGCCCCCGACCCCCGGCTCGCAGGGCGGCCCCCCGCGCGCCAGAGCCTGCCTGACCCCCGCCTCCTGCACGCGAGGGCTGGTCGCTGCCGGCGAGCTTGCTCGGGGGCGGCGGGCGGCTCGGGTTCGCGCCTGCAGCCGCGGCCTCGGCCGGAGCGAGGGACGAGGGGCGGCGGGCAGGCTGTGCCCGAGCGCGCGGCGGCCCCTGGCGCTCCAGCGGCCGCCGCTCCACCCCGTCCCCGCCCCTCGGCGCTGGGCTGACGTGTCTTTAGCGTCCACGCCAGGAGTCCTCCATTCATTTGCTGAAAGCCTTGTTTTCTGCTAGCCTGAACTCTGAGCCGTGCTGCTGGTACTCTCCCCGATTATCAGCACATCCCTCTGTGCTCCCACGTGTCTTGATTTCCCCAGAACTCCCCATCCTCACCCGCCTGTCCAGCCCTGCTCCCAGGCGGGCTGAAGGATCCCTGGGCATGTCCGGGACTTGAGCCCTCCTTTTGCTCTCCTTTTTTTGTAATGATTTTTCCCGTTTTGTTTTGTGGAAGCATCGCATTGTCCTGAAAAAAATGTAGTCTCCTTCGAGCTGTACGTGTTTTATCTAGGTTTGTTCCAACAGTTAACCTGGTGTGAGAATAGGTAGCAGGACGTCAGAAATGTGGAAACTTGGCTTCTTACCCTGGTTCTATCGTGAACTTCCATTTTCTCCTCTGTGGAATTCAGTCTGACTAAATGATCGCTAGAGTTCCTTTTATTCTGTAACTTTAAGCAAGCTGTGTGGCAAAGTGAACGATAGTGACAGGTATCCACGAGTTCTTTTGCAAAGAAAAGTGAACTGACTGGCTTCTATTTAACGGATAGAAAACCAAGTGGGAGAATTAACCAAAACCGTTAATTCATTTGCAGGTTTATATAGGAATGCTTTTCCTTTAGGAGTTGCTTGCTGGTCGATGTTTTCATTTTCTTTAAGAAAATTTGGTAATCGTACTTGTCTAGAATCTAAAGTATATTTTTTCAGGCTTTCTTTTCTTAAGAAACATCAGTATCTAACTGGGTATCTTTGAACACTTTTTGTGCAGAGTGGTCTGTCTTTCAAAAGATGTTTTCTCTTAATTTTTCCAATGTAAAAGTGTTAGTTTTTTTTTTAGGCACAAAATTGTTACTGGTTAGCATTAAAACATTGTTTTATAAATGTAGGGTGAAAACCATTGTATATATTGAGAAATCTTGAAATTTAATTGAGTACAACTTAATTATGTCAGATGTGGGTATTCTTACCGGTTTTACAAAATGACTTGTAAATTATGAATGCACTGTTTAGTCTGTTTAGCAAGCAGTAGAAGCTGATTTTCAGTTCATAAAGTGTGGTTCAGTGTTCTTTAATATTTGGCATAAGTCTTAACGGGCAGTAAGAACTCAAGGAAGTGGGAAAGACTTAAAATGCAGTCCTCTTAGTATATACTGTTTCTCCTGGGTATTACAGCATGTGCACATGCTTCCTTTCCCATATTTTTTTCCCCTCTACTTAATTGCCACATCATCATTCTTTCTGAGAAATGTTGGAAGAGTCACTAGAACTTTGAAATTTCTTTTGAGGGTCTTGCCTGAAATAGATTTAATGTGACATGTACTTTTGCCTATAAAATTATGATGTATAGTTTCTTGGCGTTATAGTTATGCTTGCTTTCACTATGATGTTAAGTGTGGGAGAAATAAAAAGTATCTTAAAATATGTTCGAAGTTGTATGCAAAAATAAATGCATGCTTTCTCAGCTCTCAAACTTGAAATTACCAATAAAGTTTTTACTAAACCAAATGTGTTTCATGAGAGCTAGTTTTTACTATGGATGTCATACAGATATTTGTTCCTTGGAATTACATGCTATCAAGTACTAAGAGTTTTGAGCTGTAGTCAACTCTAATAACAGGATTTCTTGCCTAGATATTTAGATTGCTATTTTCCTTTAGACTTGGATTTTTTTGGTTTGTTTTATGTGGTTAATGATAGATTAAATTCTGGAGTTTTTTACTTTTAAAACAAACTTACTTTCTTTAATATGCTTAACAGAGTTGCTTGAATTTCTTTATTTGGGCTTTAAGGCATCTTTAGTTTTAGCAGTTCATTTTTCCAGCTGCTTTTTAGAATTAAACAGCATTTCCCACTAAAATTAATGTGCAGTTGGTAAGACTAGCAGTAAGATAAAATCATATGAATATTCTTAGACACGTCGTCATTTGGCATCACTAGAGTGAGCTGGGAGATTGAGTTATTCCGAGGGAAAATTTTCGTTGCCTACATACCTGAGATTTAGAAACATTGGTATTCCAGGGTAAAGGTTAACTGCTTGTTCTTTATTTTATTGTTAGGCTCATTGGCAGCGGCTCAAGATCTTACAGAAGATGAAGAAACGGTGGAAGATTCTGTAATTGAAGATGAAGATGATGAAGCAGAAGTGGAAGAAGATGAACCCACAGATTTGGTTAGTGCTGTATTTGATTTAATACATATATATAGTGTATCTATATACATGTATTTAGCCCTTATATAGACAAATTTGGTATTAAAATTCTTGCTTTTAGAGGTTTGTTACTGGAATCAAAGTGGATTGAATTTGGGAGAATGGGGCCAGTCACTGACGATGATCCGTAAGTATCTCCTGGCACAAGGAGGGAGACGTGAAACAGAGAACAGTTCAAGGTGATATGACCTTGAGTCTATGAGGGTAACATTATAGTAGGACCACTGGACCATTTGTTGTTGGGTTTGGGTACATACTGCTTAGCTTTCTGGTCTTGGGCAACTTATCTTTCTGGGTCAGTTTCCTCTTTCTTCTTTCTTTCCTTCAGTCAATAAGCAAGTATTTATTGAGTTCCTACTATGTGCCAGGCACTGTTTTGGATTCCCCTGGTGAACAGACCAGAGATTCTCTCTGCTCTCATGGAGTTTATGTTCTTGGGACAGTGTGTATGCATTTTGGTGGCAGGGGGTGAGGAGCAGACAATAAACAATATATAAAATATGTTCTGTGAAGATTCCGCTTAGAAGGAGGGCTTAGAGAAGATCTCTTAGAAGGTGTCTAACGCTGAAACTTTTACTATAAAATTATAGTATGACAGTAAGAATATTGGGCTAGAATCAAGATCACTGTGGCATGCTTCCAGCTAATTTTATTTTCTCTTTTTGACTACTGTAATTTATCCTACATAGAATTGGTTTTTAACCACTTTTAAACTCCAAAATCAGTCCTCTGTGAAATCTTAGCAACAATATTGTCTTTGATGTTAGAAGGTGAAGGCCATCAAGTGTGGACTCTGTCAAATTTTCTACATTCTACTTCTGAATATATTATTCACTCATGTTTTCTACATCTCTCCTTTAACAGTGAGTTGTCTTTACTCTCTTCTAAGGCCGGCCCTACCACCTTCTCCCCATCTGGTCTTGTGAGATCTTGTTTATTATCCTCTTTCTTTCTGTAACTTTACGCATTGATCCTTCTCCGTGATTTAATTCTGTTAAGCTACAGATGTGCTCACATCCTCCACTTTGTGTTCCTCCACCTGAGGTTTACACGTTTTCTTTTCTTTTTACCAGCACAGTTCTTGAAAGAGGAAATTGTACTGCTTTCTCTTCTGCTCATTTCACATTTGTTCTCTAACAGTGGTTGGTGTGGTCCCATGTATCTAGTAAAACTGTTCTTGCTAAGTCACCAGTGACCTAACTGCCAAATTCCTGGCCTGTTTTCTGTTCCTCCCCTGTGTGGCCTCTTTAGCATTTCCTGAGCACCCCTTCCTTGAGTCCCCTCGTTGACCTCTGTGGCACCCCCATCGGTTTTCTCTGTTCAGCGGCTGCTCCCTGGTCTCTTCCGCCTTCTCTCCCTCTGCTCACTCCCTTAATGTTGATGACACCTGTGGTTTTAGCGACCACCGCCTTACATGGATGACTTCCAAATCTCGTTTCTAGCCGCCTACCTTACCGAGCTCCATTCCTCTGTTTCCAGCTCTTTGTGGGATAGCACATCTGGATGTTCCATAAGTACCTCAAATTTTATCTGTCCAAAACGGAATTCAGCATTTACCATCCATCTTACTTCCATAACTTAATTCTGTTTTGATAAGGCTCCAGTGCTTCAAGCTTTTACCTTGTTGCTTTCATTTCTTTTTATTCCACAACCTGTTAATCAAATCTTAGGGATGATTTCTCTTGTTTCTCAAGTATATCCTTTTCTCCTTATTTGACAGCTGTTTCTGGTCTCTTTTCTTACTTGTGGGTCTCTTTTCCCAAAAGTAGAAATTCACTAAGTCTTAGTAAATGAAGGTATCATTAAAGATACTTAAAATATAACTTACAATACAATTGAATGAGTTGTACAACAGTCATTGAAGAAATGTTTTGAGTGCCTTAAGCATATGAGGTGGGTGTGGAGAATTTTTAAAATGTAAGACAGGCTTTGCTCTTGAGAGGTCTGTATTGGGAGAGAGAGAGTATTTACATAAATGAAAAGTTAAATGCCAGTAAACAGTGGTGCCCTTAAGCATCTCGATTTGTTAAGGGCCTGGACACTTCAAATATATGAGTATCTAATTCTCATTGATGCCTGGAGAAATGCTGCACTGGGGTTTAAAATTTTTAGTTAAAATTTGTTGACGTTTTTAAACAATTTTATTGGAATGTAATTTACACATCATGATACTTGCTCATTTAAAGCATACAGTTCAATGATTAATAGTAAATGTACCAAGTCGTGCAAGTTTGAGTTTCAGGACATCTCCACCCCAGTATTTCCCTGGTCACATTTTTTTTTTTTTTTAATACTTTATTTATTTATTTTATTTATTTATTTATGACTGTGTTGGGTCTCTTAGTTTTCGTGTGAGGGCTTTCTCTAGTTGCGGCAAGTGGGGGCCACTCTTCATCGCGGTGCGGGGGCCGCTCTTCATCGCGGTGCGCGGGCCTCTCACTGTCACGGTCTCTCTTGTTGCGGAGCACAGGCTCCAGACGCGCAGGCTCAGTAGCTGTGGCTCACGGGCCCAGTTGCTCCGCGGCATGTGGGATCTTCCCAGACCAGGGCTCGAACCCGTGTCCCCTGCATTGGCAGGCAGATTCTCAACCACTGCGCCACCAGGGAAGCCCACATTTTTTTAAAAAACCATTTCTTCCAAGTTTTGTGATGACTTCTTACAGGAAAATTCTTAATTGGGATGGAAAGACCAATAATCAGGCCCTAGCACAGGTCGGCAGAATGTGAATGTGGGACAGAGCCAGCTCTGCCCAGCCCCATGTTGTCCCTGGCTGCTTTCGTGCTGCCCCCGCAGTTGCATAGTTGCAGCAGGGACCTCGTGGTCCCCAAAGCGGAAGACATTTGCTACCTGCGTCTTCAGGCCAGCGCCTCCTTTGGAGTCTCTTTCCCTTCGCCCTTTGTGGGGGAGGGGTGGCACGAAGAGTGTGTATGACACTTCTTCTTTTCCTGGAAGGTAGTATTCCTGGCATTTAAACTAAGGGGAAAAGTAAGTACTACCCGTTTTAACTAGAAACTAAATGTCCCTTTGAAAAATACTGTTTTTAAACTTCTTTCAAACTTTACAGAAGATTTACCAACCCACACTCTAGAACCTCGCAGTTCAAAGTGTGATCCAAGTACCAGCTTCATGGGCATTTCCTGGGTGCTTGTTAGAAATACATACAGAATCTCAGGCTTCACCCTGACCTGAGTCATAGCTGCAGAATCCCCAGGGGATCAGCATGCACATTACTCTTTGAGATGCGCTGCTCTTGAAGTTTTATTTTCACCGAAGAGTTACAATGAAATTCATTCCACTACTAATCCCAACACAGCCTTGGAGAAGCAATGTATATATTGTCCCAAATCTAGTGAAGTCATTATTCTTAAATGATGTTGTTTTTCCCCCATAGTAATCTGCTTTTAATATTTTTCTTAGGCTGAAGATAAAGAGGAAGAAGATGTATCTGGTGAACCTGAAGCTTCACCAAGTGCAGATACAACCATCCTGTTTGTGAAAGGAGAAGGTGAGAGGGGAATGTTGGTTGTAATTCAAATACAGGAATTTTTTTAAATGGCTAGCTCACTTTTGGGGGAAGCATTAGTAATGATTAAGGTCTTTATTTTACAAGTATAGTGTAGACACATTTTGGGGAAAAACCCAGTTGCATGTATGAATACCCATATCTGTAAGGTAGCGTTTCTGGCATTTAAACTATGGGGAAAAAATAAATACTATCCATTTTAACTAGAAATCAAATGTCCCTTTGAAAGATACTGTTTTTAAACTTTTTTCAAACTGCCACAGTAAAATAACATTCATATTTTGAGTGTAAACATTAGTGAAATATTAAATCTTTACAGTTAGGCCTTGACTAGAGCCTATGTTGCATTAGAAGAAAATTAACTAATGGCTTATATTTATTGAGAACTATGTGGCAGGCACTGTTTTCAATATTTTGCCTGTATTATTCAATTCTAATAGGAACCCTAAGAGGAGAGTTATTGTTGAACTGAGGTTTAGAGAGGTTACGACTTGAACAGGGTTACTCACTTAGTAAACAGATTCTGAAGACAGGATTCAGACCCAGATCTGTCTGACCCCAGAACCTGTGCTTTATGGATGAAGCAGCTCTGTAGACCACAGGATAATTATCGAAGACTTATTATTTGAGGTTATTCATTTTCTTGGTCTTCTCAAGCTTTCTGTTTTATTCCCACGTACATTCTACCTCTGTGCCTACAGAAAGTATAATTTGAGGGGTTTTTGTTGTTGTTGTTGGTTTTTCCCATTTATTTTTGTAGCTGCCTCCTTGGGTCACATTTGTTTGCATTTTGACTAACTGCAAATAAGGATTGCCTGATTGATTTTTTTTTTTTTTTTTATGTTTTAATAGATATTACAGTTTTCAGGTGAACCTCTTAGACTTTACCTTTCTGTCATTTTTCTCTCCATTATCTGCACAGAGAGCAGATACTGAGTTGGAGATGAAGGTGACTTCACCAAGACATGTAGCCCCACTGCAAGATAATCTTACTGCTGAAAGTATACAACTCCTTCTTAGACATACAACTTGGAAGTGATCTGGTCTTAAATTGAGGTGCTCAGTTCAACCCTTAAGTTGGAATGCTGCCGTGCAGACAAGGGTTTCAGCTTACACACGAACCCCAAGTTGCTAGTCAGTGGACGGCTGGAGTGCTCTACTGAAAAGGGTTCTGAAACCACATCCATACATAGCAGGAAAGGGTGCCAGAATCCATTTGTAATGTCTACTTATTTCGTACCCTTGGAATGTTTCCTAATCTTCCTGTCTCTTTTTTTGTTTCTTAGATTTTCCAGCAAATAACATTGTGAAGTTCCTGGTAGGCTTTACAAACAAGGGTACAGAAGATTTTATTGTTGAATCTCTAGACGCCTCATTCCGTTATCCTCAGGACTACCAGTTTTATATCCAGAATTTCACAGCTCTTCCTCTGAATACTGTAGTGCCACCCCAGAGACAGGCAACTTTTGAGTACTCCTTCATTCCTGCAGAGCCCATGGGTGGACGGCCCTTTGGTCTAGTCATCAATCTGAACTACAAAGATTTGAACGTAAGGCCCTCTAAACCTTCTTCTTCTTCTTTTTTTTTTTTTTAAGTTAATGGATGAGGACAGTTGACATTGTTTAATGAATATTCTTATATTTATTCATTCAGGTGCCTATTTTGTGGTTGAAACTGACAGGCAGCAGGGAGGCAAAGATAAATTGTACATCTCTGTCTTCAAGTCTATAATCCAATGGGGCAGATGGTTGTAGACAGACAACATCACAGCATGATAAGTGATACATACTAGAGACAAGTAAGTGTAGGGGTAGGAAAGTGACAGTGACTCCAGCTGGATCTTATAAGGAAAAGGAACAGTAAGCCACACAGTGGAATCTGCTACTTCTCAGATGTTAATGTATATTAAGTAATTTTTGTACCTCCTTTTGTTGCTTGCATTTTGCCCATTTTACTGCTTCTGTTGGTAAGTTTTAAGGACTTTCTGTGACTATTTTTCTGTCATTTTATACACTCATAGAGAAAATGTAACCAAATATTTTTAGGATGTTAGTAAGGCTTATGGTTTATGAGAACCAAATAGCCTAATATAAGTTCTGTTGTCTTTCTTAGGATATTTTACTATCTTTCTATAGTATACATATATCCAATGAATGAATGAGAGAAGCCCACTAGAATTTTACTGCTGGGGGTTGACCTCTAGATGCCAACTGTCACGTCCTCCTTCAGATAGAAAGCACATCTAAACCATTCCCTTTTGAAAAAGTTTTCTGAGGAGGAAATTTCATCCTCTCTTGGAAGCTTATTCAACCTTTTCATCACCCTAGTGTCAACATATTTACATCTGAGTTAAATTTCTCATGCTGCAAGTTAAGTTTTCCTTTTGTGTCTTTTTTTAAAACTACTTAGTGGAAAGTGGGAAAGAGTTTTCATCTTTTTTCTTTTTCTTTTTTTTTTTTGGGGGGGGGGCGTGGGGGGCCATACTGCACTGCTTGCGGGATTTTAGTTCCCCGACCAGGGGTTGAACCCAGGCCTCTGCAGTGAGAGCGCCGAGTCCTAACCACTGGATCACCAGGGAACTCCCCATCCTTATTTTCAAAACAATGTATTAAGCCTCCTCAACTTTATAGTTTAGTAGCTTGAAGGACTGTGTATTTCATCAAGTTTTCAAGCAGAATTAAACTTAATCCAACAAGGATATATGTAGCTTCAGTTCCATTTTGAATGTTTGTTTCATCTTGGAATTGTCACTAGAGGAATGCTAATAGAATGATCTTGGATAAGACTTAAATCGTTACAGTTCAGCAATAAGCAGTGACAGTTTTGGAAAAGTACTACCTCGATGATTCACACAAAACACTGAACACAGCTGTGTGTTGTCCCAGTGATTCTCATGTATTTGAAAACTTAAATTGTGGTGAGCTGACAGAATGATTTGGAGACCACCACAGAAAAAGATTTTGATACTGAAAGTCACTAACCCATTTAATATAAACTGATTTCCAGTCCATTGTCAATTTAGAACATGAATTTGACTTTTGTTCAAGGCTAGTTCTTAAAATGATGTTCTTCTGGAGCTCCTGCTGTACATGTTCACGCTCTTCCTTTCTCATTTGGAGGATTACCTACAACAGAAGCCAGGGCTTCTAGCTGAAGAGTGTTCTGTGGGCTCTGTTTCTTTCTGCACGTTATCCTGTTTTTACTTTACTTCCCTGGTTTCTCACATCTTCTCCCATCCCCGTCAAAGAAAGTGGGGACAACTTTAGCAAAGTTGGAGGCCTTTTTTATTTTTGAGGAGAAAGTAACATCATAACGTTGAGTCCCTGACATTGAATTGGTGCACTTACGTACGACTCTGTTGAGTCTTACTGACCTTCTAAGCGATGAGAAAGAGGTAGAGTATCGGTAGGGTATCTGTAGGGTAAGTTTTAAGAAATCCTGTAAGCTTTCATTCTTTCAACACATTTCAGATTTTTGTGATTTATTTTTTTTAACAGGGCAATGTTTTCCAAGATGCTGTCTTCAATCAAACAGTTACAATTATTGAGAGAGAAGATGGGCTAGATGGAGAAACGTAAGTGAAAGTCACAGTGCGTAGGTCTTGACCTCAGAAGGTAGGACTTGGGAGGCTTGCTTCCGTCACTGTATTTTTAATGGTGAAAGATTAGGTGTAGATTGGGTGAAATCCTGACTACTTAAATTCATACTTTAGATGATTCTTAGAACTGTTAATACCAAGTTAAGAAAGATAGTTAAAGCTAACAAAAAACTGTTTTAGAAAGATAGTTTGCTTTTTGTTCTTCCCGTCTTTAAATTGTTTTCCACCCCGTCCTCTTAAGTTGGTCATCAGCCTCATCTAAGTTTCATGCCTCCAAAATTACTATTGAAAACATAAACCCAGAAGATTTTATCTTGAAAAATGTGTCCTTTGCGAATGATGAATCATTTTTCACTGTATACTCATATAATTCACTGAAAGTAACTTTTAAATAAAATTGTGCAAAGTCTAATATTTGAGGAAGACAGCACCTAATGCAGCTGTTTTAACTGAGCTTTGACTATAACAAATTATGAAGTAATTCATTGTAGGTCATATGCCTTTTTTGGGGGGTGAGGACTGACTGTTGCTGAAGGTAAATTTATAAAACTGTTACCTGGATCTACGTTGAATTTAAAATATTTTGTTCCTTTTCCCCACAGATTATTTGGAAAAATTATATTTTGTTAGAATTATTGTTGTAATTAACTCATATCTCTTAGGAGTTAAAGCACAATTATAGTTTTAATTAGCTGTGGTATTTCTTATGAACTAAAGCCAGTTTATATTTTCTCCTTTTATATCAGAATCTTCATGTATATGTTCCTTGCTGGTCTTGGGCTTTTGGTGGTGGTTGGCCTTCATCAACTCCTAGAATCTAGAAAGGTAAATATAGATAAACAGCTCTTATAGCCATACTTCAAAAGTCGTTACACTACTAAGTACAGTCTAGTTATTTGTGGCTTCTTGCTCTCACTGTGGGTTTGTAGATTACAGGTTTGTTGTGCCTTTTTAAAATAAAGCCTGAACGAAGTGAGAGTAGCACGGACATATATACACTACCGAGCGCAGGGTGGTTGGCTGGTGGGGGACGTCAGCATAGCCCAGGGAGATGGGCTCCATGCTTTGCGATGACCTGGGGGGTGGGGGGCCCGGGGGGTCAGGGCTGTGTGTGCATGTGGCTGATTCTCTTTGTTGTGCAGCAGAAACAAGCACGCTATTGTGAAGCGGTTGCACTCCAGTGAAGACCTATTTAAAAAAAATAATGATAACAATAAAAATAAATAAAATAAAGCCTGAAGAGGAGACCTTGGGTGTATGATTTGGATTTGTTTAGACTCTACTGCCACGTGCAGTTGGTGTCCTTTGCATTCTCCAGGATGGTATTTACCTTCTCACTGTTACGTAACTCTATATTATGCTAGAATTTTTATTCCTAAAACTCAGACATAAGATTTCATTCTTCTGTTTCTCATACTCTTTCATGGATATGTATTTTATCTATAAGTAATGCAGCTTTTATATATTTGCTTTAATACTCTTGACTATAGGGCTGACTTCTGATTAGCAATTTAATGAGTCTTCATTTGAAAAAGAACGAATGAATTTGGCCATGTTTAAGTCAGAATTGTGTTTCGAGTTAGAGTCGTAGAGTGGCAGCATTGAAGCACCTGGTGTAATCATGGTCTCCTGTCTCTGAACATGGTAGCTAATCCTGCCACTGTATCCTCATGTCCCTCTTCTCCCTCACCCTGCCAAAAAAAAACCAACCCCAAAACAAAATAACCCATACTATTCCTCTCAGTATATAACATGATTTGTGTCAAATACACTGATATGAACTAGACCCTAAACAATTGCTAGACATTTTGGTTAATCTTTATTAAGCAGTAAGTCAGGCAATCAAACCTATGTAAAATTAGCAGTAAATGTTATTAATAAATCCTTACTTTTTAAAAGAAAAATACTTAGTGCTTGAATGTTAATTTTCATAACATTCTTTACCTTGTTTTCATAATAGTCAGCATTTTTGCTATAAGTTTATGTATTAGGTATAAGCCAGTTTTTCAGTTATCTCTGTGTATTCAGAGTCCAATTTGTGGACTGTAAAATTAATATTCTGTTTCTTAGGTAAATAATTAGGTGGGGTTTTTTTTTAAAGAATAGGACCAAAGAGTGGAATTGAATCACTTTCTTACTTGCTAGCAGTTTTGCTGCAAATACTCAAGGAACAAAGTTTGAGGTTGTTAGCTTAAATGGGATTATATGTTTTTGTTTTGTTTTATTTATGCCAGCTGTTTAAGTGTATTTAGCTAATAATGCAGGGATCTGCCTGCATGCAACATTTCAGTAATTATCCCAACTTTTGTTTAATGTGGAAATAACTTTATTCTTTAAGATTTGATTCCCAAAATGAAAGAAAATCGTTGTAAAAATAGAAGTTCTTACTTGGTCTACCAATTGTGTAATAACATATGAAGATTTACAGCAGAGGAAAAGGTCGTTAAAGACTGAAAATAAGTAATTTTGCAGATTAATTCCTTATTCTTTATATTGGTGTAGACATGATGTTCCCGCCTTGTTAAAAAAATATTTGAGGAATATGTTTTAGGACTAGAAGAGAACATGTTTATCTATTATATTTAAGTGGGTAGCTTGATGGGCGGTTTTAAAATTATAGTAAATAATATAATGGAACTCCTTTACAATAATGTTTTTCTGTTCTTTTAGCGCAAGAGACCCATACAGAAGGTAGAGACGGGTACCTCGAGTCAGAGTGATGTTGACATGAGCTGGATTCCTCAGGAAACTTTGAATCAGATCAGTAAGTACTCCTACAAACTTGCCTGGGAAACTTTTCTCTTAAATGGAAATTAAGTATCTTAGATTTGGCAAAAAAAATGCTTGGTCAGTGCTCCTTAACACTCATCTTTTCATGGCTTGTACGAATCTAATATGATGAGCAGTGAATGCATCACATTTTTATTCTGTGCACTGTATTTATGCTTTAATTTAGAAATGCTTCCACATCTGCAGTTTGTATACAAATGTGTGAATTCTCTATATTCCTAACCTTTTTCCTGTCTCTCTTCTTTCCTGTGGCTTCAGTGCAGAGTAGGAGAGGTGAGGCAATTCATCTTTTTAATGGTGTTTGATGTGTTGGGAGCTGTTGTATAGTTTGTGAATACTTTACAGTAAGTGTACTGAATACGGGAACAGTTTTCTATCACCATATTTATTAGAAAAACTGCCAACTACCCACTATTTTTGAAAGAATAAACCTACAATACTGCCTGATAGTTTACCTAACGTATATTTCAGTTTCTATTTTATATGCAGTTAGTTAAATATTAATCTTTATAGAAGAATATAGATTTTTTTTCTCCAATTGTAATTGGACTTTTTAAAAACATTTGCCATAAAAGCAGTATGGCTTCATTGCCTTTTTTTAAACAATTTTTAAAAAATTTATTTATTTATTTATTTATTTTTGGCTGCGTTGGGTCTTTGTTGCTGTGCGTGGGCTTTCTCTAGTTGCGGCAAGCGGGGGCTATTCTTCGTTGCGGTGCTTGGCCTTCTCATTGCGGTGGCTTCTCTTGTTGTGGAGCACGGGCTCTAGGCATACGGGCTCAGTAGTTCTGCCCCAGGGGCTTAGTTGCTCCGCGGCATGTGGGATCTTCCCGATCGGGGCTCGAACCCGTGTCCCCTGCGTTGGCAGGTGCATTCTTAACCACTGCGCCACCAGGAGGTCCTGCCCTTTTTTTGGGGGGTGGAAAAGAAAAAAAGTTCAGAGATAACCTCCTGGCTCCCCTAGTTCCATTTTCCATAGATATTTGGTACTTCTGTGTTACTCTAAGTGTTTTCTACACATGTACCAGCTTATATGTCTGTTGTGTCTGTGTGTGTGTGTTTACACAGATGGCGTCATGTGGCACACAGTTCTACAACCTGAGTTCTTTTGCCTTGGATGTCTTTTTTTGATAATTACTTACATATTTACCTTATTCTTTTTAATAACTACATAGTATTCTTTTACAGTTCTTTTATATAAATGTGTCAGAATTAAGCCTGTTCTATATTGAAGGATGTTTGTTATTTCCAGTTTTTTGCTCTTAAAATTAATACTCTAATGAATATTCTTAATATATAAAATTATGGGATAATTTAAAAAATTAAGATGTAATTGACATATAACATTAGTTTTGCATGTACAACATAATGATTTGATATTTGTATAAAATGTGAAATGATCGCCACATCATCTAGTCAACACCATCCCACACAGTTAAAAACTTTATTTTTCTTGCGATGAGAGCTCTTAAGATCTATTCTCTTAGCAACTTTCAGATATACACTACAGTGTTAACTATAATCACCATGTTGTATATTAAATATTTGTGACTTATAACTAGAAGTTTGTACCTTTTGACCCCCTACTCCTATTTTGCCCACTCTCCTACCCGGGATAATTTTTTTAAATTAATTAATTAATTAATTTTTGGCTGCGTTGGGCCTTCGTTGCTGCACGCAGGCTTTCTCTAGTTGTGGCGAGCGGGGGCTCCTCTTCGTTGCGGTGCGCGGGCTTCTCACTGCGGTGGCTTCTCTTGTTGTGGAGCACGGACTCTAGGCGCGTGGGCTTCAGTAGTTGTGGCTCGTGGACTCTAGAGCACAGGCTCAGTAGTTGTGGCGCATGGGCTTAGTTGCTCCGCGGCATGTGGGATCTTCCTGGACCAGGGCTGGAAACCGTGTCCCCTGCACTGGCAGGCAGATTCCTAACCACTGCGCCACCAGGGAAGTCCCCAGGATAATTTCTTAAAAGTAGAATAGCTAGGTCTAAGATTATGCACATTTTAATTTTTATGGAAAGTGTTCCATTTCCTTCCCGAAAGGTGCCAATTTATGTTCTCAGTAATGTATAATATTGCCTGTTTCTCCTCCCCTCTTACTAATCATTCTCAAGTGTTAAGTATAATAAAATGTTTTAATCTGCCAGTATGTTACAAAATGGTATCTCATTTTTCATTTACAGTTAAGACTGAGGTTTGGCTTCTTTATGCATATTTATTGGCTACTTAGTATTTCTTTTCCTGTGAATTGGCTGTTCAGGTTCTTTCCAAGTTTATAAATTGACTTGTCTTTCTATGTTGAAACGCAGGTGCAGTCTGGTAGGCACTTTAGTAAGAGCATAGGAGGGGCCTTCTCCAGGTAGGAGAGTAGGGAGATCATTCACAGAAGGGGTTGACCTTGGCCGATTCTTGAGTTCTGTGAGGGAAGAGTCTTTTTTATGTGCTCTGCTATGGCCTTCTGACTTTCCTTCTAGCCAAATGGCAGCCATCAGATACTTTAAAGCAGAGAAATAACAAATTCATGTTTTTTTAAAAAAATTATGTGATAGTTTTGTGGAGGCTGGCTAAGAAGTGGGAGCTACTGGACCCAGGGATACCAGTTAGGTGATTTCAGCAAAGCATACGAGGAACCATTAGGGCCTAAGCTAAGGCAGTAGTGAATGGGAATAAAAGGGAAGAGAAGGATATTTCAGAAGTGGAGCCGGTCGGGCTTTCAGTGACTTTTTGGTAGTTTCAGGAAGGGAGGAGTCAGGGCGCTCTGAGTTTGGGCAGCTGGATGGAAGATGGTCCCATTAACAGCAGGGACTCTAGGAAGAGGAGTGTCTGTGCACAAGGAGGGATGGGTCTGAGTTGGTTGGATCTGTGAGTGTGAGGAGCCCGTGCAACTCCGGTGAGCATGTGAAAGAAAGCGTGTATAGAGCTCAGGCGAATCAAGACTTGGAGACGTTGGGACGTGGAGCCTAGGAGACAGCTGAGGGTCTCTTTAAGGACAGATTTCCCACGTCATCCGGCATTCAGTGTAGCAGGAAGTGGAATTGGGTGGAAGTGTAGACCATGGCCTCTGCAGTGCAGCAGGATTGCTTATGTAGACTGGGAGATTGGGTTCATAGTATCTTGCTCCCTGACTTGTTATTCATGAACTTAAAAGCTGAGAATTATTACAGTTACAGAACAAAATTCCAATCACGTATAACTATTTTCATTCAGTAAGTATTATCTACGGTGCCACAACACTATGATACGCTAGGTTCTGAGTGGTATGTTAAAAAGAAGGTAAGAATATACGTATTACTGTTTTTCAGTTTACATTTTTGCTTGAGGAAAATAAAGTACATATGTGAAATAATATGTGATGTGCTAGAATGAATAATGTAGACAACTTAAAAGTTAGGAAAGGGGGATCATATTTAGAGTCAAAGGAAGTCTTGTTGAAGGAGAGAATAATCACGTGTGTCAGGTGATGAGTCTCGTTTAGACTGTAAAGGAAGAAGCGTGGTTTGAAACAATTTGATCCCATTACTAAGAAGTTTTTTCTTGTATGTTTTGCGTTTCAGAGTAGGGTGCTTCAACTTCCCTGAGGTCTTTTAACTGTAAGTGACAGGTTAGCTGATTTTAATAGAAAAATTATAGGATCTTCGCTAAATGCTGTTTCATATGTGTACATAGGGAAAGCTTCATCAGAAGCTATGACTATGAAGTCTTCTGTGTAATGTGACTTTAACTCAGGGATCTGTTAGAAAACTGTGACATGTATCTCATTAATTAAAAAAAAAATCCATCTGAAAGTTATTTATATAGTATTTCCCCACAGGTGAGGTAGGAAATTAGATTATGCAGTCCCAGAAAGAGGAAAGGGACCATTTTAACTTTCTGCTAACATCTTGCCTTTCTCTTTTCTAAAATGAAAAAAGTTGGAGTGAGTTACCATTTTACTACAATTTAGTCTTTTTTTAAATGGGCAGGAGAGGCATTTTTGGATCTGCCCCATTTATTCAATATGAGACATCATGTTTAGGGTTTTCTGTTTTTGTTCTTTTTTTAAAGTTTTTTAGGGTTTTGGGGGTGGTAAGAAGGAGGTGGTTTCCTTTGATGACTGAGAAGCACCATTATACACATTTCACTGTTCTTTGCTGAAATGAAACGCCACTTTCTAGGCTGTTGAGGCATTTGGAGCCATTTTCCCCAAAGCTGGATGACTCCGGGCTGCTCTGTGTGTGTTTCATTTGTCTGCTGCTTAACTCTGATGAGCTAGACATGTGGGAGGGGAAGGTTTTAGACTCACTGTTAAGGTAAGTTGGATCGGCTGTCTTACTGATGGAGTGAAATTCATGTGTGTTGGACGAACAGGCTTTGCAGGTTCTCCGAGGCTCTTTTTTGTGTATTCCTGTATTTAAAACCCTGCTGCAGGGGGTTGACATTGTTGGGAGTCAGTAAGGACCATTTTAATCCATAGTAACAGCTGTGTCCACATAGGTGGCTGTTAGATTCTGAAGCATTTTTTGAAAAAAAAAAAAAGATTATTCAGCTGCTGCTTATGTTTAAAAATTATTTAGGAGTAGAAGACGCAGTAATTCATAGTCTAACCTTTCTGAAAATTTGATGAAAGTTGTAGGCTTTCTTTGTCAGAAAAGTGCTTCTGTGCTCAGCTTTAGGCACTGGAGCCCCCAAAACACATCGTTACCAACCTCAATAAAGCACTGAGGCCAGCTCTCACGTGATATTTCAGTCATTAATTCTTAAGCAGTTTTTTGAAAAGAATTTTTAGCTTCTAAATATTCTTTGTAAACATTTACTGTATATTTTTTTAAACTGGAAAAATAATTGTAATGTGTAACTTATTCCGCAAAGAACTTACGTTCCTAATAGGTTAGGTGCTCCTAGAAAATATGAAAAAGACAATGGTCAGAAGACAGTCTTTCACTTTTTAAAGAAACTTCTAGATGACTCCTTACTGGATAGAAGTGGAAGAAACTCAACACTAGTTTATTTTTTGCTTAATAGACCACACTAAGACTCTAACATAAGAGAAAAAAGTAAAAAGATAGTGCTTATGTGCGTAGGATGCTTTTAGTATTGATGTGCTGTATAATTTCCTTTAACCTGCTGCTCATTTCAGGTAAATTTATGAAATTACCAAAAATTATGCAAACTGCATGGCACTGCATTTATAAATATTAAGTCTTTAATTTGTAATCAATATAAAATTTTTATGCTATTTGTAAAGAGTTTACTTATGCATGTATCATGTATAAACATGCTGAGCTGTAGAGTTCAAGATTTTGTATGGTAGCTTCAACATTACAGTGATCAAGATTAGATCTTTTCCCACCCTAATTGCAAAAAGATTTAATTGACATATAATGAATGACATATTAGTTCCAGGTATACAACATAATGATAGATAACTTGTACACATTGGAAAGTGGTCACCACGGTAAGTCATCATCTGTCACCATACAAAGTTACCAAAAAAATTTTTTTGTGTGTGATGAGAACTCTTAAGATTTACTTAGCAACTTACAAGTAGGTAGAGTTTCATTTTGAGTTACCTCTTGAAGGATTATTTTAAAGGTTAAAAAACCTATGCTAGATAAGAGGTATTTATTATTAGATGGTCTTCTTGCATGTGTCGTTTTCTTAACTTAATGGTAAAGTTGAAGGAAAATGCTTTTGAATTGAACACATACACGATAGCCAGGCAAGTCAGAACTTTCTCTTTTCTTCCAGATAAAGCTTCACCAAGAAGGTTGCCCAGGAAACGGGCACAGAAGAGATCGGTGGGATCTGATGAGTAAATGTTCTTTGTGCAACAATTCGGTCTTTACTTAACCCGCCCTAATGTTTTTCGGCCTGATGGGAATTAGTGCAGAGAAGCTATATCACCATAGAAGGCAACTACCACTTAATGTGTGGACTGAGCAATCAGAGTCTGTGGCGGTAACATTGCTGAAAATGCACTGCATTTATTTTTCTAAAGTAACAAATTTGGTTTTTTTTAAAACCATTAAAATCTATGTGAGTGTGTGTGTGTATGTATGTGAGCAGTTGGTCTTACCAGAATCATTGTTGAACTATCTGAAGCATGCCTTTAGAATACTGAATATAATGCTATTGTCTCTTCCTTTTGGACATTTTCTGACATTTTCCCCCAAAACTCAGCATTTGCCCTGTATGACTGTAGATGTCCTGCCTTGGACTGTTTTTAAAGAAAACAACGTTTCTTCTTTAGAATAGCGCAAATCCCGCTTGATGGCACAAATTTGTATGTTGTTGCTGTTTTACAACTAGTATTCTAAAGGCACGAGCAGGCGTAGCTGCTTTTTAGCAGTAGAACTGTTTTGGTATTTTGCTGCTGTTTACTATAATGCGCACCTTCCGAAACCTTCCCAAATAAGTTCAAGGAATTTGGGGATCTCTAGCACCAAAATTGTGAAACATGAAAATTCTGGTTTTGATACATAAAACCAACTTCACTCTCTTTTTTTAAAAGAAAAAAGGTACATATGTGGAAACTGAGTTGTCCACTGTTCTATTTCTGACCCAAGAGATAGCTCTGGGATGATTTTTAGACCACTCTGTTTTGTTTTTTTAAGAGAGCATTTTCCTCTCCTTAATAGAAGCATCTTGCTTAAGAAAAGTTGCCTTGGTCTACAGACTAAGCAAAATTCCAACTAATCCTAACCTGTTAAAGAGTTGATAGATAATTTTTAATGGTTAACCAATTGTTTTTTATCTAATCTTTCTTTGGGGTATTTTGGTTGTTGATTTTTTTTTTTCCAAAAGTTAATCTGAAGAACTCCAAAATTTTAAGCACTTAAGGTATCAGAACCAAAATTAATTGGGCTTCATAAAATCCCTCTTAGTTGCCCTTGCCCTAGGTAGTAAATTAAGTTTGGCGTTATTGTCAGGCTGGATAAGCAGCAGAGTAAAACAGTATGAACACATCCGAGGCTTTTCCCTCTGTCTTCAAGTCAAGTCATATTCTCCCACGAAATTTTGTAAGGAAATGGTAAGTGAAATTTTAGTAGCTGTTTGTTTAATTCCTGATCTGTCTTCATTATAATGAACTGACCCCTCTTTACTATAATCCCCACCTGCACCCGTGCCCACACAAAAAAACAACGAAACAACACAAATGAGAAACCTTTCCAAGTTGCTTAAGTCCTTAAACATCTGAGCCAAAGACAATGACGATAAAACAAGTTACTGTAAAGCTGTTAACCGCTTTGCAAGTAGGGCTAAGGTGTCAAATTAACTATATTGGCAGTGCTGAGCTATAAACTTTCTATACCTGTAATATAAAGTGTTTGAGTTTTTAATTGGGCTGTATGATCAGTAGTTTAGTTTGGAAAGCTCTGTGAGCTCTAAGAAACCGCATGGTTTTTATTTGATGTAATATAGGAGACCCTCCACCTTCTCAAGGAATATTGATATATTTCAAAACATTTTTGTGAATGTCCAAATTTGTGAAATTACTAGGACATAATGAAGTAAGGTGTAATCAAAAAATTTAAATGACCTCTACAGAGCATTTTACTGAATTCCTGGTGATACTTAGGCAATGGCAAAGCCACGCTGAGTTACAAGTGCCAGGCCTTCTGACTCCTGAGTAATCTGCCTTATATGTATTAGACCTTCCATATCTGAGGTTCAAATTAGCGCACGGAAATTATGTCATATTTTATTTTTTAGCATAGATTGGGAACACTTAAATTTTGAAGTCCTCAGATGCCAGGGGTCTCTGTAGTGTCAGTGTTTAACAGAAACTAACTCCATAATGAATGGAATTCAATTCCACACATGGTTTGTTCAAGCACACTTACTTAATAAGTAGCCTGTTTTTTAAATGTCTTTTTTAAATGTAAATATTTGAAGTTTTTGTTTGTTTTGATATATTAATTTGCTACACCAACCATGGTTTCAGAATTCATCTTTTGAACAACTTGGTTCCAGAGTCTGTAAAATGAACTGAGAATCTTGTGTATTAAGCCTGTCACTGGGACGTGTGAGAATAATGTGTTCATAAAGCATGGATCTCACCTTGGTTGTACAGCTGCATCATTCATTTCATGGTCTTACATAGTAAGTGACTTGTAAGACTGTTCCTGCCCCCTTGAAGAGGGAAATGGTACCTCCAAGGTAGAAGCCTGAGGAAAAGAGAAATCAGAGGGAAAGGATCATTGACTTGACTCTAGTGAAGTTTTTCATTTTAAATAAGCTTCAGAAAATAGTGACTTTGATAGGAGGAAAAGGCAAATTTACATCTTAAAAAAAAAAAAAATTTAAAAAGCCACTGCCCTGCCCTAAAGGTGTATTTGCAGTTCATGAGCCTGGAATTGTGTTTTGGCTCTGTTGGGAAGAAGCAAACGGTGGTGATGTGATATTGAAGCCTTTCCTTAATGACTGGTGCTATTTTGGAGGTACAGGAGTAGATAAATGTAACAGTATGTGAGGCTCTTATATAGCATTCATCTTTTGTGGTACAATGATATCCATACCCTTGGTATGAAGGAAAATTTATTTGGCTAGAGCATTTAAATAACTTTTTTTTTTTTTTTTTAACCAATGAACTTGGCGCAATACACATCATTTCTGCAAGATTTTGATAAATTACACCCTTGCGTTTAAAGACATTTCCAGATACACTTGAAGTAATTTACCACAGTTTTGGACGGCATCATTTATAGCTGTAAAATGAACAAATTTGCTCTAATTTTATTAAATAAAATCTTACTTTTCTTTGAACTAGTATCTCCAGCTTAGTGAAGAGCAACTTGACACATAAACAAGACCCTGGTTATTCAAGTGAATGGAATGTTGATCTGTATTCGTAAGATCATCATCCTTAGAAGAGAACAGGAGGGAAGGACAAAACTTGGGGACTGACTTGTGAACATCTAAATAATTTCTTCAGGACTCTTACTCCTTTTCCATTTCCACAAAAGGCTGGACTTACACAGTAGTTAATTACATAATCTGAAGTTTTAGAGTTTTTTTTTTCTTTTAGATTTTGGAATCATATAGGAATATGATTAGGGTTTGGGTACCATTTAGCTGCTTTTTTTTTTTTTTAAGGCAGTAGGAAAGGAGCTCATTTATTAAACATCAGCCATGTACTGTGTTCCGTTGGGCCTTTCCATTTATCATCTCATAAACCTTCACAACAACCCACTGAAAGAAGGTGATAACTGTTCATTTTATACACATGGGAAAAACCAAAACCTCCGAGTTTAAGAAGCTCGTGCGAGGTTTTGTACCGACTCTGGATTCAGACCCGTCTTACTCTGGATCTTATATATTCTCTTCCCTGTACCAGGTTTAAGATGGAGACTTTATAAAACCAAGCATTCGGGCAGCTTAAACAAATACTTGGTTTTCTAGAATCCAGCGACTAGCAAGTTCAAATAACCTCATGGTTATTTCAAAATCATGGTTAAAAACATTTTCTTCAAGGTGGGTTTTCTAGTTTGAATTTTCAAGGACTGAAAGACTCACCTTCGTGTTAGAGGTGAGAGTGATGATCTCCCTGTTCTTGGGCTACACACACACACGGGGATGGAGCTGGGAAGCGGGTTAGGCATCTGTCGTGTCTTCCTGTTCAGACAGCGGTTTCCCTCAGTAGGGCACAATGGAGCATTAAAAAGGAAACCTAGCATCACCTGGAGAACACAGGAAGGACAGCCCTTATTTAAAGTTCAGAAACCACAGCTGAAGATGACTGGGCTAGGCCCTTCTTGATCTCCTGCCGCCCCTCACGTATCTTTCTGTTACGGTACCTGTGAACGACTGATCACCTCATCCTGTCTCATTGGCCTGTCTGCTGGGCCATGATCTTTGTGTCTTGCTGGCCTTTTGTCCCGGCTTCTAGTTCACAGCCCTCACATGGAAACCTAACACAAGGGTTTGAAGAAGACAAGGAAACGTGGGCCAGTGTTTACTGGCCGTCTTCCTAAGGGCTGTGTTCAGGAGTCCTGCTGATAACCCAGTATCTATTGTTGGCAGTTCTGTGAGGCTGAACAGAGAGAGGTGGGGCCGCGTGGTGTGCCGGCCTGGGGATTAGGGCGGAGTCTGCCCTGGCCAGGAACCAGTGGTGACGGTGAGAAGGCAGCTCACCTCTGGCGTCTCGGTGTGTTTTTTACATTGAGAAATACCTGGAAGTCCCAGTTTGATTCGTACCTTTGCCTAATACAACGTCAAATGATTTTTTCTCCTTAAATCTAGTTTACTTTAGCAAAAAGAAAGAGGACTGAGGTATAGAATGGACTCGCATCGGTCTGCTTGGGTTCAAATCCCGGCTCGCTCTTCTGAGTTGGAGGCACTGGGTTTTCAGCCTGGGGTGCCTGACCCCCGGGGTTATGAGGTGCCGAGGACACGGCCCGGCACGTGGGTGAGTGCTGCCACAAACGCCGTGTTGCAGGAACAGCCCGTGAAGCGCGCGCGACGCAGGTGCGGGTAGTGCTTTTTGGGCTTCGTTGTGGAGTGATGGTTAAACTCTACCGAATAGAAAAGTAAAACAGTGTTCGTTTTTAATGAAAGAGTAAACGCCTTAAGATGGACATGCAAGGGGGCCAGCTCTAATAATGGGTCTACTAATGAACCAGCGTTCCGGGGCTGCCCGGGGTGTTAGAGCCTGCACACGCAGCTCTCGGGACACTTGGGGAGGCGGCACACGTTCCACTGATGCCATCGCCCGCCGTTCAAAAAACAGTTCTGAAACGCCTCTCAGAATTTCTTACAGCCTCAGGCCGAGCCAGCCAAAGATCATCGGCCTTAACGTTTTTTCGGAAATCCATTGGTCCCATCATCCATCTGAATCACATTTGTCAAAACGGGTGCTCAAGCTCTAAACGCACGTTAGAGAGGAGCGTGAGAAACGAGTAGGTCGGGAGCAGCGTTCGGGGGGCGCAGATGCGCGTCAGGTCGCCGCGGCCCCGCCCGCCGCCTCGCTAATCCGCCCCGCCCGCCGGCTCGGGCCCGACGCCTGCGAGGTGCTGCGCTGCGGCTGACGCGCGAGACGCCTTACCGCGCTCTGGTCGCGCCACGCAGGACTTGCTTGGCAGTTTCTCTCCGAGGTAGGCCCCTTCTGTGCCCTAAGTCAGGGTACCTGTCGAGTGTACGTGAACGCCCGGCCGCCGGCTCCGGTCTCCCAGGGGCGCACCGCCATCGCCCGCGGGGCGGGGTCCTCGGCGCCGCGGGGAGCGGGCAGCAGGCCCGGGGCCCCTGCGGCGCCGGGCACTTGAGTGTCAGACTTGCAGTACTTTCCCGTCTTGCGTGACTTTCTCATCCTGTTCACGACCGAGTGACCGTCTCACAGTTAAAATACCGCTGCGTGTTTTCAAAATGTGCCCCTGCGAGGGGTGGCCTCTGTCCCCACGGAGTGGAAGCGCGACCCGGAGCGGCTGAGGCTGCCGTCCCGAAGCTGCAGGGCGCACGGTGGCGCGAGGGTGGCTCCCGTGGGGGACCTGCCTTCGTCGCATTCCTCCCGGACAGCACACCTGCTGGCGCCTGAAGACTCTCCTTTCAGGGACCAGCGGCGAGAGGCCGTGGCCGCCCCGCCGTGTCTGTGCCTCGAGGGCTTGCCCGCGCCCGCAGCCGCCTGCCCGGGGCGCCTCCGTTCCTGGCACCAAGTCCCGTCTCCAGATCCTCGGGAGACTTCTCTCCGGGCCTGGCCTCCGTCCCCCCGTCCTCCCCGTCCCCGCTTCTGTCCTCCCGTGCCCCTGGGCGGAAACCTTCTCGTCCTCAGTCTGGCGTGTTCTCTTGCCCCTCTGGCTGTTCCGGTTCCGGTCCTCCTGGGCTCCGGGCTTCCCCTTCTTCACTGGGCCTTCAGTCTTCTTCTTTTCAGCCCAGCTTCTGCCCCAAAGACCTCTCCTGGGATCTCCGCTCCCTCGTCCCCGGCCTTGACCTGTGCGTCTAGCCCCTGGACGCCGGCCCTTGGATTCCCCCTGCCCTTCTAGCTGCCCGTGATTCACTTTCACTTAAATGTTTTACTGTAACCCCAAACCAACAAGTCACCGATGTTTATTTCCCTCCATACATCTCTGTCCTTCTTCAGTAACATGACTCCTGTTTATCCAACATTAAACCTTAAAGAGGCCCAGGTACAGTGATTTGCCCTTAAATATTTAATACATTCTTACTAATTTACCTCTGCTATGAATTAAATTAGATTTCAGTTCTCTCCATTTCAAAATCTTAACAACTTAAGAACTTTAAAGAAATCCGAATCTATTCAGCATAGGCAAAAATACCTCTGGTTCAAAATACTTTTTTTTACATTTCCTACTTCACTGCAAGAGGTCTTGGGTGTCTGCTATTTTAATTCTAGTGGGCAGTGTATTTTAATCAGGCTATTTATGACAAAACGTTCTTCTGCAGTGTGGGTTTTATCTGGTGACAGTGAGAAAGTTATCTGGCCACCTTTAGGACTGACTAGTTAATGAAACATTTGAGAAAAGTTCCTGCTCAGTGAGTATTTGGAAATCACAGTTTTTCCAGTTTGGTAAACCCAAGAACACCCTTTTTTCTTGGTTATTTCCATTGGTCCAACCTACTGCCTAAACTCATCTTCAAACGCATCTCTTTATTTGCATATCACTAATTAAAGCTGATCTTGAAAGGATTTGCATTCAATACAGAATGATTTGTAACGTGCCAGTGCGTTTTACTGCTAGGTCTTCATCTTTGAGCACAAAGTGCATCTAAAATATTAAGCAAAGAAAGGAAGCTATGACCTTGATCTTAATTTCTCTCTGGAATTTGTAAAAAGCTTTACATATTTTCAACATACAGAATTTAGACATTTCAAGTGACAAGTTTTGTTTTAGAATGAAGAAGACTTAAGATGAGCTTTACATGTGCTGTTTGGCTGTGAGCTCTTTGACTTTTCAAATGATGGTCATAAGACACCTCCCCCTGACACACACACACACGCGTACGTATGTACGTGTGTGCGCATATTAAGTTTCAGTTCCCAGTAATTAGAGACTACATACTCTGACCGTTTAAACGTTTTTAAGTAAGCAGAGATGCCTCTTTGGTTTAACTTCATCAGTATATCACTGAGTCAGTACCGAGAATTTCCTTCTTTCCATGATTTTGTTGTGAGTGGTAGAGCTGAATTAATGTGTTCTTCATAGAAAAAGCAACTTTTGATTAGAAGCTGTGCATACTCTGGCGATTTAGTCTTTGTAACTATGTAATATTTTTAGTCTTTTCTGCTGAAAGGAAATGAATCAAAAAATATTAGGGCAGTAAGAACCAGCATTTTAATTTCTTCTCTACAATGCTTGAAACGCTCAGTATTAAGTAAATTTCAGATCAGTCCAAAGTCTGAAAAGAAATACACAAAATGCTAAAGCAGTTTTTGTGGTAGAGTGGTGGCTTTTTTTTCCTTTTCAAAGTGTTTGTAATGTGCTTATATTTTAGAATGGAAGAAATAAATACAAGTGTTAAATTTATTTGAGCCTCCTACGATGAGTATAATAATCGCAATGGTTGTAGGCAGCTTGGCTGTAGCCCAGAAAGAAAGTGAGCCCATTCGAAAACTTAGATGTTTCTGTCGCTTTACATGCTCAGAGAAAATCAAGATGGATTGGTAGAAAATCCTCAAAAGAGTTTTCCTTGGACGGCACCCAGGCTTGCTTCTCATCTGTTACGCCTTCACATTAATAAACCACCTGCATCTCCATCTGGGCCTGTGCCAGCCCGTGCTTGGCACTGCCGGCCCTCCCAGCCCCACCCCACACCGTGGCAGTGACTCCCTCTGCCCAGACGCCCCCCTGCATCGGCGCCCCCCGCAGCCTTCCCTCGTCCAGGGCGCCTGCCCTCCCGACGCCTCGCGCCACCCTGGGTGTCGGCCTCGTCCCTCACCGCTCCCTGGCCCTTCCGCTGCCCGTCACCCCCTTTTCGAATTTTAAGCTTCGTGACAGCAAGAGTTTCCAGTTACCGGGTCCCCAAGTCTTGGAACGGTACCTGGCATGTGGTAGGTGTTTAATAAATACGAGTTAACCTCACAGCCCTGCAGTGAAGTAGGTAACACCCCCGTCTTGCAGATGAGGAAACTGAATGTACAAGAGCAGTGACGTACTAAGACGCGGTCGACTGTGAAGTGGCAAAGCTGAGACTGGAACGCGGGCTGGTCTGTGTCCAGAGCCTTCACAGAATTCTGTTGCCTCCCTCGTAATACGGAGGTTCTCCCGGTGGCCGCACGGTCCCCATTCACTGAAAACCCAGGAGAAAAGAGGTCGACTTGCCGGCCTCATCTGCGCAGTGAGGATTCTAGGGAGGGACGGGGGCTGCAGCTCCACCAGGAGGCATTTACCAAACAGAGCCAAGGAAACTGGCAAGCGAGTGCCCAGGAGTTGCCGGGAAGGTGGCTCAAGTGAAATCCCGTGGGTGAGTTCCAGAAAAGGAAGTGAAACAATAGGGTGTCACAGCCGAGCTTCACACAATCAAGTAAGTTCCCAAATCGTGAGTGAATTGTAAACTTAAATAGTTTTCGTTAAACGTATAATCCAAGTTTGGCAAATTATATCAAGTTGAGACAATGAGATAAGGTATCAGAGGTGACAGCTCCAAAAGGAGAGTTTCAAGTCAGGAGGCTAGCTGGGTCATTAAGACTTAAAAAAAAGTTGCTAATTTTCTTACAAGGGAATAGTTCATTACCTGCATCATAACTTTAACTCAGTAGTATTCCTTCTCTGCAAGAATCCTCCAAATGACAGGGAAACATTTTAAAGCAGAACCCTGACTCCCAGGCCCCCTGAAACCCGTCTGCGCGGGTGTGTTCTGCTGCCCTCTGCTGCTCACGGGTGGTACAGCCATGACGGTTCATTCCCAGGGCCTCCCCAAGGCATCGCCAGAAAGACTGTTAGGAGTTGTCCTCCCCTAAAGCAAGCCACCTACTCCAAACACTGCAACCCACCGGCCTGGGCGTCCTGTGCTCCACCTCCACCCCAAACCAAACACGGGACTAAAGTGCAAATAACTGCTTTTGCTAAGACGTCAATGAAGTGACTTGGATTGAGTGCTCGTGTCACCTGGAGAGCTGGCCACACACACAGCACGTGCTCTCTGGGGCCTTGTCTCCCGAGAGAAACTTGGTCTCAGACAAAGCCACTGCCCGTCTGCTCTGCCTGCACCACGTCCACACTCACGTGTTTACTTCGGGTGCACTCGTGAAATACCTTCTCTCATTGGACATGAGTATGACGGTTAACAGCCCTTGTTTGAATCCAGACTCACCCACTTAGCAATCTTACACAAGTCACCTAATCGGTCCCACCTGTGTCTTCTTCCCTAGAATGGGGATAATCGTAACTAAAATTGTTAGTTATTAACGTTCAATCAATGTAAAGCCCTCACTATACGCCAAGTGTTTGGTTGGATTTGTTAAAGATACTGCATGAGAAGAGCAAGCCATCCCAGTGTCTGGCCCAGAGTAACCTCATTTTCACTACTAGGAATGTATTTTTTCCTCATTCCATAAACAATGTTCATTTGTCAGCCAACTGAAAACCATCATCATCAACTTTTTTTCCCTAGAACGGTGAAATTCTGTTTAAAAGGTGTGGTCCTTATATTTTTTTCTGTACTTAATAGAGCCTCATATAACATTAGAGCTGGAAAGAATCCACAGAGTCATCTAGGCCAGCTTTCTGGCCACCTGGCCAGGTGGCCTATCCCATCTTTGGACAGCTCAGCTAGTAGACAGTTCTTGCTGGAGCCCAGATCAGCTACCCTGTGGTCTGTGTCCTAGTTCTGCCCTCCAGATCATCTTTAAAAAATCTGCTTTCTCTCCCTTACAGCGGTCTTTTGTGTGCGTGAAGACCTCTATCACGCCTTCCTTTGTCAAAAATCTTTTATCCAGGCTCAAGTAAAAAGTGATAATAACTACCTCAACCTCATTTTTTCCCAAGGAAACAGCGCCTTTACTAAAATGATGGGAATTGTCTGCCCACTTAAATCTTTACCTATTTTATTGAATAATGGAAATTAAAGGGTCCAAAATGATTGCTTGAGATAAAGGATGAAAATAATTGCCATTCCTTCTCCCTCCAAATGAATCACTTCAACAACTATTTCTTGCTCTTAGGCGGCATTCACCAACCTTGCTGCCCGTAAGATTGGGGGTGGAGGAGTGGAGGTTTGCCTAGGGCGCCGTGGCCAGAGCTGCCGAATTCCGCCCAGGAATCTGCATTTTAATGCCCGCCACCGGTGCTCCCACAACTGCACTGCAGAACATTCGCCAGGAGAGTCTGGGTCTCGCCCGGCGGCCCCGCGTGCCCTCGGGAAGCCCTGGACTAGCTTGTGGCGGGACAGCGCACGCGCCGCAGCCAGCGGTGTCAGCCTGGACCTGAGTGGCCCCCCTGTCCTTGTACAGAAACGGGGCTGCTTCACTGGCCCCCGCCGTTGTCTCCTCTCCTCGTGTTGGATGCCTGAGGCCAGCTGAGGGTGGTGGTGGCCGCCGGGGAGGTGGTGAGCGCTTCCTCCGACCCGGGGCCTCTTCTAAGCGTCTCCCTCGTGTTGACTCTCAATGCTCGGGGCCCCCAGCCCCGTCTGAGGAGGATCTAGTAGCACCAGTTACTGCTGAGGGATGTAGACCAAGGTGTCCATGGACAGAGCCACTTGCCCGCGGCCACCCGGCTCCTGAGAGGTGGCGAGGCGCCCCGGGAGCTGACACAGGCGGCTCTGCCCCGCACCTGGACCCCGGACCCGCCCCGCCAAACCCCCGTGTCCCACAGACACCTCCAGCTCAACGCGGGGCGGGGGGCTCCTTCCCTGAACCACCTCCTTCGGGGTGTCCTGACTCCGTGGCGCCGTCACCGCCACAGGAAAAGCCCCTTCTGACGGGTCCCCCTGCACGCCACCTGCTAACAGCCCCTGGGACGCGGCCCTGGTCCCCAGTGGGTGGGCTCCCCGCGGCCGGTGAGCAGGGGACACACGCGGCGCCCACGTGGTGGCCGTGCCTGCGGTGCCACCGCCGGTCCGGTCCCCCCAACCCCGGCCACGAGGCGCCACCGGGACCCTCGGCGACGGCCCGGTCCCTCCCACGGCCTGCAGGAGCCGGACCCAAACCTCTGTTGCTGTCTCCGTGCGACCTCTGAACCCAGGCCCGCTCTGCCCCCAGCCTCGCACTCCCGCCCGCCCGCCCTCCGCGCCCTCCGCCCACACGCGGCGCCGGTGCCCTGCCCTCACCTGCCCGGCCGGCACCGAGTCTGGGAGCAGCCTTTAATTTTCATACAGTTTGGAACTTGGAGAAAAGCTGCGAAACACTGCACACGAATTCCCACACCCTCCGCCTTCACCCAGATCCTTAACTGCTGACCTTCGCTACAGACAGACCTGCACGAGACCCGCACCGTCCCTGACCCCTCCCGGGAACGGGCACGCGCTCTGACCAGGGCATGTGCCACACCGGTGCAGTGACCGCCAGGCCACAGGCCACGGCCAGCGCTCGCCACCTGGCCCAGCACCGCCCCCGGCCCGTCCTCCTGCTTCGGGGGCCGGTCCGGGTTCACGCCGTCCGTGCACTTGTCACGTGTCCGTGGGCCACTTGGGTCTGGACGATTCCTCGGCCTTTCAGGACACGGGCGCCTTGAGGGAGGGCGGGCCGGTAGCTCCGCGTGTCCCCGGCCGGGCCTTGTGCGCTGCGTCCTCGTGACGGGGCTCAGGTCGCGCCCTTTCGGCAGGAGACACGCGGCACGGCGCCCGGCCCTTCCCGTCGGTCCCTGTGACGTGGGCGCGGACCGCGGGCGAAGGTGGGGCCCTGCGCGGTCTCCCGGCTCCTCCTCCTCGAGGGAAGCTTCCTTAGGCCCCGCACGCCCGGCGCCGGGCTTAGGTCAGCGGCCTGGCCCGCCACGCCCTGGGCACCGGCCTCAGGGGGCCCAGGCCGCCCTGCCGCCCTGCCCTCCCGCAGGCCCCAGTCCAGACCTGGCACGGAGCGGGCGCTCGACAAACGTCTGCTGAGTGAATGCAAGAGTGAGTGAGACTCTGGGCGCCGCTCTAGTTGCAGAGCCGAGCCCTCCAAGTCTCTCCGGACGAGCCTGGGTGGGTTTTTGCTTTACGCCTGGCGCGTGGCTACGCTTTGGGCTTCGTTTCATGCCAGATCCTCACTCAGAGCATGAAAGTCTGACTAATCCCAATAAAGATTTCTTCTGGGAGTCGCAGAATAGACTCATTTTAGAAACTGGCCCCCAATCCGAGACTTTTCCATTTGTTTCTTCATGGGGGGCGGGGTAGGAGGAAGGGGATTCTCCAGGGCTTTTGGGCATCTGGACCCAAAAGAGCAGCACGAAGCGTCATTGGGCCCCGGCCTCGCCGGCCGCCCCGCGCCCCGACCCCGCAGGGAGGCCGCCCAGGAGCTGACCGTCTCCCTTTGTTGTTTCAGACGCAGGAGGGGGGAGGCGCACTGATGTCACCGGCCCTCCCGCAGCGCCGCCATCCCTCGCCACGCGGGCCGGGCCCCGCCACCAAGGCTGCTTGCTGCACAAGGACGCCGGCCTCCCTCCTCGTGACCCTCGGGACGGCGCCGGCCCCTCGGCGGGCTCTGCGGAGGCGCCACCGCCGCGCTGGCTGCGTGCCAGGGCTCAGCGGCCTCCGTGGCGCAGCTGCTGTGCGATGTCGTCCTCCGCCCGCGGGAGGACGCGTGGACCCGGGGCCCCACGCCGCCGGCTGCTCCGTCTGGCCTGCGCTTCCCCGTCACGGGGACGGCGACCCGGGCGGGATGCCAACCCGCGACGTGGAGGCTGGAACACACACCTTAGCGGCTGCCGGTGTCGACGTAGGGGATGTTCAGAGACGAGCCGGGCGGGGAGGGCTTGGTGCCGCGATGAGGGATGCTTCGTGAGGCACGCGTCCAGGTGACAGGCCCTTCCCCCGGGGCGGAGGCCCGCGTCTGTGTGCTGGGCTCACGACAGGCTCTTATTATGCTGACGTGAATTGAGTTGAACTGCACTGAATCGAATTGGACGGAAATAAATTGAACCGAAAGGCTACCGACAAGCGTCCACCTCTTGCTGAGTGCCAGGCCCCGGGGGTCAGGGATGCACAGGACCGTCCCTGGTCCCTGTCTTTGCACCGGCCAGGCCGTAACTGTGCGGCAAGAGCAGGCCGGGCCGGGGGCGGGCTGGGAGGGGGACACGAGAGGCGTCAGATTGTCGGGGGAGGTGCTCTGAGCTGAGCCTGCAAGTGCAGAGCAGGGGGGGAGGCAGGAGCTGAGGAACAGAAGAGATGGCGAGGAAGGGGATCCGGCCGGTGGGTGATATGGACACAGGTGCAGAGACACACTCGCGCGGGGGAAGCGCGTCTCAGGGCTGGCCCGTGAACCCCACGTGTGGAATCACCTGGAACATCCTCCAGACCTACAGTGGAGTCTCGGGGAGCTGGCCCAGGAATCTGCAGTTTCAAACAAACTCTACAGGTGGATTCGAAGTTTGAGACTCGCTGAGGGGTGACAGGGGGCCAGGCAGCGCTTTTCAGGGGGTGGGTGCGTCGGGGTCATTCCCGAGCCAAGAGACACTTCAGAGTACGTCGGCCCCCTGAGGGGCTGCTAACTCTCTCCCACCCCGCGCCTCCGCCCTGGATTCTAGGTGTTTGATGAGCTCCCCGGTGAGTGAGGCTGCAGCTGGGACACGGGCACCTCTGAGGAGGCGCCGATCTGAGGTTTGGAAGATTCCAGCCAGAGCGAAGGAAGCCCCACAGCTCTTCTCAGGCCCTGGGGGACAGACGGTCGTGATCTTTGGGGCACTCAGATCTGACCAGATGCACCTTCCTTCTCTCCACACCCATCCTAGGTTTCAGGCCCAGGAGCGTGGTCCTTAATACAATCACAAAATGCCTGGCGCTCCCGGATCTGAACGTGAGGCACCCGAGCCACGTTGCCCAGGGGTCCCGGCCGGGCAGCTGGAGGTCTGAGATCCAGGCGTCGGCAGGGTTGGTTCCTCCTGAGGCCTCCCCCTCCTTGGCGTGTAGATGGGCATCTTCTCCCCGTGTCCTCACACGGACCGTGCACACACATCCCTGGTGTCTGGGTCCAAACTCCCCCTTCTTATAAGACCAGTCAGATCGGATTAGGGTCACCCTAACTTAATCACCCTTTGAAAGGCCTCTCTCCAAATACAGTCACATTCCGAGGTGCTGGGGGTTGAATCTGGGGGGACACAATTCAGCCCATAACAGGCAGTACTTCCTTAGCTATGACATTGATCATATACGTGGTTAAGGGCTTTGATCGTCTAAGTACCATCTCTCAAGTTGAAGCTGCCCTTCCTTACCTCGTGGTCCAGTTAGCTTTATCTTCAGATAAACATGTAACATGTGCAGCCTCCAAACTCTAGAAATTTTTAGATTTCTAAGCAGCTTTTTGGTGAGCCTCTATCTCTAGTATCAACACAAAATTCAACCCCGGGCCCAGTGCTTCCCAGCCGACGCCAACCTTGCAGTGTGACGTAATGCAGAGGGCCTTGCCCAGCAAGCCTGGGACTCCAAAGGCAAAGCAGGACCCTCGTCAGCAAGCCTTCCCCACCCACGCACCGGGCCTCTGGCGCCCCCCGCCTCCCTCGGACGGCTCCTCGTGGACCGCTGAGGAGCCCAGGCCCCGCCAGGCCAGCGCTCGGGCGGAGAAGCCACCGGCGGGGGGAGGGACGCGACGCAGGCTTGGCAGTAACGGTCCCAGCTGCGATGCCCCCTCCCCGACTCAGGGTCCCCGCCGCCTTTCAGAAAATGGAAAGTCTCCAAACGAATAGATGATAGATGACAACTTTGTGTAACGTGTGGAAGCACTCACAGCGGTCACGTCAGGGAGACTATGAATCCTTTCCTCTATAATCAGAAGGAGAAGGAAGGCTTTTCCGTCCCCAGCTCTGTGTGACTACGGCTGCCACCGTCCCGGTCATGGCACCCTTGAAGGGGCCTCCCTCTCCCCACATGTCCCTGGAACAGAAGCTGAGGGTCTACTCGGTGAAGGCCGCGGGTCTCAGGGAGGCCTGGGGACTATTATTTTAGGCGGCTTCGATGTACTTGAAGCTCTGTACGTACCTGATGTTCTGGGAAAGGGGCACTTAACACCCATTCTGGAGATGAAGACATCAAATCCAGAGGAGCCAAGTCACCGTGGGGCTGGGATTTGAACCCAGGTCTGTCTGGCTCCGAATCCCATCAGCTGTCCCTGTGTCGCCCTCAGGACACCCTAGGCTGGGCAGGCCCAGCCTTCTGCACAGTAGGAAGCTCCGGGGAGCTTTAAAAACCCTCGGCGTGGAGCCCCACCCCAGAGACCGTTTAATGGGCCTCAGGTGAGGCCCCATCACCGGATGGGAACAGTCCCCAGGTGACCGTAATGAGCCGCCCAGGGAGAAGCCCCGCCTGCCACGCGCAGCACCTGCGAAGGTCGGAGCCACAGCCTATGCCCCCTGCCCCCCGCCAGTGGGTGGACTCATTCACTGAGAACTCGCATGTCCACGCGGCCTGGGCAGAAGCCCCAGTCCTGGCGCTGACCTGCTTGACGGATGAGACCCAAAACTGTGTCCCCGCCCCGCTGCCCAGACCACACGGCCCGCAGGGCCCGCCTAGGCGGGCTCTGTCCCCGTCTGCAAAACGCACACCGCGAGTCACTGCAACGTGCAGGCGCCGGGCTGAGGTTTGGAGGGGGCACAGGATAACTGCCCCGCGCGTCCTCCAGTCTAGCGGAGGAGACACAGCTCAGCTAAACAAAAGAAACGGGGAAAAAGGACAAATACATTCCACCATATGAAAAGAACCAAACAAGTGCCCAACTGGGGGTGCCCCATCGGGTGTGTGGGCCCGAGCGACGGTGGGCACAGGGAGGAAGAGACAGGTGTTTGCTATCGAGAGATGAGTGATTGTGAGCCCTGCCTGATCGCACACACGTGTGCACACACACACACATCCCCCCAGGCTTCAGCGCGAAGTAGGTTAACCTTTTTGCAGGGGCACAGAGGGTGCCGCTTCCTGCTACTACAGGCGGCTCTGCAGGCATAGGGAGCGTGGTTTCTTTGCCCCAGGGGTAACCCCATAAAGCTGCTGGGAACCCCCTTTCTTCTCTCTCTCCCCCTCCCCACCCCCATGACCTCAGGGATCCCCAGAGCTTCAGCTCCTACACAACTCACATCCGGCGCAGCCCTCACCTGTCCCCTGAGCTGCGGACGCCCCGCCTGGACGCCTGCCCACTGGACGCCGCAGCGGGCCCCGCAAACTCCCCCTCCCCCCGGCGACAGCCCCACCCCCAAGTCCTCCTCTGCGGAACTTTCCACCCGGGCAGTTCAGGGACAGCCGACTGGCCCTCTGCTCCAAGACTGGCATGTGACCCAGAGGTGGGCACGAGGCTCCGGCCAGACGGGTCACTGCCGGGTCCCCGGTGGGAAGGGGCAGCGGAGTGGCCGGGCTGGGGACCAGGAGGGTGAGCTGCCGGGGAGGCCGAGCGGGGAGAAGGCGGCTCTAGCACCGGCCCCGGGGTGCCTGCCCCCGCCGAGCGCCAGGCCCCCTCCCGGCCTCCCGTGCAGCCACTAGCACTGTCCCATGTCTGCATGAGCCGGTCCGAGCTGGCTTTTGTCCCTTTTTGCCATCAAAGGCTCCTCGAACAAGATGAGCCCACGGCCTCCAGGCCCAGCGACCAGCTCCTGGCCGGCCCCCCGGCTGCCCTGGTGGCAGCGCCGCCCGCGTCCGCCGCTCCGACCCGCACCCCGGCGCCTCGTCCCCCCGCGTCGCCCGCGCCCCGCTGCACCCCGGCGGCCCCCTCCATCCCCCTCCAACCCCCTCACCTGGGCCCGGACGACTTCAGCCATTTCCTCCCTGGGCCTCCCGGCTCCGCTCCGCCCTGCGCTCCGCCGCGGGATGTTTCTAGAACCAGCGCTGATCCGACAATCGACCTTCATCGACCCCCTCCTGACGCCGGAACCGCGCTCTCGACCACAGCTCTAATCCCCGGGCTCACGTGCGCTTCTCGCTGTCCCCGCCAGCGCCCCGGCCCGGGCCACTCAACGGCGTCGTCCCCTCCGAGGGCGACTGGCTTGCGCCTCCGCCCCGCACCCCGGGCCCCCCAGACCCCGGGGCAGCGGAGTCTGCGCCTCCCTCACCCTGGGGTTTCCTACCTGGCTCCGTAGGCCCCGAGCGCCCGCAGGTGATGCCTGAGCGAAGGAAGGAGGGACCCACCCACCACGTGCCCCCCGTGCCCGCCCCGCCGGCCCCGCCCCTCCTCGCCCGCCCCGCCCCGCCCCTCCCCTCCCCTCCTCGCCCGCCCCGCCCCGCCCCTCCCCTCCCCTCCTCGCCCGCCCCTCCCCTCCCCTCCTCGCCCGCCCCGCCCCGCCCCGCCCCTCCCCGCCCGCCCCGCCCCGCCCCTCCCCTCCTCGCCCGCCCCGCCCCTCCCCTCCCCTCCTCGCCCCCCCTCCCCTCCCCTCCCCTCCCCGCCCGCCCCGCCCCGCCTCCAGCTTCCCTCCGGGGCTGCAGATCAGCGTGACATCGTTGGGAAGCTCACCTCCTGGAAGCCAATGCGCACGCTTTTCTGGCTCCTTTCTTTCTCCCCCAATTAAACAAAAACTTTAAAAAAGCCAGCGGTATAGGGGGGATGACGAGGTGGAGCACCAAGGACTTGGGGGGAGTGAAACTAGTCTGTCCCCTGCTGTGATGGCGGATCCACGTCGTGGACGTCTGTCCAAACCCACAGGACATCCGCCACCGAGCGAGCCCTCGTGCCAACCGCGGTCTCCGGGGGACAGGGACAGGGACAGGGCCCGTGCAGTCTCATGCGTTGTCGTAGACGCCCCCCGCCCCGGCGTGCCGGGGTGTGAGGATGGGGCCGCTGGGGACAGAGAGTAAATCCTTCCTCTCCGTTTTGCTGTGAACCTAAAACTAGTCTTAAGAAAAAAAAAAAGACAATACATAACAGGAAAAACTGGCTCGGGTGCAGCTCAGTTTCAGTAAAGATGAGGTGCTTCCCTCCTTTCCTGTTCACGCCACGCCTCCACCCACCTCTGCCCACACCCCGCTGCCTCTGCTTCCACTCTCCTCGCCCACTGAGGCTGACGGACGGGCCCTCCCTCGTCCCTTCACTCAGGGTCACCATGTGGGCACCTTTAGCCCCACCTTCTCCGGCAGGATCCAAACCCTGGAGAGTCAGCACTTAACCTCAGGGGGCGTAGGGCTGGGCCCTGGTGCTGGTGAGCGGGGAGGGAAAGCAGGTGGGAATGATCTGGAAGATTCCAGAAGGACATGGGCCAGGCCGCCGACCCTGCTGCTGCCTGGTAGGGCCCCGAGGCCCAGAGCTGGGAGGACGGCGTCCCGGGCGACAGGGCACAGGCCCCCCGGGGCAGAGCCCGGCTGTCACCAGGGGCGGGGCTGGGCTGTGGAGGACACGGCAGGACGGCGGGCAGCCCCCGGCCACTGCGACTGTGCAGAGCCCGGGGAGGAATAAGCGGGCGCTTGAGGCTGGGGGACATGACCCGCGGCCAGTCGGCTGACACAGAGCCCTGGATTCTGGGCCCCTGAGGAGGGGTGGGGGGTGCTTAGGCAGGCGTCGCTGTAGGGTAGCAGGTCTAGGCAGCACTGGGGAGGGGCGCCGGGCCGGGGCAGGGCCCCCTCCGGCGTCCTCACGATCCTGTCCGTGAGCTGGGTTCTGCCGGCGAAGGCGTTGGGACTTGGAGGACGCGCTGGGGCCAGTGCGCTGGCTCCGGGGCCACCTGCCTCTAGCCATCTCCCGCCGTCCCGGTGGCCGCCGGCTTCCCACCCTCCCCCGGAGACCGCGGCCCCTTGGTCCCGGGGGAGGCCTGGTCGGGACGCGGGGTGTGCGTACGGTCCGCGCAAGGCGGCGGTGAGGCCGCGGGCGCCTGGGCGCACCTACCCCCCGCCAGGGTCCCCGTGCCCGAGGGAGCCGACCTTAAACAGCCAACAAGCAACACCATGGGCGTGGGTAGGAGAGAGAGAGAGGGAAGGAGAAAGGCTTTCCCTGCGTTTCGAACAAGGGCCCCCCCGTTTTCGTTTTGCTCCGGGTCCCGCAATTGCCGGCCAGCTCTGGCGAAGGGACAAGCAGGTATCAGAAGACGGGGGCCCAGAGGTCCAGGAGGGAGACGCAGGCGGAGGCGCCTGCTCCCAGAACTCAGGGCTGAGGTCGGGCTCATGCAGCACTCACGCAGCTTCGCTTCCTGGGCCGGGGCCCGGTTCCGGGGTGCGGTGGGGTCCCTGTGCTGCTACAGGTGGGTGGGTAGCTACACGGGCTGGAGAAGAGGGCAGGCGGGGTGTTGGAAGGAAGGTCCTGGCGCATGTCCTAGATTTCAGAGTTATTCCAGCCCAGACGACGGCCTCGGTGTTCCTGACGGCAGCTGGCGGCACAGCCGACCGGCAGGAGCCCGGGACTGTGTGTAATTTCTGGAACAGTGGTTTTCGAACCTTCCTGGGCTTCAGAATTCTCTGGGAATTTGCTAATTCCCTCCTGAGAAAAATTCCTGAATCAGTAAGTCCGGAATTGTTAACGAGCAACCCAGGAACTCTCTCTAGTGTGCGTGGGTTGTCCACACCGAGGAGCTGAAGGGCCTCCCGTCTCGGAGGTTCTGCCCCGGCAGACGCCTTGTGGAGCAGAGATGAGCCAGCCCTGCAGAGCCCTGCCACCCACGGAATCCTGCCCCTAAGTTCTGGTGTCACTTGCTTTGCAGCAGAGAAGCTGGAACAGTCAGGAAGGCACTGAGTAACCTTGGGAACACATGGGCAGCACCCACATGGTATCTGCTTCCACGTCTGAGAAGCAGGTGCTCCCAGTTTTCTGTAACTGCTGCTTCAGTGGACACCACACAGCACCACAGACCCCCACGGCACCCACCTTCCGTTTTAGCATTTTTCTGGTGGGCAATTTCATCCTAACAAGGCCACCCATTAGCCAGCTGACCTGGGCAAGTCATTTCACCCTCGTCTCTGCTCCAAGGCGATAAGGATTTTTTTTTCCTTCCCAGTTCACTGGACGTGGGTGAAGATGAGAGACAAAACCCACGGGAAAACAAGTTGCAACGTGCAACGTGCTATATAAACATGTCCGAGAGTGAGGAAGGAATGGAAGTCGGGCCCAACTAAAACAGCAGTATTCAATAAATAAAAACAGCGTTGAGAGGCAAGATGACCGCTTTAACTTTTTTCTCCATATTTTCCTGCAGCTCCCAAATTTTCCAAACTTTTACTTAAAAGAGCTGCCCCCGTCCCTGGAAGAAGGCGGGCTGGGGAGCGGCTGCAGCCTCGCCGGCCTCCCTGACTCTTGCGGGCGAGGTGGAGGCTGCCAGCCGCCGGGCACGTACCTCCCTCCCTCCTTGGGCTGTGGCTTCCTTCCCCGAAAAGCAAAACGGGAAAGGAGTGCCCGCTGGTTTCTTATTTAGGACACTGATTTGGCAGCCGAGAATTGGAGGGGCCTGTTTTGTCATTGTTAAAGAGTAACCTTCAATTTCAAGTTTAAAATAAACCCGGTCCTCTCCCCGGGTCCCAGCCTCCCCGGGAGCTGGTGGTGGAAAGGGGGCCCAGGCGGGCCGGCACCCGGGCGGGGAGCTGGTGGCGGGGCGGTGCGCCGAGGGCCCTTCTCGCTCCTCGGCCGCTTCCAGGGGCCTTTGGAATCTGAGAGTCGGGCACCAATGCAGAAACTCAAGCAAGATTTCTGGGTGGCTTGTGCTCAGGCTGTGGCTGGAGCAGCGCCTGGTGGGAGGAGACGCCAGAAGGGTCCAGAATCCACACAGTCCAACACCCGGCCTGGGCTCCGCCTCCCTCCCGCTGAGACGGGGGCCAGACCCTCCCACCCTCCCACGCACGTGTCGGCCCAGCAGGTCTGCGAGAGTGACTTTCTTAGTGCTGGATGTCCTGAGACCCGTCAGGTCACTGGGCCCGCCCCCTCGTGGCTCCTCTTCCCTTGGCCTTGCCTTGATTCCGTATCTTCCTGGTCTAGCCCGTTTGTCTCCCACTGTTACAACCTTCGTTCCGCAGGGAAAGGAGTCTTCTGTCTTTTTCCTCACTGTGTTCTCCATGCTGAGGACAGTGCCAGGTGCACAGCAGCGGCCCAGGCTACACCTTGTTGAATAAAGGCACCCGTCGGGGTAACTGGATCCTGGGAAGAAACAAGCAAAACACCCCCAAAGCTCCATCCAGTTCAAGGCCTTATCCATGTTTTGACAGCTACAAAAGTAAAACTGATTTTTAAACATAAACTCCTTTCATTTCCCCATCTTGTAATAGGGATGGGTAAATCGCGAAGGGGGTTTCTAACGGGAGCAAGCAGAAGGTGAGGCAGGGCCTCGGGGGAGATGGCCCTTGGTTCTCTGGGGTCACCTGTGCTTGACTGGGATTCTTTGAAAACAGAAGGGAAAACCCAAGCCCACGTGTTTACCTAATAAACGCATCACTCTTGGGACTTCCCTGGCGGTCCAGCGGTTAAGACGTCGCCTTCCACTGCAGGGGGTGCAGGTTCGATCCCTGGTCGGGGAGCTAAGATCCCACATGCCTCATGGCCAAAAAGACCAAAACCTAAAACAGAAGCAATATTGTAACAAATTCAATAAAGACTTTAAAAATCGTCCACATCAAAAAAAAATCTTAAAAAACAACAAAAAAGGAAAACCCGCCCCACCCCCGCCCATCATTCTTGACGCTAAGGCTCCTCATGTAACTCGCCATCAGAGCCAAAATATAAACTCTGCCAGGAACGCGCACTCTGCATGTGCCCACAGCCTCCCTCTTCCAGGAGAGCTGCCTGGGCGAGCGGGCGCCGGCCAGCCTGAGCGTCCTCCCCGTCTGCCCGGGGCCGGCAGCACGGGAGACTCAGGCCGGGGCGGAGGTGGGCGCCTGGGGGTGAGGTGGCCTGGGAGAAAGGGCCCGCAGCTCATTCCCCAGGGGCAGGGGGCCCCGGATGGCTGACAGCCCCAAGCACGGGAGGTGACAGGGCAGATGAACTTCCTCTCCTCTTCCTAAGTAACAGGCTTATTACTCTTTTGATAAATTCCATCTTTCACCTCCTATATGCTTCTTCCAGCATCATCCAGACCCCCAGGGGTTGTACCCAACACACGCAGACATCGGTGGGCGGAGGGGCATTTCCCTGGGGTCTGCACCCTGAGTCTTTTGCGTCCTATTCCACAGGGGCTGCCCCTTTGCCCTTCACACTGACCACGCGCATTCCCAGTTCCCAGCCAGGGACGACCCCGTTCCTGGGGAGGCGCTGTTGAGTGCGGCTCCTCGGTGGCCAGCGGCAACCCCGCGCCCACGAGGGCTTGTCTCCTGGGAGCTGCTTGTTTATGTTACAACCATTCCTGAGTTATTTGGTTGTTTTATTAACACCGGTCAGGACCCCTCACTGGACCTCACCAAAGCCAGTCTGTCTCCTGGAGCTGGTGTGTGTATGGGGGGCCTGGAGGCCTTAAGGGCCAGAGCAATCAACTCTTGTCCTGCAGGCCCTGGCGCTCAGAACTGTAACAGGGTCAACTCGCTGGAAGCATTTTCTGCAATCAGCTCCCCTGAACCCAGCTTCCTCCAGGGCTGCTTTGAGATCCACTCCCAGCTTAGAGGATTCGGGACTTCGCCCTTTTGCTGCTTTACGATGGCAGATCCCCCAAACATGGGTTCTGACCTGCTCTGTCCCCCAGCCCTGGGGTCACCATCCTGTCCAGGCCACTCCCCTGTCCAGACTAACTCAGGACTCCTCTGAGTTACAGCAGTTCTCCGCCCCGGGGACAACTCAATCTCGTGTAACCAGGTTGGAGGAGGAGGAAAGACAAAGTGGACCCCGGGAGCTGCTGGCCAGAAACACAGCCCCTGGCGTCAGTGGTCGTGAGCAAGGACCGAGCTGCTGCTGCTGCGGCCCCGGAAGAGACCACCCTGGGCGAGGCAAGATGAGGGCACGAGGCAGCTTTTGAGAGATGCCACCTGGGTGACGGCTCTCATGGGTGCCACGCTGGCGGCCAGCAGGCCTGAGGTTCCCCCCCCCCCCCCCGATGGCCATGGACACCAATGACCCGTCCCCAGCAGGCTGCGGCCTGGGGGTGGGACAAGCTGACAGGATCACAGCAAATCAGAGGACGGGTGACCGGCAACCTGCCGTTTTTAAAATATAACATTTATTGCTTAGATGGTTTGATACAGAACAGCTTTTCTTCTCATTCTGAATTTGGAAGTACTATACAACTGAATACAAAGAGGAGCGAAAAGTACCAAAACCAAATTTGTGATTCTCTGTTCATGTGGCATAAACCAGTTTTGTATATAACATGTAGCAGCAGTTTTTAAGTTCCCTTTAGAAAAATATGAATTCTACACATTTATTATTGTTTCCTGTTTAATGCATGGGCTGAAATCACTAGGATCAACTTCCTTCTGGAGGAAAGAGAGGAACAGAGGGTGGAAAGAACGGTGAAACTTCCTGAAACCGGCATCCGACTGTCACATAGCTTCCCCAGGGCTGGTGGAAAAAACAGCCCTTTGGGTTTTTTGTTTTGTTTTCACAGCCGGGAGTTTCATGTAGTGATTGAATCTCAGCATCGTGTCCATAAATCAAAGAGAAAAACAAAAGAGAGAAACTTGCACCTCAAAAAACTTTTCAGAAGATCCATACATATATATTTTTTTGTAAAAGCCCTGAGAGAAGGAGAAAGAGAATCAAACAAATGTATAGAAACAAATTAGCTGGACATGCAAACTAAGCTATGATTCACCCAGAGTTTAAACAAATCACAAATTTCACAGTTTAATATTGGGGGAGGGGACAGAACAACAAACAAATGATACATCTCTCAACCTCACTAGTAAAATGTGGCAAGACCTTATCGACTACGAGGGTGCAGACAAGGCTAAATAAAGCTTTCAGTCGATCGTGATCACCGCGAGCGGCAGCCCCGGCTGTGCTGCCGGCCCAGCTCCTGCTCCGTCTCACCCCAGCGTAGAGCTAAGTCGTGGCTGCTCCCCACAGCGTTCCGAGTTTGAGTGTGGAGAGCTGCGAAGAACAACAAAACACAAGCAACCCCAAATAGTAACAACAACAAAAATAACAACAACAATCGTCGTAAGAAATTAAGGGATGAATGAACTGGTTTTTAACTAAGCACACCACGCTTGGTAGGAAGTGATACTGGGTGGGGGAATCATTGGTTCTGATTCGTGCTCACGGAGAGTGAAGAAAACCTCCTTTTGAAACTGGTTCACACATCCCTAATACAGTTAAAAGTCATATATACCTCAACCTTTTTCCTTTCACATGCAAAAAGAGATCACTTTTTCATCATGTCAAGAACACACAGCTTCCTTTGAAGCCCGGGTGGTTGGCTTTTGGCTACCAGGAGTTGGTGAGGAAGTGGAGAGGAAGGGGGTCCCTGTGGTGGACACAGGCGTAAGGGCAGAGGAGCCCTGGGGGCCAGAAAGGGCGAGGGTCCCGGGAGGGGTGGCACGGGAGGCCTGAGGCACTGAGGCTGGGGCGTCCCAGGCGTCTGGCGGGAGGACAGGATGCTGAACACAGCCCAGGTACAGTAGGATCTGTTTCTTTTCACTGCGGGCAGCTACAGTAAGGGGGTCTATGGCCTGCAAACGATGCTCACGCAAGAAAATCCCGCCTCTGTGCACCCAGGGGTCCAGGCGATTCAGAAACTAGACACAACATGTTTATCTTCGAGCACCAACCCCAAATCACAGGAAGGTAAACATACACCTATTTTTCCTCTTCAATCTCGCATGTGCAGTTTTATTACCAGTAGTAGTATTTCATCGCTCTGCAAAGGACAGGAGCACAGGCGGGTGAGGCTTGGGCTGGGTTTGGCAGGAAGACCGCGAGTGACAGGTCTTGCTGCCTGGCTTTCCCGGAAGCCCAGGCACGCACCTCGCCTCCTCTCCCCTCCCCGGCTGCCCCTCGGCCCCGCGGGCGGGCGGGAGGGCCACACGGCCCCTGCTGGGTTCTGCAGTCACGGAAGAAAGGCTTGTCTAAGTACAGTAGAAGAGCCACCGCCCGGGGAGCCAAGGACAGCTGCGGGCAGACGCTCACACGGGGACCTGGGGGCGGCCCAGGTCTCCCAGGACAAATATTGCCCATTTGTTTCTGCTGACTGCAGAGACCAGCAAACTGATGAACTACAAATAATAATAATAATAATAATAATATTATTAATACATATACCGAAAGGGGGGGGGGAAATCAGATACATGACACCTATGCATGTTTTCCATCAGTTCAGTTGCCAGGGGAACTCTTCTCTGTCTTGAAACTTGAACAGTAATGGCATATCTAACGCTGAGAGTGTGGAAACATGTACGAGGCCGAAGCTAGAATCTTTCCTGGTTTTGGCTTGAACCAAACTGGAAACCTTCATCAACCACATCCTGCAATATTATCGAGGACCAAATTACAGCTCCACCATGTAGCAAACAGGAAAAAAAAAAAAAAAAAAAAGTCTAGTTGAGAAATGAGCATCTTCTCCACATTTCCTCTGGGAATTTACATGAAATTCACATCGCTTTCTTCCAGTTATTGGCCGTGGGTATCCAAGGGCATGTTTTTTTTTTTTTCCTTCTGTTTCCAGCTCACAGAACAAACGTTACTATCACAGAATTGCAAAAACAAGTTAACACACACCAAAACAGAAGGTAACGTTAATGCTTAAATGAAAAGGTCCTCTCCAAATAATTCATTAAAATATTTGCTTTGTTTTTTAAAAAGCCATTTTGGGAAAACACAACACCCAAGACGACACCAAAGGGCTGGTAAGTAGTTAAGGCACTCGAGTCGCACGTGCTGCATCTCCGCATGGGTCTGTAAGGCTATGGCACTGAGCGAGGCGCCCGCCTCTCTCTCCACCCCCCTCCCCCTCCCTCCCCCACCCCGAGAGCTGAAGGGCACTGAGGAAACCTGGGGAAATACAGACTCAGGACATTTTGCTCTGCTGGCTTTCGTCTGTGTGCTGGGGGGCAGGACGGGCTGTCATTCCAGGCCCAGGAGCGAGGCGCTGTCGGCAGCGGCCAGGAGGGGGTGGGCGGGCCTCCTGCCGGGCAGCTCCAGCAGGTCCTGCACGAGGGCCGCCGGGCTCTCCCGCTCGGGGTCACCCGGGGACGCCTGCTCCTGGGGGCTGCCCGCGGCAGCGGCCCTGGGGGCACCCCTGCTGGCCTCAGCCTGGCTGGCACCCGCCGTCCGGCCGGCGTCCTTGGGGGCCAGACTCTCCTTCCGGCTGCGGGTGCCGGCCACGTGGCTGCCGGCGGGCAGGCCCGGGTCCGCCTCGCCCTCCGACGCGGGGTTGTTGCCGCTGTGGGCGGACTCGCTCTCGCTGTCCTCCTCGCCCCGCTCCTCCTTGTCGCTGTCCTTGCCGGGGGGCCTGGGCTGCCGGGCCTTCTGGTGGACCCGCTGGTGGCGCACCAGGCTGTGCTTCAAGGTGAAGGTTCGCTCGCAGGTCTGGCATTTGTACGGCCTCTCTCCTGGGGGACGGAGAGGGATTCACGGCTGTCAGCAAGGCCACCGGCACCCACCTCCCTGCGCCGCATGAGAGCAAGCGAAGGCCCCAGGGGAAGGGCGGCGAGGCCCGGGCCGGGCCTCCCTCCCGCTCACAGGAAACCTTATCTGTCTGAACTGGCAAAATGGGGAAGGAGGAGAGTGGAGGCCCACACAGCCCTGTCTCCTCGTCCTTCAGCCCAGGCTTCGCACACCCGATCCAGGAACCAGAGTCCCAGAAGCGGAACCTCAGGGACAACCAGACCGGCCTGAAAGAACCCCGTGGAAGGACAGCAGCGGCGTCCTTCCCAGGGTCGGGCACCGTCGCCAGGGACCCTGCAGGGCGGCACCTCCCTAGTCAAAGCTGCAGATATGCTGTGCTCTGACTCAGAGCAGCTGGGGCTTCCCCTCTCGCTTGCAAACACGGAGCTGAGAGCAGCTGAGAGCACCACCTGCCAGCAGCCCGAGAATCTCTCTCTGCTGGGAGCCAAGCTCCGGTGCCCTCAAGTCCCAGCACAGGGCCGTGGGTATGTGTGGGGGGCACGTGTGCACCTTGGCCGCTGGGAGGAGAGGGGAGCTGAAACCAAGACACAGGGGAGCTTTTCTGTTTGGCGGGGGAAGAATCACTTGTATCTTCCGGCTTCACGAGGACATCCAGGCGGCCTTTCTACCAGAACAGCAGCCCCTGCTTTGGGGCTTGCAGCCTCAAGCCCAGAGGCGGTGGGTTCCAGGAGGAGCAAGGACGTGCCCAGGAAGCAGCCGGGTGACCGCCCCGTTCAGCCCCATCAGCCCCGCTGCTGCGAAGCCAAGAACAGACAAGGTTCTCGCTGCACGGCCCACCTAACACCTGCTGGCTGGCGACGAATCCCGGGTGTCTCCCCACACAGGCCCCGGGCCGCCAGCCCCAAGGAGCCCGGCCGCAGCGCCTGCTCCGCCGGCCACACCCCCAGCCCCGCCCAGCCCGCCCCCGGGCCAAACCCACATTCTTCTAGATGCTGCTACCAGACAGGGCAGCCATCATCCCCATTCTAGAGACAGGACGACGGAGGCTCAGAGGGCTAAGAGGCCGATCAAAACGCGCTGGCCAACACCCCTCCGCCGTCCACTGCTCCAGCCCGTGCCCTCCAGTGCTAAGAGCTGGACAAGCCCTTACAATTCCTAGCTCACCCGGACTCTCTCCCCGCTCGGCAAGGGCGTCCTGCTGCCCACGGCGGCTGGAGGACGGGAACCCGGCTGGCTCGCCGCCCCCTCACCCCCCGCCAGCAGCCCTCCCTCCGCCCCTGCCGCCTCACCTGTGTGCGACCTCATGTGCCGCGTCAGGTCCTGCAGGGACCAGAACCTCTTGCTGCACACGCTGCACACCTTCTTCCTCTTGTCCGCCTTGCTGGCCGCACTCCTGGGGGAGGCTGTCTTTGGCTTCCTGTCGTCCTCACTCTTCTCCGAGGGCTTCTGCTCGGCCAGGCCCTCCCCATCCCCGTCCGAGGGGCCCTCGGCCTCCTCGCTCTGCTTCTCCGCGGGGGCTTCGGACACGGCCTCCGCCTGGGCGGGGGGCTCGGCGGGCCTCGGAGGCAGCAGCTCGGGGGCAGTGGGCGGTGGCCCTTCGGGCTCCCGGGGGGCCGCGCTCTTGTCCCCGGGCTCCTCGCGGCCGTGGGCCTTGCGGTGGCGGTTGAGGGTCCCGAGGAACTTGAAGCTCTTGCCGCAGACGTGGCAGGCGTGGCGGGCGTGCCGGTGGTCCTGCGCAGCCGGGTCCCCGCCGCCCCCCGCGCCGGCCTCGCCCTCGGCCAGCTTGAAGCCCATCAGCTTGCTGGCGAGGTTGAGGTCCAGGCTCTTGTTGCTGACCGTGTCCTCCTCGGGGCTGTCTGCGTCCTCGTCCCACTCCTCCTCCGCGCGCTCGTCCTCGGGCTCCGCGTCCTCCTCGGCGCCCCTCTCCTCCCCGGCCAGCGGCGTGGCTGCCGCCGGCTTCGCCTCCTCCGCCGGCGACTCGTCCGGGACCGGGCTGGGCTCGGCTGCTCCTTCCGGTGTCGGCGGCTCCCTCTCCCGGGAGGTGAGGTCCAGCACTTCGCCTCCCGCCGATGCCTCAGCGTCCGACTGGCTGTCTGCGGAGCAAGCACGGGGCAGGCTGAGACCCGGGCCACCAGACACGCCCCTTCCGAGGGCTCGCTCGTGACCCACCCCCCGGGGGCCTGTCTCCCAACCGCCGCCAGGACCTCTCTCACCCAAATCCCCCTCACCCCTTATGTCCCTCAAGGGCCAAGACGAATCTGGGGTTAATTTTAAAAAGGCAGAAGGAGCAGCCGCACATGGGCGCACACAGGCTGGGGTCACAGGGTCGCTGCGCCTGCAGCTCCCGGCCTCCCTTCACCCCCCATGCCGAGCCAGCCCCCTCCACGGGCACACACAGGGATGCTCGGGGCCCCCAGGGGCAGCCAGACAGAGCGACGGCGAGAGAGGACAGCTGGCACATTCCAGAGACTCGCAGCACGAGGGAGGTTGAGGAAGCTGAGCCGTAGAAGTTATTTTCCAGTGCAAAGAGGTTGTATACACATGCAGCCTACACAGGACCACCCCCCAAACACGGTATCCGGGAGCACCTCACAGGAAGTGGCCCAAAGCAAGTACTCTGTGTATGTGGCACTCATGCTCCCGCCTGACGGCTGGTTTCCAGGAGAGGTCCCAGGCAACAGGAGACGCATGCACATCTGTATGCACACCTGCAGGCCCCCTGGCAGCTGTCAGGACCCCGTGTAGGGAGCGGAAGCACTCCCTGTCTCTCAAGGGGTTCCTACCTGCCCAGTGTCCACAGCAAAAGCAGGTGTGGACAGGCCACCAGTTGCTACCAGCCTTCTTAAGGGCTGGCCTGGCGGTAACAGTATCGACACCAAAGAGGTGACGGTATTTATCAAAAGCACCATCTCCTCTCTGTTCTGGTTGAACAAGGTCTGACCCAGTATTTTATTATGCGCTCTGACAGTGAAGCTAAAGCTTGCTGAGCCTGACTAGTAACTACAGATGCAATGGCCAACGGACTACTGTGGCATCAGGCTGATAAAATCTGTTATTTCATGGCACATACGTGACGTGCACCTCCCTCGTCATGCTAGGTCTCCGATCACAAGGTCACACATCTAACCTGAAGCCTCACCTGATGAGAGCACACCACCGCCACACCGACCCAGGCCCGTGGCTCTGAGTCACAGGCTCCACGACTCGCCACCAATGCAGCCCTGGGCTGGGGGCGAAGGAGCTGCACCAGCCCTGCCATGGCCACACTGCCTGGGGCTCTCGGCTCACCTACAGCAGTCTACGCAGCTCTCCCACTTTACTTCTCTTCACTGGTTTTATTCTGATTACTTTTTGGCAACCACTGTTTGAGTATCTTAAAAGGTTTCAGAAGGAAACAAGTAATTGTGGGGTGAACATAAAATTTCTGAATGAAATTCTGACAATTTAAATGATTTCTGACAATTATCCAAAAGATGAAAGAAGATGACCCCTGAGACATGCACACCAACATCGAGGCCATATTCCAGGGGAAAAACCAGCTGCTCATTTTCTTGAATCACGCAAATGGAGAGCACCTATTAAATGGCTTTTGGTATAAACTCCACAATAAAAAAAAATACAGAATGCATGGTTTCCTATTTGTTGGTTCCGTGGGTAGTTACATTAAAGCCAAAAAAAAAGAAAAAAAAAAAACCAAAAACGCGAGGGGAGGGTTGATCTCTGGTTACTCCCTATTTGTCCCAGTATATTCTAGGCTGTTTCACTTAATTATTAATTTTTTTCCACCAAAGAACATGGATTATTTAAAATTTCAACTGTAGTAGGATATATTTAAGATGATAAACTTTGGGGGAAAAATTCACAGTGAATTCTGAAATCAAACCCAAGTAAAAATACTAAGATAATACACTAAGATCAGATCGTTCTGACTCCTGGGCCCTCCCTAAGTGTGGATAACGGAGAGCTCACCCTAAAGGCAATGGGAGGCCAACTTACTTCCTCCGAGGAGTGGAGAGGGCTTGCTGCGTTCTACCCAACGTCCACTAGGGGGCGTGTTTTAGCAGGGCAGCCGGTGCCCTTCAAGTTCCCAGCAGCACCAAGGGCTCTTCTCAGCAATTCTTGGGAACAATGCACTTAGCCCCCTCTGTCTCGTGAACACCCGCCTTACAGCGCCAGGTCCTATCTTGACCTCGTCCTCCGCAGCTGCTCACCCTTCCAAGCGCAGGTGGCAGAGCTGATGACTTCTGTAAGCAATGCGGCTTTAAAAATGTGTTGATTTGGGGACTTCCCTGGCAGTCCAGTGGTTAGGACTCTGCGCTTCCACTGCAGGGGGCCTGGGTTCGATCCCTGGTCGGGGAACTAAGATCCCGCAAGCTGTGACGTGCAGCCAAAAAAAGAAAAAAAAAAGAGAAGAAAAGAAAAGAAAGGAAAAGAAAAAGGGGAGGGGGAGGCAGGGGAAGAAAAATGTGTTTTTTTTTCTGTCCCTGTCAGCCAGTCCCTCATTCGTGATGCTAATCTAAGAAAACTGCTAGAGGAAGCAGACAGAATCTGAAGGCACCAGTAGGTAAGAAGCCCAAAGCTCCTCCGATGCGACGCGGAGTGTGGAGACTTCTACGTTAGCGCGACAATCAAGTATCTACTGCTTCCTAGAAATTTCGTGTCACCCAACTGAGGTGACAATGTACTGACCTCAACACCTACCTGGCTGGGCAGGGGCACAGCCTCCACTTTATCTAGACCAGCACTCCCCGTGGTGCAGTCCATGCCCGTACGTGGCCTTCTGGGCCGGCAAGGGGGCCACCACTGAGGGACAGTCTTCAAGTGTCCACGCTGGGGAATTAATTCCCTGGCGCTCCAGTGGTTGGGACTCGGCGCTTTGACTGCTCTGGGCCCGGGTTCAATCCCTGGTTGGGGAAGTAAGATCCCAAAAGCCGTGCGGCGAGGCCAAAAAAAAAAAGTCCATGTTTACACTGATTTGAAAAGTCACATGCAGGTGCCCACAAGTAGGAAGGCTCCTACAGGCATCATCTGAGGAGGAACCAGGAGCGTCCCCTGAGGGCAAAGTGGGCCAGGGCACCTTTGCCCACAAGAAAGTGAACCACAGTTTCAGCCTAGCTTTGAACTATCAATATGTCCCTTTCAGCTAAAACTGCCCCCATCGGAGCATCTTCAGTGTGCCTTTGGGGGAAAATCTAGGGCGCATTTTTGTGAGACCTCATGTGATCGAAAAAGTCAGACCTATGCTGCAAAACATGTCCTGGGATTTTAAAGAAAATGCAACCTAGGCATATAAACCTAGAAATCCCTCAAGAACTGCCTTGGTCATTTCCTGCCTTTGTGTTTTTACGGTCTTTCTCCAAAGCCTCACTTTTAACTTTATGGGAGGGAGCCGGAAAGAAACCTTCACTCCCTCCATGATGCTCACCTGGTTTAAAAAAATTCCCCTTGAAATCACTGAAATCCACCTCCCTGACCATCCTTCTCCCCATCTTACCTCTCAGCCCTCTTTCTCACCACGGATTGTGACCACAATTAAACCAAACCCATATTTTTCTCTTTGCTGGTTTCACGTTACAACTCTCACTGAACTTTCTTTTTCCAGAGGCTTTGTCCCTTAAAGGAAACCTACACAGCCTCTGGGCAGGGTTGGGGCAAGGAGGGCGCTGATGGGACTTGGAAAAACAAAACTCATAACTGCAATTTAAAAAATAAATTCACCCACCATGAAGATGTGGGCTGCACCGAAGCTAAGATATAAGTTCCGATTAGCTTTGCGCCTGCAGGAGCCCTGGCTTTGGTGTTCCTTGATCATACAGATCAAGATGCTGAACCCAAAGTATGCATCCAGCACGTGGCTGTTACAGTTTAAGACCTGTCTGCCAGCGTGGGAAACCAAGGGCTCCCCGCGGCCACCTCGACTGTCAGCTGCTTTCCCTCCTTTGGGACCGCGACAGGCTGTGAGAAAATGGGCTGGGTAGAACGTGGTGTGGCAGCTGACACTCAAACACTGAGAGGGGTCATCCCAGTGAAGGTGTGCTCTGCCAGCCTCGCTGCCAGTTTCCTGGGGTTGGACAGCAGATCACCCAGCAACCTCGGGCTCGAGGGCACCCGAGTCACGGCAAGATTCTGTGGGACCTGTGCGTTTCTCTACTCACAGATCCTGGCAAGCCACGTGGACCTGGACGCTGGAGGCAGGGTGGCAAACCGGCCTATACTTTTATACCCTGAGAGGGTCTGGGTGCACCGCGACCGAGGGCCTGGCCGCTCGAGGGCTTGTTTCACTGGGCTCGGTGGGAGGTGTGGGGAAAGAGTGCAGGGCTCGGCACCAGCCCCTCTTCCTGGAGAGGCTGCCTGTTCACCGCGCCCCTCTCCCCCGTACCTGGGACAAGGACAAGGGGGCCGGGGCTGGGGCTGGAGCCTGACCCTGCAGTCCACACTCACTCACAGACAACACAGCCCCCAACCCACCCAAGTCTGTGGGAGAGAGGCCCGGACACAGTCACAACCCTAGAAAAGCACATTTGCGGGGAATCTCCTCGGATTCAGAAAAGGGGGAAATGTCAAGCTTTCAAGATTTGCCAGACTGAACCCATACCTGCAATAGTTATTCAGCACTGGCCAACCAGCCCTGTGTCTGAGTAACCTGCAGCAGCCGATGTTCTGTTTTGTTTTGGGGGGCGAGGGACACAAAACCCCAGCAGTTGGAGATAACGGAATATATTGAATAGAGGACACGAGTAAATACAGAAGCTGTAAGAAAAAAAAGGTGGCAGGAGACGCACGGGGCAGCTGTTAATTGCTCTATAGGGGCCGGAGGAAGGAAGCACATATCAGCACATGAGAAGAATACCCGGATTCGGGTCAAGCAGAGATGTGATTAAAGAAAGGACATGCAGAGTGCTTTTTCAAACAAGACAAAGTTTTTTTACTGGGAAAAGAATTACTGAAAAGAAGAACGCCCCACCCAGCCCGGCCCCTCCTGTTGAGGGCGGAGCATCACTAGCCCCTGCAACACCCTGACACCCGAGTGGCCCATCCCTGCTCTGTAGGATGCGGCAGACGCTGGGCTGGGGTTTGAGAAAGCAACACCCGAGGAGTTCCACATCCCTTTCAGACGTGTTCCTAGGCAGAGCTGGACTGTGCTCCTTCCTGCACAGCCCAGCTCCACGGGGCAAAGGGCAGGGACAGGCGTCTGGGGTGGGGCGGTGGAGAACAGATCTTCCCTAGCAGCTCAGAGAAGCAGCCTGGGGGCGCTACCGTGGCCCCCATACCCGTCCTGCTGCTGGGATGCCAGCAGGATGCCTCAGGGTCCTGCAGAGAAGGGGAGGCCGCCAGCCGCAGCGCGGAGGCCGGGGCACGGCTAACGGGCTCCTGTGGCGCCCTCCTCTCCATCGCTTGGAGGCACTACCTGTGCTATCATGGGGTCCAACATCACTCTCTTTTGACTGAGGGATAAGCCCGTTTCTTCTCAGGGAACAGGCGGTAACTCCGTGTTTGCGCAACTGGTGGCGTTCACAGTTAGATTTGGTGGAAAAGAAGGCACCGCATTTTTGACAAGGGAAGGGTTTCTGACCTGAAGCGGGAAAAAAAATACATGTTTATCTGGCTTTCTACTGCAACGAAAAAGAAAAATCGCTTTCCATTCATTCTCCTGGGATCGTTGGCATTTGTCCACCCCCCCACCAAACCCCTTTCTTCTAAGAAAATAAACAAAATACATTTAAAAAAACAAACAAACACTGAGAACAGCAGCAACTCAAATGATCACCTTCGCTTATCCTGAGTGGGATGAAAGATTTGTCTTCAAAATACTAAAAGTTAACAATGAAACCAAGATACATATCTGAAGTAAAACAGCAGTATTACAATTACAAATCTTACATAATAACTACAACAACAAAGGTGAGCGAAGGGATTTGAACACAGCAGGAGAACACCTGTGTCCATCACAGAGAGAAGACGCCTGTGACAGTTTCCAGCCTGGCAAGTACCGTGGGCGTGGGGCATCGAATGGGACGAAGGGCAACGCCCGGGCCTCCTGGAGGAACCCTGAACCCTCTGGCTGTCTCTGGGGTCCGGCCCTCCCACCTGGACTGGGAGTGCTGGGTTCTGACTTCCCGGGATGCCTCCTGTCTGACCTCTGCCCGAGGTCACTGTGGTCCTAGCTGGCAAGACAGCGGAGGTCGGCTTGGTGCACGAAGGTTCTCTGTCCCCCTGCTCTAAGCTCTTGCTGGTGGTGGATCGGTGACCAAGGTCCCGAGTCTCATCAGAGCCGCGGGCTCCACTCAGCAGCCCGTGTGCGAAGCTGAGTCACTGAGCGGCCCCCAACCCCACCAGCCCCACGAGAGGGCCAGCTGCCTGTCCACCCCCCGGCCATTAGCTGCTTTGACCGGCCTCTCCCCTTCTTCCATTTGGATTCCTTTTGCAGGCTCCTCAGCACCCGGTCCCATGCCTGCATGGACGGACGAGGGGGTGAAGCCAGGGCAGACCACGAGGACAAAGAGAAGGAAAGAGGAGGGACCAGGGAAGGGAGTGGGCGGGCACCAGGACAGAGGAGGTGTGGTTATCAGCTACTGCATCACTGGATTCTTCTGTTTTCCCCCCGAGTGCCACATTCTAAGGTCCCGGTTTCTGATTTTACAGGGAAAAGGTTTCGTGCACCAACAAACAGGACTCATAGAGCTGCAGCCAGCACGGCTGTCTCATAACCCCAGGGCTGCCACGATCACACACACATCAAGACATGACAGTCAAGTCAATCAGCGCGGTTCCCTGGAAACACTAAGGGGGGTGTGGGGCTGGGCTTCAGCCTTCCACTCAGGTTTAGACGAGCATTAACGGACCCCAGACCCAGCGCAGGCACACAAGTCCAGGCACCAGGGAGTGAGCAGCGCGGGCCTGGAGCCCCGAGTTCTCAGGCCAGGAAGGGCTGGCACTGCCAGCCGCACAGCTCTGGGGCGCCGTTTGCACGGAGCACACCGCTGTGACCCCGAATCCCCGCACTCCAAGTGTGGGCATCCGCAGTAACCAAAGAAAGGGGACACCCACTTCCGCCCGAGCCATGGCGCCCAATCACGGTTAGAGGTTTTTAAGAACACAGATGCCTAGAACCGTCAAAGACCACGGAATTAGAAGCCTGGCAAGGTGGAATCAGACACTCAGAAACCGGGCCCGTGCACCGCTAAGGAGCTCCACTTGGGCCTGAGAGGATGAACTGGAGAACCCGACTGCTTCACAAAGCTTGTAGGTGTTTTGCGCTAAATTTATAAAAATGCTCCCATTAAAAAAAAAAAAAAAAAAAAAATCACGCTTTTTGCGTGAAGACTAGTTGTAAAGTATTTTAATGTTTTTTTTGTGCGCCCCTCTCGCTTTTCACTAAAAGTTGAACATAATGTTTAATAATTATTCAGGCTGTGTTAAGTAAGAAGAAACTACTTTTCCTTTAACATTTTATTGTCAAAAGGCAACATCACAGCTTCCCTGAATCAGGCCAGTTTGAAAAACAAGAGAACCAGGCTCGAGACGAAAACAAGTCAGGAGCTGTGACTATGAACTGTGACCTGGTTCTTGATTTCAAATAAAGCAGTTAGTTTCTTGCTTCTTCCTCTTACATGATTTACTCTGTAATTTTCACACTGGTCAATGCTTCACTCTCACGGCTGGTTTGAATAGCCAGGCTGGTGTCCCATGATGATGAAGAGTCATGTTAAGGTTAACTGTAGAAAACGATTCAATGACCTGAAAGTATTGTATCCAGTTAGGAAGATTCCCAAAGTGACAACTAACAGGAGTCTTTAAAAGTTCCCATTTCACTGCATAAGCTGCACATGTGACATAGCAGTGTGCTCTCTCCAGACTGCATGCACAGAGGAAAACAAGAGCGCTTTTACTATTTTATGATCATACAGGTTTCAGAAAAACCTTGCTGACTCGTAATCTATGTGGAAAGTATCCACTGATTTTATTCATTTGGTAGCAGCCACAGAAGACTGTTTCAGCAGGGGTGTTTCTAAACGCACCTGTAACAAGGAGCTACCTCTGCACCAAAGGCCCCTGACGTCCTTCCACCCCACCCCGCGATGTCAGCCAGCGGTTTTCACTCTCACAGAACAGTCAAGAAACGAAGAGAGAAATTCTTCAGGAGACGACGCCGTCTGGCAGGCACTGGGCAGGAAGGAATAAAGGACAAACAACCAGAGCAAGTCCGATGGCCCGGCCTCACACCCTCATACGCCTCTCCGTCTCTCCGTACCCCCCCACCCCGCCCAGGCCCGGGGCACAGGCCTCTCTCTGTCTGTCTGTCTTTCTTTCAGGATTTGGCAGACGCAGGGCCGGCCAGGTAAACGCTTTCAGAGCTGCCCCTTAAGAAAGTTGGAAGCAGCCAAACACGGCTGGTGTCAGAAGTGCTTCCACACTGAGGTGTGTACATCTCACTGCTCTCAGCTCCGACGCCGGTTGCCTGTGAACAGCGGGTGGGAGAGGTGGGTGGGGCGGGCCCCAGGCTGGCAGAAAAGGGCAGCGAAGCCAACCATGAGGGAGTGAGCAGGCAGGGGGCCCGGGGTGTCAGAGCGGGGGGGCTCCTCGGCATCACAGGTACCGGCCCCTCCGTTCCACGAGGAGGAAGATGAGGAAGGGGCTGAAATGGACCGTTTTCTGGCACTCTCTCCTCTACCTGTGGCCTCAAAACACACGGGATGCCCACGAAGGGGAAAGGCAGGAAGAGTGAGCCGTCTTCTCCTGAAGAGGCAGCACTGCTCAGGCTGAGAAGGGAAGGAGCCAGGACGGCCCTCCTCAACAGGACGCCATGGGCTAGCGGGGGGGGGGGGGGGGGGGGGAGGAGGAAACTCAGCTGTGTGTGGAGCTCACGCCAGGATCTCACGAAGTGCGCCAGCAGACGCCAGCTTCCTCCTAAGACGCGATTCCTAGAACCTGAGCCACGCAGAGAAAGGGCTGAAACCACGTGCCCCTTGCCTGAGCAACAGTGAACTCCCGGCTGGACACTGAACACCTGGGCTACTTAATGCTGCCTATTTACGGGGCGGGGTGCACTGGAAACACGTCTGTGAGACGATGTATAGATGCTAGAATTCTTTGCATTCGCTGAGAGGTTGGGAAAAGGCCGACTCTCAAGATGCACAGTTTGCTTCAATCCAGGTTAAAACTGGACACCACTCAAAAGCTTCTGGCTGGAATGCAGCTAGACTGTAACACCACCACGCCGGCCCCCCAAGCCTCTTCCCTGTGTAACGAGGTTTTACAGGGTCATTGCAGAGTCCACGTTTAGTTTCTGCTGCATGTGAGCCTCAGTCTAATTTCAGCATTGTGGAGGGAGCGCCTCACAGGAAGCCAGGAGGCAGGCACTCGGAGATCCCACAGCAGAGCCGTCTACCAGGAAAACCTCAGTGTGCAGGAAGGGTGGGCAGGTCACATGATTTCTCAGGCTCCGTCCAGCTCCAGCACCGTACCAGACGTAGCCGAGGGCTGTACAAAATTACTGAATGGAGCTACTGCTGAGACTGCTGCTGGAAGCTGAGGCTGTGGAAGAGCGAAGGACGTTACCCGAGCCCCATGGGCGCCAGCCTCCGTCTAGGTCTAAGCGTGCGGTTAGCACCATCCCACGGCCACGAAGCCTCTGGTCAACAGCTCGTGGTCCACAGCCGTGTTCCACCTTGTCTCAAACCACTTCCCAATCTTCTGCGTTGGGACGCGTCAGGATACAGCGGGGCAGAAGAGGCACGCCCCCTGCATCCTCAGACGGAACCTGACCCTGGCTCCCACCCCCAGCACTACTGCGCGTCCCCCGAATGCCTGCAGGCAAATTACTCAAGCCTCCCTAACCTCACCTTCGTCATGGCAAGATGGGGACGACATGGCCCTCGTGGCCCGGTCACCACCACTAGCCCTGGAAGGGTTCTCTACCCGCCCGAATGCGCCCCTCGAGAGACAAAGCCCGCGACCCCACGGCAAGAACACAGGATGTGAGGGACGGGCTGGAAGCAGACACGGCCGTCAGGGGGCAGTGACTGTGGGGGGAGAAGCGGCAGAACATGTTCACACCTACACCTGCCCCCGCCCCCCCCCGCCCCCGTCTCAGACTAACTCCCATCTCCTCTGCTCCATTCCGACGCCACCAAATTTTAAACCAACGAGGACACTTCAGCGTTCAAAAGGAGCTTCTATCAGGCACCTGCAAAAACACGGCACGACCCTTGAGAGGAAGTAGCGGTGGCTCAGTCCTCTCAGGGAGACCGCTGGCGTGCAGGGAAGAGAACAGAGCGCCCGAGAACCAGTGGTACCCGCCAAGCACAGGGCTCCCGGCTGGAGGAGGAGGTGGGGAGGCGGTGCTGGCAGGGGAGAGCGCGCCTCATCACACCCAGACCATCTGCTTGCTCAAAGGCGGTAACGGGAATACTCACTTCTCCAGAGACTCTGCAGGCGACAAACAGGTGCCACCCAAAGAGGGCGGCAAGAGAGACTGCTGTGCGGGGCACCTTCTCTCTAAGAAGCATCTTCTTTCTGAACTGCTTTCTTCCTTAGAACTGTTCCCTTACTTTGTCAGGCTTAAATGATTTCAAACGGAGAGAAAATGACAGCCTGAAAATGCAGCACAGACTCTACAAATCTAGGAATTCTGGTTCCTGTTAAATGAGTCCTCCGTGGACAGACACTCCTGACTGATGCCTGGGTTTGAGGCCCCACCACGCCGGAAAGAGCCGCGGTGCCCACGTGGCAGCCAGCCTCAGACAGACCCTGCAGCGCACCCTCCCCTCCCCTCCCCTGCCCTGCCCGTCTCCTCGGCACTCTCATTGCCCAGGACAGCTCTGCCATCCCCTCCCGATGTCCCAACTTGTTAGGAGAAACAGCCTTCCACGGAGGATCCACCCTGCGTGAAGCCTCTCCACCTGGATACAGAGCGTGGCTCCCGCCCAGCCCCCGCCATCTTCCCCTCTCCACACCGTCACGAGCCTCTGCACTGCCTGCGGTTGCCAGATTCAGCAACTAAAAATACAGGATGCCCAGTTAAATCTGAATTTCAGATACACAACAAATAAGTTTTTAGTACATCCCAGATAGTGCATGGAAGATATTTATACTAAAAATTATTTGTTGCTTATTTGAAATTCAAAATTTAACTGGCATCCTGTATTTTATCGGGCAATCCTGTACCATACAATTCTTTATTCTGTTTTAGGTCCTATCAATTAATATTTGGGTGGTGATCTCCAAAAGGTTAAGGATCTCACCCAATTTGTCCTTAGTTCAAAGATGTAAATTTTGAATACTCAGCTTGAGTATTCAGTAACTCATAATTAAGATGACCTTAAGATGACCCTAAGTTGTAGGGTCATCTGACTACTAACTACTTGGTATAAAATTATTTAAAGTGTATTTCTTATCTCAAACTTCTCTTTAAAAATCAATACACGAAAACATTTGAAAAATACTTTTAGGATATCTTTTTGTCAACTTAAGTCTGTTACTTAGAATAATATTTATATTTGCGTGTTTCTCTCTGCAACAGCCAACAATTTTAGTACAGATACAAAATTTTTTAAATTCTAAAGCTACTCTGTCACTGACGTTCACGATGAACAGGAGAAGATGTAATCGCCTTAGTGAACTGAAAGGTAACTGCAAAATTTGCAATATTTCCCTTTATGAATACACAGCAGTCAAAAGAACTTCACAGAATGTCTGCAATTTTAAAAGCTGCCTTGAATGCAAATTCTTCTGCCAAAGTCCTCGTCCCCCTAAGCTGCCTCCTGTGCGTAACCAAGTAGATGATGTCTCAACCAAGCAGATAATGCCTCGACCACGTGAGGGATGCGATGGCCCAAGACCATCTCACCTAAAAACACCCTGCCTGACCCTTCCCTTCACCAGCAGCCCTCGGAGGCCCAGCCAACGGAAACAGGCCATTCTGGTTATACGAGCACACAGGGAAAAACTCTCGGCCCCATCAGGCAAGCCCCTGCTTCTGAGACTGAGGGAGAAGAGAAGCTAGGAATGGGGAGGCGGGAAGAGGGCCCCTCCTTCGACCCCACCCGTCGCTGCCCCTCAGCCCAGCGGCTGGGCCACAGCCTGCCCGGCCCTCTTACCAGTGTGCGTGAGCATGTGCCTCTGCAGGGAGCTGGCCCAGGGGAAGACCCGCGGGCAGTGGGGGCAGTTGATCTTCTGCAGGCAGCTGGCATAGGAGTTGCGCTTTGCCCTCAGCAGCTTGTCCTCCGGGGGGCTGCCCTGCTCCTCATCGCTGGGCCCGCTGTGGTCCGCGGCCACCTCGTCCTGAGCGTCGTCCTCCGCGCTCTGCAGGAACGGACTGAACTTGTTGGTGTCCGTCGTCGCCAGCATCTTCTCGATGCTGGCAAACTCCCCGCTGGAGTCCAGGTCCGCCCCGCCGCTGGTGCGCAGCCGGCTCCTCGTCCCCTTTTTCCGGCCCCTCTTCTTTGACAAGCCAGCTGGTCCCGGCTCCGTGGGCGAGGCTGCCTCTGGGCTGGTGGCAGCAGGGGGGGAGTCACTGGATCCCTTCCTGCCGGCGACGTCGGTGGTGGCTTTGGAGACGGCGCCCCCTACAACGTCTGCAGCTGCGGCGTCACTGCCGGTGCTCGCGGGCCCCGGGTCGGCCACCTTGGTTTTCAGCAAGGTGGGGGCCGAGGACACGGATGAGATGATCTGGGCAATGGAGGCCAGCGGGGGCAGCTCTTCCGTCACGGGGGGCTTTGGCAAAAGCAGGGGGGGCTTGGGGCGCAGCGGCCGCAGCAAGGCTGGGCTGCTTATGAGGGTGGAGTTGCCCAAGAGCGGGGAGCTGTTGACCAGGGCTGAGGAGTAGATGGGCACAGCGAGTTGAACGGAGCCCTGCAGGGGCGGAGCCGGGGCTTCCAGCGCGCTGGCGGCAGAGGCCGCCGCTGCAGCGGCCGCGGGCTCTTCCAGGAGCCCGCTGGGGCCCACGGTCGCCGGCAGGGCGGGGCGGGCTGGCGGACAGGGGGAGGCCCGCTCACTGCTCGCGGGTCCCTGCTCGGGCCTCCTGGCTTCCCCGGGGGCGGCCGCGTCCTCGTCTCCCCTCCTGAGGTTCTTGGGGATGGACAAATCGATGGGCTCCATGGAGCAGTCGTACGGGGCCGAGGCGCAAGGGCTCAGGAAGGAGGCCGAGTTCTCCTGCTTCACTTGGACCAGGGCCAGGCCCTTCTGGGAGAAGTCCAGGGGCTCGTTGAAGTCCCCTGCGAAGTTGCTGGCGGGCTCCACTTTGACCGCGACGTGCGGGGGCAGCGGCTGGGCGGGGGCCCCGTGACGGAAGCCGTTCTGGGGCTCCAGGAAGGCGGCCAGGGGCTTGCGCTCGCCCAGGGCCGCGCCGCCCTCCTCCACCCTGCCCGGGGCCTCGGCGGGCGCGTCGGCGGGGCCCAGGCCGTCGGCCGCCAGGACGTAGCTCTCGATGTCGCGCTCGGGCACGTGCAGGTGCTGCTTGAGGACGTGGTGGATGCAGTTGCGCTTGGCCGAGAAGGCGGCGCTGCACTCCTTGCACTCGAAGGGCTTGCGGGCCTTGGGGCAGCCGCCCAGGCCGCGGCCGCAGTGCGTGCGCATGTGGATGCGGAGGGCGCGGTAGTGCTTGAGGTCCTCGCCGCACAGCCGGCACACCGTGTCTGGGGAGCAAAAGGCGTCCACCATCTCGGCCGCGCTGCTGGTCACGTACTCGATGTTCTTCTCGATGTCCTTGCGTGTGGCCTTGAGGTGCTTCTTGCGCAGGTGCCGCTCGCAGTTGGCCTTGACCGTGAAGGGGTAATGGCAGATCTTGCAGATGTAGGGCCGCTCGCCGCTATGTGTGCGCAGGTGGCGGATGAGCGCGGCCTTGTCGGCGGCGATGTAGTCGCAGATGTTGCACTGATAGGGCGAGATGCCCAGGTGGGAGCGCACGTGCGCGCGCAGCACCCCCGAGAAGGCGAACACCTGGTTGCAGAAGCGGCAGGGGTAGAGCACCTTGCGCATGGCCGGCGCCTTCTTGCCGCTGGGGGCCGTCATGATGGCCTTGAGGTCCCCCTCCGTGATCTCCTGCTTGATCTTGGCCTCCATGCTCAGGGGCAGGAGGGCCTCGATGATGCTGTCCTGCTCCAGCTGCGTCTTCATCTCGGCCTGGCCCGGCAGCTCGAGGCGCGGCTGCTGCAGGAAGAGCTGTGCGGCTGTGTTTGGCTGCGCCCCCGACTGGGACTGCAGCAGGTGGGCGTCGGAGGCCGCCTCCACGGAGCCCTTGAGGAGCTTCAGCGGCGGCGGCGGCAGGCTAGGGCTGATGCAGCCCGGGGAGGCCTGCTGCGCGTTGACGAGGGGCGGAGGCGTGGAGGTGGCCACCACCGTCCGCGGCGTGACCAGGGGCTTTGGCTTCAGAGGGGGCATGTGTTTGAAAATGGCCTGTAGAGGGGCAGCGGGGGCCTTGGACAGAGGCGGAAGACTGATCTGAGGGGGGGCCGAGGCTGCCATCTTCAGGATCTGCTGGATGTCCGCCAGCTCGATGGCCGACTCCCCGGAGATGGGCTTGACCACAATACTGCTGTCAGGCTGGATGATGAAGCCCTTCTGGAAGGGCTGCAGGGACAGATGCTTCACGCTCTCCTTGGTGGCCGGGAGGACGGTGAGAGACCCGCCCAGGGAAGCAGCTTCGAAAGGAGACAGACTCAGCAAGTTGGTGCAGCCAGGGTCCTGAGGTAGCTGACACTTGAGTGCCTGGAGCTGTATTGCTTGGTTGTCATCCGGCAGCGGCTCCTCGGCCGGTGCAGGCCTGGCGTCTTCGATGTGCTGCAGGCCCAGCATGGCCAGGAAGACCTTCTGGTCGGGGGCGTCGCCAGGCAGGGCCCTGGCCTGCAGCTGTTCCCGGCCCTGGTCGGCAGTGACATGGCTCTGCTTGTGCAGGGTGAGCGAGGAGAGCATGGGGAAGGCCTTGTCACACGTGTCGCAGACGAAGCGGTGCTGCTCACTGATGCACCTGCGCAGGTTCGTTTCACACCAGGCCTGCATGGAAGCCGGCGGGCGAAAGCAGGGGAACAGAGAGGAGCATTTAGAAATGATCGCCAAGCTGCACAGCTGCCCCCGGCATCCGGCCCTTCTCCACGGCACGTAGGGTGCCCACCTTCCCCTGCTCGCTAACTCCCGGACTGAGTAAGGAAACCAACTAAGCATCTTACGAATCCTATCTGCTTGATGAATGACGCCAATCCCCAGGATGTCTCGGCAGGGCAGCACCGAAGCACGGTTAAGTAATAACACCACAGAGGTAGGATTAATTCTCTCTTTAAAAATGGGGGCCTTGCAAGCCTAACTGATGGCAACCACCACCATCAGTGAAGAACTGGCTTCCTCTGTGACTGCGGGAGAGGAGCTGCCTGGGAAGGGGCACCGTGGGGGAGGGGGCTACATGAGCGTACACACGTGGGTACGTACACACGTGGACATAGGCATATGCGTGTGCACACGTGGACGTATGCACGTGGTCATGTACACGTGGAATAAGTCACTGAGTCTGGGGCTTCTGTGATGGAAGGATTTCACTGTTGATACCTTCTACCTCAATTTTTTTTTAATTGGAAAAAAATGGGTTCCAAAGTAGTTTTAGCAGGTGTTTTATAAGCAGAACACAAATACAGCTCAGGCCAACACTGACCCAAAATATTTGAATAGAAGCTACAACACTAGAAATATTTAGCTGTGATATCGATATTAAAGAAATATTTAAAAAATACAAATTCAATTCACCTAGGGTTGTGTGGGGTAGTGAACAATTCACAACTTTAAACCCAAATGCCCCCCAAATGGGCAAAGTACCGATGAGCTACACTCATATGCCAGTTAGCATGAAATTCAGCACGCAAAATAGAAGGCCGCCCGCCCTCGTCAACTCAACAACTCAATGAAACGGGAAGGGCCAAGCTGAATTTCAAGAGAAAGGTACTACTAAACAGAAAAAACCCAAATGACAGCATTTTAAGGAAAGGAAGCCTCAGGTGAGGAAATTCAGTCCCGCTGTGTGGACCACGGAGGCGGCTGCCAGTCATGGGCCAATCGGAATACCTGAGAAATGCGAGGAAACTTCCTACAGGAGAAGTCGGTGAAGCCTAAGTCGTGGAAGCCGGCAGGGATGGAGGGGTTGTTCTGGATGAAGGGCCTTCCCACTGCGTCCCTGGGAAGCTGCTTGTGGACCAGCGCGTTGTGGCGCAGCAGTCCTCGGTGTGTGCGGAAGGTGACGCAGCAAATGTCACATCTGCGGGAAGAAGACACAGGACGTAAGGAGGCAGCCACGCCGGGGCGTCCACCTGCCCGTTAGCCGTATTGTGTTTTCCGTTGCTTCATTTCAAGGGAGCAAAACAAAAAGGATGTGACATCAAGAAGCCAGCCACCTCACGGTGAGCAGCAAAAGCCTCTCCCTTTCAAAAAGAATGTATGTCCTACCAGCCTCTGGATACCCAGTCTTTGCAGACGGCACAAGTGTGAACAGAGCAGAGAGGTGGGAACCTGAGGCCACTTGCTCTTACCTGCGTTACACGATGTGGAGGGAACACTTCCCTCCCCCAGCTCCATGGATTCTGATTATCGGAAACGTTTAGAAGCCAAAAAGCACAAATCTCCACAGCAGCTGCAGCAGTCACATCAGCATCCCTGATACGTGACTGGGATAAAATGATAATCAGATCCTCCAACTGAACTGGTAGCACGTGACAGCGATTATGTATTCAATTCTGCTATTATTACCATCTATCTAAGAAATAACCATAGCTCCCGAACGCTGAGCCCACGCTAAGTGCGAGGGCACCCCACAGGGGTAGTGCACGACCCGGCAGGTGGGTGGGCATTCTCATCTTCATCTTCCAGAGGAAAACACCGAGGCGCGAAAATGTTCAGCAACGCGGTGGAGGTCACACAGCCAGGAAGAAGCAAAGACAAAATGTGAGCCCCGTTCATACTCCCACCCTCACCTACCATGAAGCCATCTCCCTATCCTAGAAAGACTCTTACAGATGCGGTCCACGGAAAGATGAAAGACTATCACGCTTCACTTCAGAGATGACTGCATACACCTGACCCGTCCTGGGCCACATGGACGTGTGACCAACACCACTTTCTAACGGTGGCTCCGTTTTCTCCATGTTTCACACCAGTGCCGCCCTCTAGGTCTTCACTGAGAGCCATCTTAAAAACCAACAATCATTAGGACATCACCCGCATCCTCTAGACCTGCACTGAATACAGCGGCCATGACAGCCCTATTTAAATGAATTAACACGTCCTCAGTCACAGGAGCCCCGTCCCACGGGCTCCGCCGCGTCAGGCGGTGCAGGCCTGGCTCACTCCCAGGATCGCAGGAAATCCCACTGGACAGCGCCTCTTTCCAACTACTTACGCATACAAACACATCTGCCCCTCACAAAAGCTCTACGGCAGGTCTTATCCCTGTCTCACAGAGAAGGAATCTGGGGCACAGAGGGGTACAGCGACCTGATTGAGCTTACACTGCACACACCTTAATGGAAACTTCTTTTGCTTTGAAATTCTTCTCTGGAAATCAAAGAGATAACGGCATCACCCATGAAGCAGCTGGGCTTCACGTGTAGCGCCGAAAGACCAGTGCCAAGTATGTGCAGCTCCGCTCCCTGTGCCGGGCCGTGGCTGGCACAGCGGCGCGCTCCTGTGTCCCCACCTCCTCGACACCCCCCTCCCCCTGCTGACGCACCCGCATCTCGCCACTGAGATTCCTGTCATCATTCAATTAAATTTAGCATGCTGGGTTCCCACGAGCCACTCAAAACACAAACCCCTTTTGAGGGACTGCTGGTTAAGCTCACCGACTGTGATAAAGGCTCTGGGCAGGGATGGCCGCAGAGAACCCAGACGCCTATAGGTATGGAAAGTTCTCACGCCGTGGGCCGGCACAGCGCAGCTTCCGTCTCTCCCCGGCCCTGCTTCCCGCAATCCCTTGCACTGTTCAGATTTTCTCTCCCTGCACCTCTTCCTCCTCCCCTCTGTCCTGTATGGGCCACAAGCAGGTGAAGTTCGGGGAACTGTCTGGAAGCTGGTCTGTGCCTTCCCCGAAAGGTGAGACTAAGAGGAGGTTAAGAAAGAAAGGACAAGCGCAAAGGCAGCAGGGAGCTGCCACCCAGTGGGCCCTCAGGCGTCTTCCACCTGACGTCCACGACGACTCACTCTTCCCGAGTTAACAATTAGCACCGACGACATATATGTTGTGTAGAATATTTGCAAAGTGTTTATAATTAACTTTTACCAGCGCTGGGACATTGCAACAAATACGTGAGCTCAGCGCATCCTAGCAACCCTGCCGGTGTGTGACCATCCCGTCACAACGGAAGCGGAGGTCTGGTTCTCGCTCGCCCTCAGAAGGCAGCAGGGCTCACTCCGTCTGGCAGAGAAAGGGTCGTTCATCAAAGTTGGGTAAAGGGGTGGGGTGGGGGGGGTCCTCATTAAAAAAAAAAAAATCATGCACATTTAATATTTTACTCAACCTAAAACATATTCAGTTGATCCTCATTATTTGCGGATTCTGTGTTTGTGAATTTGCCTACTTGCCAAAATTTATTTGTAAACCCAAATCAATACTCGCGGTGTGTGCTTGGACAGGCAACGCAACAGAGAACAGAGTGGGAAGAATCTGAGTTGCCTGACGCACACGTTCCCTGCTGGGGTTGGACAAGGAGACGCTCTGCCCTCTCGTTTCAGCTCCTACTGTAAACAAGTGTCCTTTTCACTGTCTCTTTAGTGCTGCCACATTTCTAGCATTTTAGTGCTTCTTCTTGATGAGTCTGCTATTTAAAATGGTCCCCAAGGGCTTCCCTGGTGGCACAGTGGTTAAGAATCTGCCTGCCAATGCAGGCGACACGGGTTCAAGCCCTGGGTCGGGAAGATCCCACATGCGGCGGAGCAGCTAAGCCCGTGTGCCACAACTACTGAGCCTGCGCTCTAGAGCCCAGGAGCCACAACTACTGAGCCCGTGTGCCACAACTACTGACGCCTGCGTGCCTAGAGCCCATGCTCCACAACAAGAGAAGCCACCGCAGTGAGAAGCCTGTGCGCACCGCAACGAAGCGTAGCCCCCGCTCCCCGCCACTAGAGAAAAGCCCGCGCAGCAACGAAGACCCAACACAGCCAAAAATAAATAAATAAAATAAATAAATTTAAAAAATAAAATAAAATGGTCCCCAAGCGTAATACTGAAGTGCCACCCAGTGTCGCCAAGAGCAAGAAGGCTGTGACGTGCTTTGTGGAGAAAATACGCGTGTTAGATGAGCTCCGTTCAGGCGTGAGCTAGAGTGCTGTCGGCTGTGAGTTCAATGTTGATGAGTCAACAGTATATACTACATAGAGTGTCTTTAAACAGAAACACACTTAATACAACAAGGTTACGTATCAATTAGCTGATGAAAATGTGACCAGAGGCTCACAGGAAACTAACCCTGTGTTTCCTCCAGGAACAATGGTTCAGCGCCCACTAACTCTGTGTCTGTGGGGACTTCACGGAACGTACCTGCTGTGTAACAAGACTCCACTGCACGTTCATCTCGCCCATCTTTTATGGGGGCCAAGGACTTAGCTTTGAGTCTAATTCCACTGAGTGAAGAAGATCCATGTCGTCATCACTGGGAGTCACACTCATAACACAGCATCTTTGATTTCTGGTTTTAGATGCTTTCAGGTAGAGCAAGAACTTAGATTTTTGCAAACCAAACTAAAGCAGCATCCTAGGTTCTTATGATTGTTTCTCTCAACTGTTCACAGCTGTCCTGCCCACCCTAAATTTGACAGCAAAACAAACAAACAACAGCAACAACAAAAACCTGTCCAATCTGGATTATGTGCAAGTATGCCCAACTTAGTTTTCAGACTATTCTTTAAAAAAAAACAACAACAATATTTCGCTGGCTTACAGAAAATTTAATTAAATTACAGCAAATAATTACAAGTATTACTGACATAAACAGGTTGGGGAGAAATAATACTGACCCTCGGCAGCCTGCATGTCAACTGCAGAAGGTGAGCAGGTGGGCCTGGGCAGGGGGCTGCACGCTTCTCGAGCTTTTAACCTTGAGCTTCTAACTTTAGACTTAGAACGTTTTTGAGCATTTATCCCGTATCTGCTTGCTGTTGGAGAAATGTGTGTGTGTTATGTATCTTTATGTATTTATATGCACACATATATAATGTACCAGGTACATTATAAAATATAAAAATAGAAAGCTTTAAAGGATGAGTGAAGAAAAGTCCGATTATTTTGCCTTTGTGCCCCAGAGATCTTTCTGAACAACCCCCCCACCTTTTGAGACTATGGCATCAGTGCAGAGTCTACTGGCCATGAGTATTCCACGTGAGGGCATCACCCGTGGGTTGTACAAGGGAATGGAGAGTGTCTCGGAAGGTGGCGATAAGGATTACTGCCCTTCTACCGTAGCCGTGAGTTCTCAGTAACGCTGAGTTTGCACCATTTATCTAGACATATCCATCTCCTCCTTCATTCTCCTATTCACCTTCAAACCCTTCCCATTTCTGGTATCTGGTACCGAGTTTGCGCTCCATACACACGTGGCAGAATTACCTGGCACCAACCACAGGCTGTGTCCTCTGAGGAAGGCAGGTGTGGAGCAGTGGGGGGATGGGCGCAGGGACCAGGGAGTCCCAGCTGGGAATGGGGAGTCAGACTGTGTGACCTTGGACAACTTGTTTGATCTGTATTTCAGCTGCCTGCTGTGTAAAATTTCCCAAACGTGCCTGAGATAAGAGTCCCCTCGTGACCCTGTTAAAAACCAGATTCCTGGGGCCACTGCCGATGGGCCGGCATCAGAGTAACTGGAGGAGGAACCCAGGAATCTGTATATGTGCAAGCACACCAGGCGCCTCTTACACCAGACAAGTGTGGAAAATAAATTAGTGAGAATTAAGCAAGAGGATCTCGAATTTATGAACAACTTAAGCTACAAGCCTGGGAGCGCTCATTCCCTTCCTGCTATGAGTCTCCGTTTTCTTTCTCATCTGTATGTGGGGATCTTTAGAGTTACTGTGAATAACAGGTAACCAAATGCTCGGAGAACTGCAAGGTGCTAGACCAAATTTAACCATTATTTTATAGCGCTAGGTACAAAAAAAAAAAAAAAATCAGGAATAACCCATTTCCTGGCAATGACAGCAAACACAAAAACGCAGAAAAAATGGAATTTTAATTTCCAAAGGATGTATTCTCTCCTTTCGCTCTCGAGAACTTCCCAGAACAGCAGAACTTCTCCACTGCTGCTGTTCAATCTGGAGACTCACTGGGGGAAACGTGTGTTCCTTCTAGTCCTGTCTCTGCCCCGCACCCCCTGCTTCCTCATCACCCCCGTTCCCTCCTAGAGCCACAGCCTGCACGCAAATGCACCAAGAGCCTCCTAATGCCGTGAAACGAGGCCTCCATCCACCACATCACACCTCTGTTTCCACAGGATTTCAATCAAGGTGCTCCTATTTCACTTCTGAAAGGATGCAGACTATCACCTTACAAACAAACTTCTTGAAAAGTGGCAGAGAAAATAAAAATCTGCCTTGAAATCAGAAGCACATCAAGAGGCTGGTTAAAAAGAAGGAAAGAACCCTCGTGGGAAAAAACACTGCCCCCCCATCTCACACTTGGACCTCTATCTGCGGACAGACTTTAAAGGAAACCATTATGGAAAACCGTCACCCCGAGACGTTCAGGTGGCCTTCGTCAGGCAGAGACACTCGGTTCCTCCTGAGGCCTGGTGGAGGTCACTGCACATCTGCAGGTGACGAGCTGGCTGCAGGCGCTGGTCTGGGGCTATCTGCTAACCTCGCTTCGGTCTGTCACCTTCATTAGGCCACAGCCACTGATCGGGTGGTCCCCACCACTCTTCTCCTCGACCCCGGTCTGGGGGATCTTTCAACCCTGCCAGGAACTCGTGAACAGCACACTGTAAAATATTTAGATGGAGTGGAACTGTACTTAAGAGTCACAGCAGAGCGACTGGAGGATGATTTCATTTTGCAAGTGATCTGACGACGTGCCAGGGGGAAATTTTACAGATCCGAGAGGCTGCTTTCGGATTTTCTGGCAACGGAGATGGCCTTAAGTTGCAAACTGAGGGTAACTCTTCCAAATGGAGACTAACTTTTGCTGTCAGTAAGATAAATGCATTTAATGGGGGAAAGTGTATCTAGCTGTAGGGTTTAAAGAAGCTAATAACATTCCACCCACTCTTCTAAGAACAAAACTTTATTTTTTTCTTTTTAAATCACATACTCAAATAGACTACCGTAAAGAAAACAAAAATTCATCATTTGAAAAAACTCTAAAGGACAATTTAAGTAAAGGTGAGCTTACTTATGAAACACAGGGACGAATGCCAATGTGGACATCCTGCCTGCCCTTGGCTTACGGAACGATGATCACCTATATGTGAGCCCCAAATCGTCTGCTCACAGCAACAGCGTTTCTGTACCCAAGGCAGTTCACCAGAGCCCACTTCACCCAGAAAGCACTTGAATCCCAGCACGTGTTAGCAAATGCTTCTCTGAGAAAGGAAGCACGTTCAGTTCAGAGTGCTGGGAGAGCGTCCTGCTCCCCCAGCTGCAGGGTTCCACCTCCCTCAGGGCGGCTCTACTCCCGGGGCAGGGGCTCCAGCACTTCAGTTTACTCGGGGTGGGTGGTAAGGGAAGCGCTGAGGTTTGGGGCCGCGCAGGGTTGGAACTTCTGGAAGCGGAGGGAAAGCAGCTAGCTGTCTGCAGCTTATCTGCTCCGCCTGCTGTGGCAGCACCTGCGGCGTCACTGAGGGGGTTTGGGGAGGTGTGAAGCAGAGACAGGAGGGGCTGGGCTGGGGGTCCCAGGGGAGGGAAATGCCCCCCAGCAGCAGGCAGGGGAGTGAGCCAAGTTTCCACTGTGGCCCCCGGGAAACAAAGGGACAGATGGCAGGACTGGGGGCTGCCAGCGCTGGGGCTGGAGGGAGGCACTGTGATCCCAGAGCACCTCCACCACGCGCTGGATCTGTAGCCTGTCCTGTCCCTTCTCCTTCAGAAATCAAACAAACTCACACAGTCTCTCAGCACACGGGCTCTGGCCCTGACGTTGGGCCTCGCCGGGAAGAGCACACTGTGAACGTGGTCAGAGAAGGCTGACTTCCACGAGAGTGGCAAACTGCACTGATCTTGAAGCTACCCTGCCAGCCACAGCTCAGGCCAGGGATGGGCCAGGCAGCTCCGGGAGGTCCAGGAAGTACTCTCCTTTGTTAGCTGGGGCTTTGTCCTTTCAGTTCTCAGAGGGCTTCAATGCAAATGAATGATGTTCTTGTTCATGCCCAGATCCAGGACTAGTCTCAAAAAAACAAACGTCAGGATCTGAAAGTCACTGAATCGAGGACTGACACGTACCACGGCGCACCCAACGGGGCAGGGCACCACGGAAGCCGTTCTTCACAACGCGTGCCCTTCCTTCTTATTTATTTTTCAGAAGAAAACTGCAGAATTCTGGGCTGGGGCAGGCACGTGCTATGATATGACGGCGTGGGCGCTGTGCGGGAAGTAGGGGTACGGGAAGAAGCTGTCAACCGAGCAGCTCACAGTAGGGCTGACAGTGACTTAGCAGGACGAACTCTCACAACTAAAGGCATCAGCCGTGAAACAAGGAACGTGTAACCACTAACCAGAGTGGGTTTCCCAACTAACCTTCCTGAAGGATCTACAATGGAGGGGAGCTCGCACACACACACAGAAGATTGAGTCAAACCAAGGTAAATGTGGAGGCAAAATCACCAGCAAAAGCATCTACAGAAATGGAAAACAAGGCCACCAAAAAGCTTTAAAGAAATTTTTTTTAAGCCTTGTGGCTAAGCAATTCTGGGACTAACTCCTCCCAGGGTCTGCTACAGTAATACTGTATCATCTGGTGACCCCTTACTTCCACATTGTTCTATCATGTCTCCCAGTTAAGGGACAGACAGACGACCCCCACTGCCACAAGAAAGGGTTAAAAAAATTTTTTTCACTATGCTAAACATATTTTTGAAAGACTGCTTTGGCAAATTTCAAACATCAGGAAACACATTTCTTTAGAATCTCAGGTTTCCCCAACAATCTAAGGGAAATGGTGTGCGGTTCTATAATTCAAAGGTATCAGGACCTTCCCAGCTTCCAGTCGTCTGGGTTTCTGTGCAGCTGGATCACAACACTTGGGAGGCAGGACTCACACCAAATGTAAACAGCCATTCAGTCAACCAATCTTTACAAAAGCAAAATCAGATACAAGTGGCTATTTACAACGATAAAGACTAAAGGCCAAACTGCTTTCATGTTCTCTGTCAAGGAAATGGTACCTGGAGAAGCCCCGGCATTGGCTTCCTTCTCTATTTTACCGGAATGGGATTCCCAGAGAGCGACATGAACCCATGACTGTAAGTGTCGCAAGGGCTAAAATATTAAAAACAACACATGTTCTAAATAATAGTATCAGAAGTAAATGTTCACTGACTGTTTGTCACAGTCTGGGGACTGTGGATGCTCCCTTCATCCTCACACAGGCCCTAAGTCCATTTTCCAGACGGGGAGACTGAGCCCACAGTCACGGAGACGCCAGGCCCCGGTCAGGCTGCAGCCGGTTCCCTCACCACCCCCTGCTGCAGCTGCTGCGCTGTGTGTTCAGAGGATGGTTACTGCAGGTGTCCCAGCTCCTTCTACAGCCCACGTCACGTCCTTAACGCCTGGGCCCCGGACGGCGGCTCGACTGGGAGTCTTCCCGACACTCCCCGAGCAGCAGCAGGCCCGGCCCTGTCGTCAGAACCCGTGAAATACCCTGCTGAGAAAGTGGCAGTCACCCTGGCTGCTTCCTTGAGATACTGAATTTCTTGCTCATTACAGTGTTTTAATCGAGGGGCTGACATTCCTTTTTAAAGGGATTCCATGCTTCATTTTCTCTGCTCTGTCTACGGAGGCAAGAGGGGCGAGTGCGAACAGCTTCTCGTCAGAGCCCCGCCCGGTTCAGACACTCCTCTCCCCTGGTGCCCACCCTCCCTGCCCTCCCCCGCTTCCCAGCCGCAGAGCTGACAGCCAACAGCTGCACTAATCTCTCCCAGTTGCTGGGAGCAACAGTGACGGCCTGTGAGAGGGCCCTGGCCAGGGGCAGCCTGCCCTCCCCACGCCCAGGAATCCGCCGGGCTGCACACTGCGTCCTGACGCCCTGCTAGGTCTGTTCGACCGAAGCAACGCAGCGGGAAGCCGGGCAGGTCCAGGGACTGCTCAACGGGCGGCTGGGGTGAGCCCAGAAGCCGGCGGCAGTCCCCACTCCGCACGGCCGGCGGAGAGGCCCCTGGGCAGGGTGGGGAGGGGCCGCCCGGACAGAGGCCTCCAGCTTCCGGCCAGTCAGGGGGCGGATCTTCTCCTCCCTCAGCCCCCAGCAACGTTTTAAATCTGCCCTCCACCTGGCTGAGCCTCAGACCCCCGGGGCTCTTATAGGAGATGCTGTAGAGTATTCTGTTATACCCTCTCCCTATTTTTAGGATGACATTTAACAAGTGTGGGACCAGCGCCATGCCAGTCAGTCTTAGGGTCTCCCTGCAGGTGACGGGAGTGTGTAGAGGGGGGGTGGGGTGCAGGGCAGGTGGTCGAACGTTCCTTGGAACACT